>NW_024429197.1:53735803-54328303 GCF_017639785.1 Mesocricetus auratus | reverse complement strand
TCTGTATTTGAGTTATATTTTCCTCCTTGCTTTGTGCTCATTATCCTTTTAAATTTTTTTGGCTTTTATACCTCATCTTGTATTCACAGCTGTTGTCAATAATTCTAAAGTCAGTAAGGTTATTTACTTTTTCCCTCTGGTAGTTTCCAGAATTTTTCTTCATTATTGATGTTCTTACATTTCATTTTAATATGTCAAAGTGTTGGTTTTTCTCATTTGTCTTGTTTGAAACTTTCTAAGTTCTTTTAGTCTTTAATTATGAGAAATTGGCTAATCATTACTTTTCAAATATATCCTGCATGGTGTCTGTTTGCCTCCCCCTTTTAGACTTAGATTCCAACTATCCAGGTGCTAGAAGCTCTTCTAGATTTTCTCTAATAGTTTCTACATTTCTACATATTGGGTCTCACTCTATAATGCAGACTGACCTGGCACTCACCATGCAGCTGGCTTTGGGCTTCTGGTGGTCCTCCTGCCTCAGTTTCCCTAGTGCTGGGATTACATGAGTAACCCACCATACTAAGCTAGTCTCTTTTTTATCTCATCGCTACTTACATCATCACTAGACTATATCTTGCTACTGCATTTCTGTGGTGTTTATTATATCCGCTGTTAAGCTTTTCATGATTAAAATCAATGCATTTTTTAAAACTTGTTTTCATTTGTTTTTTCCTTGTGTTTCCAATTTTATCTATTTGAGGATATTTGTTATTTTTGTTTAACTTTCTTGATCTGTTACAATAAAGCTGTTTCTTGTGGTACAAATTGTTTACCAGTAGTCTTTCCTTCCTGATGGCCGAACAAGTTAGGTTCTGGGTATATGGGCCTGGGATCTCAGCTGCCCCCAGAGTCAACAGCTACTGTACTTGGTCAGCTGCATTTATAGTGGATCTCAAATTGCACTTTGAGAAGGACGGGGTAAGCCACCAACATCAGACTCCAAGTCCTACAGAGTTATAGCATGGATCCTCAGCTTTTTCTCTCTTCCCTAAGTCCACGACAATATCCAGGATCCCCCTTAAATGCTCAGAGAAAAGCAACTTGGGGAGGAAATAATCCCTATAGATCAGTTCTTAAAACTCTGGGTAGAAAGCCATTAGTGAGTCAGCCAGCACTTTAAAAAAAAAACAGTGGTAGAAAAAAATAGAATACAATAGGTTGAAAACTACAGAAGATATCTCCTAACCAAACACATTGTTTGATGAAACACTCCTTCATCCACACACACTTGTGCATTTGTATTGAGTCACCAGATAAAGCATAGACCTTATTCTAAGTCAGTCCTTATAATTTGTAGAATGCAGCTTCTGGTTGTAGACTTCCAGCGCTGACAGTCTGCGGATGAGGAGACATGGAGGCGGCAGAGGAGTGGGCGCTGAAGGCCAGCTGGCCAGGCTGCCCCTTCCATCAGCTCTTTGCCCCGCAGCATGTTGGCATAGCTGTTTAACTCACTGCATAACTACCACCTGGCTGATGCTGCCAGCTCCTTTTGCCCAAAGAAGCCAACAATTACCCTCCCGGAGTAATGTGGGCAAGAACAGGACCCAGGGCTTCTCCACCGGTCCTCCATCACTGTCCCCATACGCTGCCACATGGCAGCGGTTGCACGGTGTATCTAAGTCTAGTCTTCCACTCTCGTGGCGCTCTTCAGTCCCATGGTTGATTGTGCTGGAGGGAGCCAGAGGCCCAGGCTTGTTTTCACGTTGGCAGAAGCATCAACCTTATCTGTAACCTTACCCGGGCTGCCACGATGTTGTACCACGTTTGTACCACGTTCTTCAGCATGCCACGTCCCTGGCAGCCTTCACCACGCCCCTTCTCCACCCACTCGCCTTCTCCCGTTCAACACATCTTCCTGCTGCAGTTCTCACTACTCCACCGCGAATGATCTATTCTGACATCTGCCTTTACCTGTGATTATTGGAACCCCAAATCCAGCCAACTCGGACATTCAAAGGCGAACAATGACTTGTTGAAACCCTGACAAGTCCGCCAAGGTTAATGGCTCTGAAGAGGCTGTGAACAAACAGCTGGTGTCATGTTGTGAGCTAAGGACTCTGATGGAAAATCTTTGTTTTCCTTTTCTTTCATTGTTTCAAATGCTGGTCACACTCATCGTGAATTCATTGCCTGGAGAATGGCTTGGATATTCAGATAATCATCTTCTAAATAGTTTCTTTTTTTCTCTTTCCTATTATGAGTTTTGGAATTTGGCCAATGACTATGCAACAGGCAGGCGACTGAGGAGAGAAAAAAGCAATCGGTGCTGGGTTACATTAGTAAATTACTGTATATTGGATGCAGGTGGGGTCCCTCAATTTCCCAGCCTAGTAGAAAGCGTTTAATAAAACAACATGAGGTGGGAGGGGTTGCTTTTGACACAGTGTCATGGACTTTAGGGATGGGGAGAAGCTGGAGAGTTTAGTGGTCACAGTTGCAACTGCAACAGACTTGTCAGAAAGCCAGCTGTGTGGCAGATGAGCCATCAGTGGGCGACTTGCCCCAATGGAGAGATCAAATTTCTGGTCCAGGGTCTTCAACCCCTGACATGCTGTTATACCGGCATGGCCCTGCCTACTTCTTGACCATGGGCTGGACCAAGGGATTCACTTTGACCAGTGGGAGATTAGTAGATACAATGTGAACATACACAGGCTTGAAGTAGAGACAGATTGCCTTCTTGTGCTTTGGTCATAGGAAAAACACATCGTAAGTAAGTGCCGATCCAGGAAGATGCGAGACAGGTAGAGGAGAGCTACCCTGCAGGGTGGGGCCAATCTTAGACAAGCCTACACCAGCAGCCCAAACTGTCTTAATGCATAGAGATGGGGAAAAGGACAGTAAAAACTATTCATGGATTCCCACTGAGGTTATTTTGTGTGTAGGTCTTTGTTATAGAGCAAATCCGACTGACCCTCACTTATTAGTACTGCTTTTAGATAAATGGGGTAGGAGAAATGTTCTTTTTAAAATGGTTTAATTTTTAATTATGGCATATGTGTATATCTGTATAAGGGTATGTGTATGTCTCAGTACCCATGGAGGCCTGAAGAGGGCACTGCTTCTCCTGGAATTGAAGTTTTAGGCAGTTGGGAGCTATCTAATGTGGGTGCTGGGAACTGAATTCTGGGTTGGTGCCTGAGCTTAAGAAGTATAGCTGCTGACACGAACTTGTGTGAGCTCACAGACTGTAGACAGACATCTTGGGAGCCTGCATGGGATTAAACTAGTCCCTCTGAATGTGGGCAACCATTGTATATCCTGGTTTGTCTCTGGGGCCCTTGGCAGTGGGATGCCTTGCTAAACTTCGATGCAGGGGGAGGGGCTTGACATGGCCTCAATTTAATGTGCCAGGCTTTGTTGACTCCCCATGGGAGGCCTTACCCTTTCTGAGGAGTGGATAGGAGGTGGTTGAGAATGGAGGTGGGGGAAGGGGGAATAGGAGATGGAGGGAGAACTGTGGTTGGTATGTACAATGAATTTAAAAGTTTAAAAAAGAAGTATAGCTGCTAAAGTGATGTTGGTTCCCAGGAAATATTGAAGTTATTGTTTTCTGCGGGAATATGGTGACAAAGGGCACATATGCTCAGCTCACAAGACAGAGAAAACTTTATATATAATGCTGTCTATGAACATCCCAGAATGTGTTGTTTTCTAGAGAGCAGATGTACATGTTCTTACTGTTGTGCCCAAATTCTGAACCCCAAAAATCACCAAGAGGCCCATTTTGATGCAAAAGCTAAGAGTCTTTTATTGTAGTTGTTTAACGAGCTAACCCCATTAGCTTGGGCCTTTCATCCATTCACCATGGAGGATGGCTGGAGAAAGACCCCGAGAAATCACGAGACAGGGATCTTAAAGGGCAGCATAAGGGGAATGTCTAGGGGTATGAAACAGTCTCAGGATTTGGGGGCTTCCAGGCTTGGACGACCTGCCCTGTGCTGATTGGTCAACTGGTTGTTATGGCCCATAAGCCCTCCCAGGGCGGTTACTATGCTCTGTACACCACTGCTGTATACTTGCCTGTAAAGCACACTCAGACGTAAAGTATAGCCCCGCCAGCTAACTTCTGATTGGATCTTTGCCGTGAGGAGGGCGTCTGACCTCCTCGTGATCAGGACAGGAATGCCAAGGTCATGCGAGCACATGTTAGCCTGTCATTGCTGCTAAAACGAGGGACTGGTCCCTTCATTACCACACATATATACAAAGACAGCTATGTGAGGGAATGGATGCTAATTGGATTATGATGACTGTTTAATAATGCATATACATACCAAAACCAAAGTGTACATCTTGACTGTATATAAGTGTTGGCAATTACACCTCAGTAAAACGGAAAGAAAAAGACCAGTCCAAATGCAATACCACACTCTTTGAAGCATGCAGCTGGCATGGGCAGTGGGGCAATCTCTGGCAGTGGCTGAGGAGGGCAGAGGCTTGGAGGGATGGGCTATAAGGAGCAAGGAAGCATCACTTCAAAATGCCACTGTGGAAGGTTTAAGTGAAGGCTTTGGGTGGTTTGCATCTAACTGTGCCTAAAGTGGGAGAAGTCCTAGACATTTTATGGTCATGGACTTAGGAATGAGCAGACAATCTGTGCTGCTGGGGCTCCTAAACCAGCCCTACAAGCTGACATGATTTGGTCTGAGTGATAAACAGCTCAAGCTTTAACACTTACCACAGTGCTAAATAAACATAGATGTTCTGTAAATTGGTCTATAATTGATAGACAACCAGGGAGCTTAAAATAACCACAGCACTACCATTAATTAACGAACTAACACAAGAATAAAAATAATCTATTTTATCAGGTAAAAATGAGCCCGAACCCATTCAGTGTCTCCAGGCTCCCTGAATGTTCTGATGGCAACATGGATGCTGGCAGGAAGCATCCTCAGTGGTCCAGGGCTAGGAGGGCATATCATTCCTCCTCAGGAACCGCTGGATTCCGAATTTTTAAGTAAAAAAAAGGTGAATCAAGAAGGTAGATGGAAAAAATGACTTTGTGTGAGCCCTAATCCAATATGGCGGGTGTCCTGGAAAGGGAAGAAGTGTGGAGACTAACATAGGTACAGGGAGGAGGAAGCCACTTGAGGATGAAGGCAGAGACCAGTGATGCTTTGTAATTTGGTAAGCAGCAGGGATTGCCAGCCAGCAGCCAGGAGCCCAGAGGGAGGGCTGGACAGATTCTCTTCCATCCCCAGGAAGCAGCAAACCTGACAAGACCTGGATTTCAGATGTCCCATCTCCAGATTTGTGAGACGGTTGCTGTGGTTTTCAACCACCTTGCTCGTGCTTCGTAACAAGAGCCTTAGCATCTGCCTACACATGGACTCACTGCCAAGGAGAATCCCGCTGTATTGCTTCAGTAGCAGAGACTTCAATGTCTGCTACAGTTCTGAACCCAGCTCTAAACACTTTACCTCTGTAATATCAGGTATTTTTCATAAGAACACCATGAAAAAGGAGCTTGAAGCAGTGTTACTTTGCCGATGAAGAATTTAGGCACAGAGGGATTCAATAACCCAGCCACTCACAGTCACAGTTGATATGTGACAGAGCCAACAGGTGAACCCAGGCAGATGGTTCTGGAGCCCGTGTATGGCCTTCCATATGTCTTGCTTTCAGAGAGAGCTGGAATCTGTGGGCTTTTTCTTTCCATGGAATAGCACAGAGTGTCTTTATTTCTAATCCCAAATGATGACACTTGGTCACACTTAGTCTCTGGAGTACTGCCTTCTCCCAGCATTCCGTTATGAAGGTACCCTACTTTGTGAAAATCATCACTAACTACCACAGTATCTAAACCAAGGTAGATCCTTGCATGTGGTCTGATTAACTTGGAAATTGAGCGTTATCACATTTGGTGATCTAAATATATTGATTTTTATGTTACATTATACTAATGATCACATATTTCAAAAAAAATGTGGTCAACTAAAAGACCCCATCAAAACCTACAGCCATTAAGCAGGCATCCCCTGATCTATGAAAAGTTGGGCTTTTCAGCTGAAGTAATGGACTTTGCATTTGTCCCTAATCATCTTGTTTGACCTCCGCCCCGCCCCAGAAGCATTTTAGACTGTTAGCATTATTTGAATCTTGATTGTATAATCCCTGGCTGCTTATCATCATACAATGGATTTGAGGGGTATGTTGTGAGCATCCTATCCTCTCAGAACTTACGCCATTTCTGCTCAATTCAAGATGACTTCAAGCATACATTGATCTTAACATATGGACATTTTGGCCAGGGGTGTGTGTGTGTGTGTGTGTGTGTGTGTGTGTGTGTGTGTGTGTGTGTGTATTAGAATCAATGGTGTGTGTGTGTGTGTGTACTAGAATCAGTGGTATGTGTGTGTGTGTACTAGAATCAATGGTGTGTGTGTGTGTATACTAGAATCATTGGTGTGTGTATGTATGTGTGTGTACTAGAATATGAATTATATTGTAACATTTAAAAACTTTATTTTCCTTGATTTTTGTTAAGTTCCTTACTTCCTGCCTCCATTTTCAGAATAGGGTTATTGAAGCATTTCCTGCCTCTATTTTCAGAATAGGGTTATTGAAGCTGCTAAGATCTGTGCAGGCCTGCTTTGAGGTTCAACCCAATGTCACACCTGTCTTACCTGTCCTTGAACACTTCCTATGCAGCCAGTAACCAATTCTAACTTGTCTAACATGGAGGGATTCTGGAAGATCTTCCATTATGATAAACGCCCTTCATTTGGGGGAGAGAAAGAAGGGCTAAAGGGTTACAAGGAATTCAGAACAATTCAACTATTTTTACATTTCTGACCTTGTGCCCTTATCTAAAAGAAACACTGAGTCCCAAAGCCATCCTCAAGTCTCCTCCTTGGTAATGGGTGACTTTTGTCTTGGGGATACTTGGGCTTTTCTGTTTCCTGCTGGGATCCCTCTTTGTTGCTTGCTGTCCTTAGACAGCAGTTGCTGCTGTGAGGAACGTCGTTGTTTCTCATGATAATTGTAGTCCGTACAACAGACTGCTTTCAGGTATTATCTGGGTATTTGGGTTTCTTTGAGGCCATCTCTTTTGCAACACTTAAAATTCATTTTCTAGGACTAGAAGTACTCAAGAGTTATGTTTAGAGACATCTCCTTTTCATTCACAGGAGGCTACAAGACCTCTTAAATTCTAGACACGCCATCAAAGCCAAAATTATTCTCCCCATTCCCGGGCAGCTCAGAGGGTTCTAATGTACATACTTCAGGGTGCTTTTAGTCTGTGATTTTTATTAGTCAACCTCCCATCCCGGTGCAACCCCATTGACTCAACATTTGTTGCATATCTGGGTTCAGGGGTTAGTTCGATGGGTCCCAGCTACCTGACTTCCTAGTCAATACATCTGGAACAAAAAAATAGGGCCATCCATCCTCAGTGGGTCCCTGTTAACAGCCAGTACAGTGAGGACAGGGGACTTGATGCTGGTCAAAAAGGAGGAGGAGAAGCGATTTTACTCCACAAATGACAAAGAATTTTTTCTTGCTTATTGAGCATGAGTGAGGAAGAAGACAGTCTTAGGTGACAGTCAGCCCACCTTCATGAGGGAGACAGCAGAGGGACCAGTGGGAGGTCATGTTAGAGCAACAGAACCTGCACACATCACAGTGTACTCACCATCCCCATGCGAGGTAATTACCTCCCTGCTGTTTGTACCTCCCGGGTCAAATACATCTGCAACAGCACAGGCCCTGGAGACAACAGGCATCTTGTCAGGTGTGGGGGCCCCAGAGAGGTTTGCATGGGGAAAGCCTGGCTTTTACATTTTGAAATGTCGGCTCTGTTTGTGTAGTGCCACTGAAGTGTTTGCTTCTTATTGATCCTAAAACAGAAAAAGAAACCAGAGACAGTCGCTGAGTCTCAATTTGTCCTTCCCCACTTACCTGGTATTTTCTCTCAATTTCAGCCTAATGCTCCATTTACCTTTACTGCGGAGTAAGGCTGCTCAGATGCTGTGCTCACCATGTCTTCGTGGTGGTGCAAACCTTCTGCTGATCTAGTAAAACCGCCTAAATTACACTGGGAAAGAAAACTCTTTTGTATATTTTAGGCATGTATGACTGAAAAAAATAAAAGTAAAAGACCTTGGGACCTTTTGCTTGTAGATGACTACTCTTAGCATGGAAAGTATTCTCCTCAGAAATATCTCTGTCTTGGAGAAATGGTTGAATTGGACATTTATGGAGCATTTCTAATCAAGTACCTTATCAGAAGCAAGATTACATTGAGCTGAACCTACCTTTGGTGTGGCATAGGCTCACTCCTGTCTTCTTGGTTGATGTGACCAGATTTGCATTTGAGACTTTTGGTCTCTTTGCCTTGAGGATCACCTCTTTTTAGTGTCCAGCCCTGGGAATCCTGGCTTCTGAATCTTACCTCTGACTAACAAAAACCTGTATCTATCAGTGTTTTTGACCAAGGTAGAGGATGCTTTGCTTAGCATGTACCAGGTGGGGCTGGGGGGCACACACATGCAAGAGTGTTTTATAAACCAGTAACAGACAATTGGAGATGTGGTCCCTGAATGGACTGAGCATCCTTTTGCTAAGTGAGAGTTAATAAATCACTCATCTCAGGTGGAATCTTTTATTTATGCTCTGGGATTACAGTTTACCGAGAAAGCTTTGGGTTTCCTTTTTGGCTTTGTCTAAGCTGTGCTTTAGTGAGCAATTCAAATCCAGTTGAAATTTATTGGTGAGGACACAGCCCACTCTTATCTCTTGCTATGGTCCAACTGCTGGCACACCAGTGCTGCTGCGGGTGTTCCCATTTGTAATCATCTGTGTGGTGGCGGAGGGTATGACTGTCAATGTGCTATTTGTAAGTCAGGGGTAATCCTTAGCCACTTCTATGCCTTAGGACTTAGTTATTGGGGGTCTTGTTTTGTCATTTAAAAAAGTTATAACTGCTGGGCAGTGCTAATGAATGCCTTTAATCCCAGCACGTGGGCAGCAGAGGCAGGCAGATCTCTGTGACTTCCAGGCCAGCCTGGTCTACAGAGTGGGCTTCAGGACAGCCAGGACTGTTACACAGAGAAACCCTGTCTTGAAAAAAACCAAACCAAACAAACAAATAAAAAGTGCTAAAATTTATGACCTAAAATTTGAGCAAGCAGAAGGGGCTACTACCATAGCCAGGAATGCAAGTCTGTGATAATGAGATCTGAGCTCAGAGCATTCACATTGTCCAAGACATTTTCCCGTTCTTACCATTTTATGCCCACAGGACCACAGGTTCACCAAACACAATCCAGTTCTCCATGTCTCATTCCTAAAGCAGAGCAATGCAAGGCTGCAGAGGTTTTTCCCAAGGTCAGTCAGTTAAAATGCAGTCAGTCCTGGGGCTGAGTTCCACTATACCCACCACGGAATATCCAGTTTTAAAGTCTAAGATCCGGTCTTTTGCACTTGACATTGACTTTATTTTCTTGTTTTTACTTTAAAAGTTTAATCTATTTACTTTTATTGTGTGCAAGTGGCATCTCACTGGCCTCACACTGACTTTTAGAGGCAGACTGTAGAGATTCTCAATACTTGTTCTGACAGAAAGTGGTACTAGCTGCTGCGTGTCTTGGGTGCTATGCCTCTTAAATCCCTCTTAGCAGGATGGTGGAGAGCTTTCTGGAAAGAACTTCTGTTTCTCTCTGTCTTCATATTCTCTCAGGGTGGAGCCTCTTTAGGATCAGATCTGACGGGCGTTTTTGATATTACTAGCTGTCACACGGAGGAGGAGTTTAAAAGCTCCGAGCCTCTTCCTGCATCTAAGAAATATTTTGTCCTGATAACTGCATCTCCTGGGATTCTCCCTTGTGATTTCTACAAGTTCTTCACTTGGCAGTCTTTTGAGTGTCTCTTTCGTGCAGGCAGGGCTCCAGCTTCAGTGGTCTCATCCTGCTTTGTTTACAGACTGTGTTTGGGAACAGTCAATTTTGTTGAAAAGAGTGATAGAGGAGAGAGACTCAAGTATTACTTTCCCCTTTGAGTTACACTGCTCTCACAGACAATCCCATCGAGTGAACGCTGGGCACAGGTGGTTCCTTTTAAACTCAAATCAATACGTTGCAGGAGTCATGCTATTAGCATTGGAAATCCGTAAAACAGAATGCAAAGGATCCAACTCCAAAGAACAACAACCCCAACCTCACACCCCGTGCTGCTGCCAAAAAACAGATTGCCCTTTGCTCCACTGGGGGAAAGATCACCTTCTATTTATTCAGTACTGTGTGCCTCTGACAGAGGATCTCCTCTTGGTGGCTGTGGTGGTTTGAAATTAAAATGGTCCTCAAAGTGAGTGGCACTATTAGGAGGTATGGCTTTGACGGAGGAAGTGTGTCACTGTGGGGGTGGGCTTTGAGGTCTCCTATGCTCAAGCTACTCCCAGTGACACAGAGCCTTTCCTGTTGCCTGCAAGATGTAGGGCTCTCAGTTACTTTTCGAACACCATGTCTGCCTGAGCACTGCCATGTCCGATCATGATGATAACGGATTGAACCTCTGAAACTGTAAGTGAGCCACCCCCAATGAAATGTTTCCTTTACAAGAGTGGCTGTGGTCATGATGTCTCTTCACAGCAACAGAAACCCTAACTAAGGCAGTGGCTCAATGCTCACTTATTGACCACTGGTTCTCTCTCTCTCTCTCTCTCTCTCTCTCTCTCTCTCTCTCTCTCTCTCTCTCTCTCTCTCTCTCTCTCTCTCTCTCTCTCTCTCTCCTACCTTTCTGTGCATTGGGGGGTACTCTATACATTTCTTTAGAGCTGTAGACCTTGCTGCCCTTCTTGTTTCCTCTCCCTAGCCCTTCTCACGGGATTTCCTTGCTGCCTTCTCTGTTCATTTCATGTCCATGGTTTGGCTTGGTCGATGAAGTCACTGTTATTGAGGGTTACATGCTCTGACCTAGCACTACATAACTAGAAAATGGAGCGTTTGCAAACCACGTTGGTTCTCCTCTTTCTAATCTCCTATGTGGTTCCTCACACTTCTCACTGCCTGGGCCATTCATAAAAAGCCTTTAAATCTTTGAGGTTGCCATGGACTTCTGTGGGCTGATCCAAAGCAGTCTCTGTTCATCGACAAAGTCACAGATGTTGACTACTGTTGGATATTGACTAACCCAATGTTTTCATTTCATACATGGCAGTGAGAGGCTATCGGACTGGCAAAATAAGGTCAAATGCCACAGAAGAATGGACGGTGATTCATAAAAGTCTAGAGCTCAAGTCCAAACTGGTAAGGAGCTGAAGTCTTTGACCAAAATCTCTCGACCTCTTTGAACATCAGTTTCATTTGCTCTAATATAAAAATCACAACTTCTACAACATTATGCATGTGTAGGACCGACCTGATGTAGGCTTATTAATGGACGTATATTGTCATTGTGATTGGGCTAAGCAGTAGACCTTACATGGATGCAGAGTGGGCACTGTGAAGCTGGAGAGAAGCAGGTTAGATGTGCCAGCAGGGAGAAGAGAGAAGGCACTCGTGTGCTCCTGTCCCTCTCTGTCCCAATGGCTTTCATTGGCAGCGCTTGGGCAGGAACACAGAAACCCACTATGGGTATTACTCAATCCAGAGAGATTTTTATAACACTGAAGGGTTGAAGAGCTGGCGTTAGGTGTTCCCTCTGCTAATCTTGGATACTTACAGCACTGTAGTTCCCTAATTGAAGTGTCACTGTAGATTTTAAGAGTCCAAGGAAGTCACACACAAGTCAACATTTCCAGGGAAGGTGACTCACTGAAACTTGCCTGGAAACCTCTGTGGCTACCCACTGCACAACAATACTGATACTGAGGAACACGGCTTTCAAATCTTGTGCAAGCGTTCTGAGCCATTGACAAGCTCACACCACACTGAGAGGACTGGTGGGAAACGTGACCCCAAGATCCTCCCTTGTGACACAGAATGTGACAGGAGGTGGCTTTGGCACTGGGTCAGGAGCCGACAATGAAAAACATGCCCCATGTGTATCTTCTGAAACATTTACTCATCTTTACCACCTTTCATACACTATGAGAATGAAGAACTGATGGGGAAGTCCTTCTGTGTATTTGTTGTCTTATTGGTTTATTAAATAGAGCACTGTTGGCATGAAAAACATAAAGACTTACAGTAAAGTCAGATTCAGATGAAGTAAAGCCTCTAAAAGGTTTACAGTGTGTTTAAAAATATACGTAGGCTTGGGAGAGAAAAAGAAACAGGATAGTGGTAAAAGAAATAGAGAAGCTGGGCTGTGGTGACGCACGCCTTTAATCCCAGCACTCCAGAGGCAGAGGCAGGCAGGTTTCTACAGAGAAACCCTGTCTCAGAGAAAAAAATAAATAAATAAAAGTAAAAGAAATAGAGTAAGAATAATAGATAAATAAAAACACCACGTAAAGATGGAAAATACACAGAGAGTCTGGACACAGTGTGCTATTGTGTTTTTCAGTTGTTCAATTGCTAAGGAAAGAACAACAAATGCCGAAATATACTTGATTATCAATGCTGCTGAATTAATCCAACTTATATCTTTTGAAAATGCCTTGACCTCAAAATTTAAATATAAGCATATGTTACTTTGCAAAAGGGATTTTATTTGTGTTTCCACAGAAAATTAAAAGCTGTGAATTCCTTCCAAACTAATATGGTTTGATGAAGCAAGACACCCTGAAGCAGTGTCCCAGGCAGTCTAGCATCTGAAAGAGCTGGTATGATGCAGACTACAAAAACAAGGACCTGGCCAGGTTCCTGTTGTTTTGTCATGATGCCCATGGTATGGACAGTGCCCCCAACCAGCAGGAAGCAGTTTGGGATGAACAACGCCCAAACTCCCAAATATTGTTTATAAATTTTTGTTTTCACTTAAATTGGGTTGCTTATAAATGGTTAATGATCACAACCAATCTCTTTTTAAAGGTAAAAGGGAGATTATGGTATAGAAATGCATGCTTTATATTGGAATGGATTTTCATTTATTGATACAAATTTAAGATCAATTTTGTGATATAAATATATTTTTCTCTTCTTGTTTAGGTATTGTGTTTGTATAACTCATTTAAAAATGTAATGTATAATTAAACACAGATTAGATATTTACCTATAATAGTCAAAACTTACAGTTAGGTCTTATAGATATAAAGAAATGTATTTAAGATAGATAGATAGTCTTTAAACCTTTCAAAGACCTTCAGAAAATGGCATTTAAAATGGTTTAGGGATTTTCACAACTGCTCCTGGCACACCAACTACATCTGAGAGGAAGATGGGCATTGAAGAAACTCTTCATGGAGTTTGCCTTTGACATGGCAAAACTAGCCATTTGGGCAAGACACTGCTCTTGCCTGGACTGTTTGACTGTTGCTGTATAATCTGGACATGGAGGACCCACAGGAAAGTGACTGATGAACTCGATGGAACAGTCCTAAAGGGTTCCTGTTTCATGGAAGAGTCTGCCAGACTTTCTGCAGGACACAGAAAAATGACCGACAAACTGCCAATGCAGATGGATAGTTTAAAATTTCCTGCTTTGCTGAGAAGTCTGCCAGACACACTGTGGTCTATGGGGTGAAGATGGATGTCCCAACATTGCAGAGGAACTTCGGATGACTGTCCAAATAGCGAGATGTCTCTGCCAATTCTAGTGTTTTTAATATTATCATTCTGTGATCTTTGATGGAGTTGAAGGCAGATAGTTATAGTTATAGTTTTCCTCAGTTATGATAAAAGATAAGTTACATATAAGACTTTAGACTCACACAGATAGGATAAATGATAAAATACTTTCTATCTTTAAATCTTACTAAATGTTAATGGACTAAATATTGTAACTATGTTCTTATTTGATAACTGTTCTGTTATATATAATTTGACTATGTTAAAGTTAAAACCTTTCTTTTTATTTAGACAGAAAAAAGGAGATGATGGGGGAAGTCCTCCTGTGTATATGCTGTCTTATTGGTTTATTAAATAAAGCACTGTTGGCCAATAGGGAAGCAAGACAGATGGGACTAAGAGTTGAGGAGGATTCTGGGAAACAGAGGCACAGTCAGTCACGATGTAGGACACCAGAGGAGTAAGAGGTCCGGACCCTTTTCTCCAGTAAGAGAAATACTCAGACTAGCAGTTAAGGGTTAATAATTAAGTCAGAGCTAGTTGATGATAAGAAACCAAGCAAGCAGCCAGTAGCTTCATAATTAATACAGTGTTTTGTGTGTTATTTGAAGACTGAGACAGCTACAGGACCCAGACGGCTGGCGGGAAGACTACACATTAAAAAAACACACACACACATGAGGCCAGGTTTCCATGAGGATAGCAATAGATTGATCATATGACCATGAATGCTGACTGGAAGACGCTTGTGTTCATTCTTTTTAAAAAATATATTATTTGGGATCTTGGGGGAAGGGGCTGGAGAGATGGCTCAGGGCACTGGCTACTCTTTCACAGGACTGGGATTTGATTCCCAGTACCCGTGTGGATGCTCACGACTGTGTGTTAGCTCCATTTCCAGGAGATCCAACACCCTCTTCTGACCTCTGAGGGCACCAGGCACGAACACAAGCATACACATATGGGGTAGGGGTGGCAAAACACAAACTCAAAATGAAGTAAGAATTTTAAATTCTTTTGTAAACACATTTTAAAAGAAAAGCAGTAAAGCTGAAGAGGGCCCCACTCTTCTGCATTCCCGCCTCTACTTTCAAGGGAGCAAATCTTAGAATTCCAGTTAGGGGTCCTGATAGGTATGGTCAAAAGCTCTGTCCTCACATAAGGAGAGGGTTTAAAAAAATCAACCAACTATTCCCAGATATTTAGGGCAGTAAGTTACTTCTAGAAGACTAAGACAATGGAGAAAAATACCTTTTCTTTAAAAAGTAAAAGAGGGACAGTCAGGGCAATAAAAAAATAGCTCATTAAAATAGTTTTATCTGAATCCTCAACCTTATCTTTCTTTTTTAACTCTAATTTTCTTTTTATAGTTTTCTCAATATCTAGCCCCCCTTTCTATCCTCATAATTGTGCAATTTCTCTCCCTGTTCCTTGTCCTCCACACTGCGGGAGATTGGCCACAGCTGGTGGTGACCCTCTTCTCTACCGCCGGTTTGCATGTAAATCATGAACAGACAGTGTGAGTCGTTTTGGGAATTCCCCATCCTCCCAGGATCCTCCCCCACCACATACATCTTCATCACTGGATTTCAAATTTAGATAATGTACAGGAAGAGATAAGAACTATTTTTTCCCAGCATCTTTCCTCCCATCGAAAATTCACCATTCCACCAAATAGGAAAGGAATGAGATAGTTAGGATTATTTTTTCCCCTTACAAAGTGTGCATACTGAGGCCCAAGAGGCAGGACATGCCAGATGTTGTAAGTGCATGACTGCTCAGTCCCTTTGGCCACACATGCTGACGTCATGAAGTTGGGAAACCTGACTCAGGAGTCGCCATCCCGTGTGCTGACAGAGCAGCAATTGCCCTGGGTCAATCCAGCCAGCCCCTCACTCAAGCCTGGCTGAGCGTGTTTGTGAGTAGGGGTCAGTCAGAGGGGACTAGGGAGTTAGGACTGTTTCCAGCCATTCTAGAAAGCACGGAAAGGCTAAGGGTTCATGGCAGTGAAGACCTTGTGTGAGGATGCAGAAGAAGGGTTGGCGATGCCGTTGCTCCCCGAGTGTCTGAACTTCATCCCGAGTGAATGTGGCACCTTGGGCACACATTTCTAAAATGACTGAGAGGAAGGTCAAAACGAGAGGAATCAAGGAAGGGTATGGCTCTGTTTACTGTGACATCTTTATGGACATTACAATGGGAATTAGTCATCACTTTCTATAAAAATGAACCGAGACATAAGAGGGAACACAGTTTTAAATAGCGTCTCCAGGCTCAGCTTGTTCCTGGCTGAGGCCAGTTATGATCAGTTCCTGCTCTGCCCTATGCTCTGGTTCCCAGCCTAAGTGGTGCTTTTCCACATTTACACCAAGCGTTTTTTAAAAAAAAAAAAGTCAGAAGATTGAGCTCTGTGCTCATCGCCTCGCCCTTCATACACCTTTGTAAAACAACAGCATCCTCTCCCCTGGCTCTACGAACAGTCCTGGAACAGTCCAGTGCTGCCTTTATCCCCTAGAGACAGGGAAACCCACCCTCTCGGGCTCCCACTGAGTGACAGTGCCAGGGACACCGACTGACTCCTTAAGCTGACTGCTTCCCTGTTAGCCTAGTTCCCAAGCAGGTTTGGCCACAGTCACCCAGGAACTGGGTTGTAAATGCAGGCTCCAGGCTCCAAACTCCGCAAACCCAGGTGGACCTTGCTGTACTTTCAGTGAGCAACCAGGTGAGACAGGTGAGTTGCTAAGTCACTAGGCTGCCGAAACAGCTGCCTGGGAACTCCTTCTGCAGCCCACTTCTGCTTGGCTTCCTCCCCTGCTGCCCCTACTCAGCAGGTGCAGACATTTGCTAACAGAAGTTCTTTGCTGCAGAGCATTTTTACAACTAGCTTTCTGCAGAACCGTAAAAAACAAAAGAGATGAACTTAAATACAGCCAAACAATTTTTACCAGAGCAGTAAAGTCGTTTCCTTGTTGAGCTCAGTTTGGGGCAGATCTGAGAGGCCCTGTTCATTCTGGACGATTAGGCAAGTTTAGCCTCCACCCAGTTGGTGTTCAGGACTGACCCTGCAGGAGACCTGAACCACCAGGTGAGATCGACTGTCCCTGGCACTTTTCAGACCTGAGTCCCCAGGGCTGGGAGGGCTGCTGGCAGAGAGCCTAGTGCCCAGTTGACTTTATGATGTGTTGCCTGGTGGTGTTCCCAGCTCTACAACATGGGTGGTCTGCATGCTGGCGGGGTCCAAGGCTGCGGGAGTTCACAGTCCCCTCTGGGGAACATGACGAATGGCTTCGCTGACAAAAAACGTGGTCTGCTTTCCATCCCAGAGCCATGAAGGGTTTCGTTTTCAAAGCAGGAAAACAAACCACAGGAACCAGACACAACACACACAGGCCACAAACGATACGGCCATTTTCCCATCTCAGACAAGGGACCTGCAGAGGTGAAAGAAAAATGGCTTTGTTGGAATTCTTTGATGAAAAGCAAATCCACACAACCTGCAGTGTTGTAATGAGACCCTGCTCGCTTTCCATCGCGGACCTTCCCCTGACCCGGTGGACTCAATCTCCAGCGGGCTGGCCTACCTCAAGTTGGTCTTTTCCGAGATTCGGAGCTGCACTTCCTGCCAGGAGTTTCCCGGGGACCCCAGCGAGACGAGTGGGGCAGAGCCTGGAGGACAGCGCCCTCAGCTCCTGTGGGTGTGCTTAGCAGAAGCAGTGCTGTACTCCATGCCATGGCTGAGTCAAGCTGGGCTCCACAATGGTGAGGAGCTGAGATTGGAAGACAAGGAACTACAGTAAGAGGCAGGGCAGTGAGCCTTGTGGACACAGAGGACTCCATGAGCAGGTGTGGGAGGGTACAGGGCCCCCACGCAGACCTTCCAGGTCTGAAGGCTGTCTTGGTGTTGGTGTGAGGCCAATTCGGGAGGTGGGGAGTGGCTGGTACGGAGGACCTGGAGGGCCACTGCTCTCAAGGTGTGTCCTAGGGAAAGAAGCTTCAAGGGGTAGTGGGAGTGTGTGTGTGCAGAAGTGAGTGCAGCTCGACCGGTGGAGTGTTGGTTTAGGATACACAAGGCCCTGGATTTGATCCTCAGCGTGGCATAAACTGAGAATGCTGGTATGCGTGCCGACCCAGAACTCAGGAGTAAAAAACGGGGGAGCAGAAGGTCAAGTGAATGTCCGGCTTTATAGTGAGTTCAAAGCTGGCCTGAGCTAGAGACTGTTTTTAAAAAAACAAACTAGTGAAGTAAATAAACACATAAATAACTTTAAAAAGGAAAAAAAATCCCCTACTGTTCAGGCAGATGTGATGACTGGAGCAATTGAAAGTACTAAGCAGGTTATCAAAGAGACAAACTGTTTGAGAGGACATGACCACAACACTAAATGAGGCAGGAGCAGGTCTACCTCAGCGACTCGGAGCAGCACCGGGCACGGCCTCCCCCAGTGAATATGGGCCTCTTTGGAGAACTCAGGAAAGCACGAAGCCCATTGAAAATTGTGAGCCCAGCTGCTGTGGAGAAAAATGCTCAGAGCAGTGGGTTTTTCTCCTTCCCTTCCCTTCTCTTCCCTTCCCTTCCCTCCCCTCCTCTCCCCTTCCCTTCCCTCCCCTCCTCTCCTCTCCCCTCCCCTCCCCTCTCCTCTCCTTCCCTTTCCTCTCCTTACCTTCCTTTCCCTTCTCTTACTTTTTCTTCCTCCCTTCTTTCATTTCTCTCTCTCTTTCTTTCTCTCTTTCTTCTTTCATAGGATTATTTCCCCTGTTTGTATTCTCTTGGAACTCTCCTTCTGTAGGTCTTGCACTCAAACTCTCTCTCCCTCTCTGCATTTCTCTTGCAAGCACTGGTGCATGTGTGTGTTAAAATGTGGGAAATTCTGTGATCCCTTACAAAGGCTTTTACATCACTCATTTCCCCATAGAATTGACAGAGGTGAGAAGCTGTGGAAAGATCGGGGTTTTGGTACCAGACAAACTTGGAATGAAACTGTCCACATTTGCAGATGTTACCCAGGTGAGGGGCTGGTTGTATTGCCTTGGGCACTATTTCCTGAAAACTGTGCAGGACTATTTGACTGTTGGGAGTGACATATTTAAATATGGAGTACTCAGTAGGCATCCAATCGATAGTAAGGTGAAGTCTGGAGTGTGCGACTGTGCCCTGAAGCTTCCCCACATCATTCTTCATCACGGTAAACAACAGACCCAGCACATCCTCCAACAGGTGAAATTCTCTAGAAAGAAAACTTTAGCAAATATCAGTGTGGAATTTATTCATGTTTTATTTAATTACTTGGGGGCATTTAATGAAAGAATGAATTATTAAATGAGAACATTGATTGTTCCCTGTGTATAGCAAGATGATCTCCTGTGTATGCTTAAAATAGCTCCATAAAATATAGAGCAGGTCACTGTAAATTAAAGAAAGGAAGGAAAATGGAGTGAGGATTGAAAATACAATTTAGTCTGTACGTCTGCACGAAATGATGGCCACACCCCCAGGATCCTGCGTCCAGGCCTTCCAGCTGTCTGGACTGGTGCTGAGTGCTGCTGCAGAGGCTGGAGGAAGGTTAGTGCTGAGTGGGGGGGCCAAAGGAGGCCACACTCTTTGATTAGCTGATTCTTTGGTTCCTTGGCCTGGCTCCGCCCTGCCCCAAGCCCCACCCTTGCTCTTCGACCCTCGCAGTGTGTCCAGTTGAGATGCTAGAAGGGATAAAAGGGATGGAGGGCAGAGGATTCCTGTCACCTTGATCCTTTCAGCTGAGGCTCCTGTCCCTTCACCGGGGGTCTCTCCATGACTCGTCCCTTGCAGCTTCTGAACACCTGTTTCCTTATAGCCAAGAGCAGTAACACTTCCATGTCCCCAGCCCAAAAGCTGCACCATCCCCCATGGTTTGCCCCAGACTCCCTTGACAAATAGGGAGTGTTTCTCTGTCCCTCCAGCCAGCTCCCAAATGATGACACAGAGACTTCTTACTAATTATGAAAGCTTGGCCTGTAGGTTGCACTTCTTTCTAACTAATTCTTAAAACTTAAATTAACCCATTTCTATTACTCTCTGTCTTGCCACGTGGCTTGTGGCTGTTACCTCTCCTCCTGTCTGTTGTGTTTCCTCTGCATCTGACAGGCGACTCCTCCTTTTTCCCAGCATTCTCTCTGCCTCCAAAATCCCGCCTAGCTATTCATTCAGCTTTTTATTAAACCAATCCAAGTGATATGTCTCCACAGTGTACAAACAGATCATTCCTTTTTTTTTTTTTTTACGCTAAATCCTTCTGGAGTTTTAGTTTGTGTGTGCCATCTGTCCTTGTCAGGACCTCCACTGAGGTGGATGGCACTGATGTGAGCAACAGAGTATCTCTGTTATCAAAGGCTGAGAGTGCTGGAGGGAAGGGGACCAGGAAGGGAGATGGAAACCCAGAGAGCAGTGCTGCAAGGGTGGAGGAAGGGAGGGAGGGAGTGAGAAGTAGGATTGGTTGGAAAGTGAGAGAAGATTGTTTCAAAATAAATTTAATTTAAAAAAGAAAAAACTAAAAGTGAAAAATAAAATCGAAAGAGTGGATAGGCGGTGCTGAGGGAAGCTGGGCCTGTGAGCCACGCCAAGACGCTGCGGCCCTGGGGCAGTGGCAAGGATGACGGCGGTATTCAGGGCTTGGGTGAATTGAGCTCTGCGGTATCAGAGAGCTTCTGCGCTTCATTGTCCTGAGATGTGACCTCAGAGTTGGTGGTGTCGTCTATGTAAGCCAGTGTGTAAAGTTATTAATCAGCCACATGCCACACATTCCCAAAGAGTAAGCTTTGCTACAGACCCAGACCTCACTCAGAGTGCTGGGAAATAGGATAGTGTAGGTCCATTTTATACAGTGAGCAATCATGCTCACCAAAGTCAAGAAATTTGCCTGAAGCAGCAGCGGAACAGTTTTTCTGTCACCAGTGAGCATCCTGGTTAGTGTTTTGTCAACTCAGCACAAGCTGGAGTCATTTTGGAAGAAGGAACCTTAGTTGGCTGGACTGTAGGCAAATCTGTAGGGCATTTTCTTGGCCAGTGACTGATATAGGAGGGTCCAACCCACTATAGGCAGTGTCATCTCAGGGCCAGTGGACCTGGGTTGTATAAGAGAATGAACTGAACAAGTCATGGGGACAAGCTAGTAAGCAGTATCCTTCCATAGCTTCTGATTCAGTCCCTGCCTCAAGTTCCTGTCCTGGCTTCCCTCGGGGATGGAGTGTGACCTGAGAGTTGTTCATTGAAATAAGCCCTTTCCTCCCCACCCTTTTCTTTGTGGTGCTTTACCACATCAATAAAAACCTACACAAAGACACTGGCAGTAACTCTATTTCTGAAAAAGAACCCTTTTCTGGAACGATCTGTGAGTATGTCCAATAAGTAGTTGAAGTATGCTCACATACTTTTGTGTTCTGTTCCTTTTTCTGGGACAAACCTTACCAACCCTGCACCTCCCACCAGAAGGCTGAATAGAGCAAAGGAGAGCACCCCTCCCTCCCTCTCTCTCTCTTTCTGTCTCTCTCCTCCCTCTTGCTCGAAGGTCAGGAATCCAGGAGTGAGACAATGAGCTACAAAGAAATAATATTCACCACTGTCCTTACCATTGTCATTGTCATCATCAATAACACCATGGCCCAGATGGAAGAATATTCAAGAGAATGCATTTATTCCAAACAGTGTAGATGAAAAGAAACACGGAAGGCAGCTGGGGTCTCCCTCGGGGTCTTTGTCAGCCCCTTGCTTGTTTGAGCTTCAGTCCGGGCACATGCACAGCAGGACAGTTAGTGGGTCAACTCCTCAGCTAGGCTGCTGGTGAAGCCAAGGAAGCACAGTCTAGTCCTGCAGACCACGCACACGCCAGGTGGCAAGAGTCTCTTTCATTGATTTTTTTCATGCCATCTATTTTGATCATCTTCTTTCTCCTTCCTAAACTCTTCCCAGATCCCTCCTCCCTATGACCCCAACTTCTTCATGTTCTCTCTCTCCCCTCTTCTGTCTCCCCTTCTCTCAAATGCACTCACACAAAAATGAAAATCAAAACAAACGAGCCCCCAGTAAGACAGAAAATGCGAAGCCAAAACAAAACCCACGGAGTCTGCTTCGTGTTGACCAACCACTTCTGGGCATGGGGACTGTCCTGGAGTGTAGCTGATATACTCAGTGACACCCAGTTGAAGAGAACTAATTTCCCCTTTCCTCGCAGGTACACTTGCAATTAACTTTTTTCAGACAACATCCCATCCCATAGGAGGGGGAGTGGACATAGAGTCTCCTAACTTTCAATGCCACTAGCTAGCCTCCCGCCGTCTTGAGTGCTATCTCAGTGGCCATGTTCCAGACCCAACGTGCTAATATTTTCTTTCCATTTCCAAGAGCCATTTCTTCACCCGCTTTCCACTGGAATGCCCACCACCCGCCCTGGGAAGAATAGTCACATGTGTTAGCCAGAGGCAATAATAGTGCTGTTCTGTGCACTGCCCTGTTCCTGCTTCCAGAATTCCTGCCTTGGCATTCCTTATTGGTGAACTGTGATGTGGAGTTGTAAGCTGCAATACTCCCTCTCCCAGCCCAAGTTGCTTTGGGCTCTGGTGTCTGTCTGCAGAGAAGTAAAGCAGGACAGCATGCACAAGGGCCACAGTCAGATTCCCCAGTACCACAAGAGGAAAGAGAATGTGTCTCTTGTTGGTTGTAGATTTGGGGAAACACAGCACCATGGCTACTGGCATTCCTTAAACAGCTAAGGGCGCTGTTCTTCCCAGGGCAGCTGAGAGGGGCACACCCCGTCCTCATTCTCATCCTCCAATCTCATTCTTTCTCAGATGAAGAGGAAGGGGCAGCAGAGCCTTCGCACAAGGTGAGTGGGTGCAAAAGGCTGCAAGTTGGGTTGCAGGTCAGTAGTGAAGCACTTGCCTAGCCTGTGTGAGGTCCCAAGATCCATCTGTGGTACCACAAAGAGAAACGTTTCATGTCTTTAGAGCCATTCCAGTACTCAGTAAGGTCAGTTCAAGGTTACCCTTGGCTACATAATGAGGTGTTTA
The DNA here is from genome assembly GCF_017639785.1 of Mesocricetus auratus. Lineage (NCBI taxonomy): Eukaryota > Metazoa > Chordata > Mammalia > Rodentia > Cricetidae > Mesocricetus > Mesocricetus auratus. The sequence goes on along the minus strand of NW_024429197.1, from coordinate 54,305,651 downwards.
GACCTGGCTACATGAAACCTTGTCTCAAAAAATACAAATCAGAGAGAAAGATAGAGACAGAGAAAGATTCAGGTAGGCCCTTTTATAAAATACGCAGTTAGGAGACAGTTGAGTGTGTGTAATCTGCCAACTGTGAAGACTGGAGGAAAACCCACCGTCCTCTCGTGGCCCTATGTGGCCAAGGAAAAGGCTAGCCTGCGGCAAGCCGGACTGAGGAAGGATGGGTCTGTGAGGATGGCACTCAGGATAAAACACAAACCTGACTGAGCCCAGCCTTCAACACATCCACCAGTGTAACACCAGCACAAACCCAGCTTTCCATAAAGACAATGGACGCGTTGTCTGAACCCACCAAACCGCCCTTCGCTCCGGCAACACGGATCTCTCTCATCCTGTGCAGCGAAACTCAGCCCAATCTTATCGAACTAAATTGATTTATGAGAGGGAAAAAAAAACCTAAAAAGGGAAGCAGTAAAATAATGATATTAATTCTAATAACGCATTGACTGGTGCTCATATAAATCACTCTCTCCACTCAGATTGATTTCAAAAGAGTAAAAAGTCCACGCACAAACCCATCTCCAGCCGCCCAGACAGCTGCCAGGGCCTGCCTGTGTAGCTAGAGCTCAGGGGAGGAGTGGGGGTCTGCTAGAAGCAGTTCATCGGAATCTTGCCTGGGAAAAGCCTGTGGGATCAGCCCAGAGGTGCTGTGGAATTGGCCACACACGCAAAAGCTGCCGCATCTGAACACTTTTGGCAACTCATGAAAGCCCCTTTCCTAGAGGCCACTTGAGTGTCCAAACAAAAGGGGATTTTTGTTAGTGAAAGCTGGAAAGAGTAACCCATCCCAGGATCAGGCTAATAGGGCCTGGCCTGTTCAAAGGCAGCGCTTAGCGGGCCAGGGTTGGAAGTGTTGCTGGCAGGGACCTGGACGAGCGCGAGGACAGCCAAGCACGGCTCACAAGGCAAACCGCCGGTTCAGGGCTGATTCCTTCTGAAAAGCCCGTGTGGCCCACCTCGAGGCCAGAGCTTCTGCTCAGTCTTCCACACAGGACCGATGGAGAGAGCCAGGGCTTGTTTCTGCCTCTCCTGGACCCCTTTCTTCTCTCCAGACTCCATGCCCCACCCACAAAGCTAGGGCTGGTCTGGGAACAGCCATCACTCTCTCGAGTTTGCAGGGTGTTGACAAGCCTGGGCCAGCGAGCCCGGGAGGGAAGCAGAGAAGGCCGTGCTGTGGAAACAAGGCCTCGGAGGCCTCCTTTATCGCGCCAGGGTGGTTGCCTGAACAAAGTGCTTCAGCCGCTTGCTTCGCAGAAGAGCCTTGCTTTCTGCAGTATCATGCCAGTCTGTGCTGGAGCAGAGCACGGCAGGCCCTGATCCAGGGCACCAAGAGTGCCCAGTAATTTCAATTTCAGATAAACAATGGGTGATGGCTTAATATGGTTGTCTTAACAACTGTAGAGAAAGTAGTTGTTGTAAAAGATCCATCGTATGAAATTTGAATTGAACTGAGTAGCTGCTGCTTCTTAGGCTAAGCACAGTCCTTAGACCCTCCCCCCTCCTTCCATCACCTCCTTCAGAGAAGGACAAATGGGACCTGTGAGGATGAAGCCACATTTTTATGTTGCATCATATGATGCTATGGGTAGACTTTGAAATGGCCCCACTGGCTGGTGTTTGGGATGCTAGGTCCCCAGCTGATAGCACTGCTGGGAGAAGCCATGGAAACTTCAGGAGGTGGGGCCTATTTGGAAGAAGCAGGTCACCAGGCATAGGTCCTGAGGGGTCTATTAGTCCTGGCCACTTCCTGTCTTTCTCTGATCCCTGGTTTCTGGGAGAGGAACTGAAATGGCCCACCATGCCTGCCCCACCATGATAGACTCTGCATGAGCCAAAATAAGCTTGTTCTACTAAATCATCTGGGGTAGGGATTTTCATCACAGTGACAACAAGTCACTACTACACAGGGCAGAGAAGGTGGTTTGCAAATGTAATTAAGGTTACTAACTAGTTGGGTTTGAGTTCATCAAAAGGAGATTATCTTGGGGCCCTAACCTAACCACATCAGCCTTATAAATCTGTGCCCAGAGACCAGAAATAGAACAAGTCAAGGGCTCCAAGAATTTGAGAATTGTTCTGGGGCCTTAGAGTTACAGGATGCTGGTATGGCAAAGCCACAGAGCAGGGACTAGCGGTCAGTCTCTATCAGCTGAGACCTACCCCTAATTAACAGTCAAGTACTTTGGTCTCACCTCAAAAAAAGGTGGATTCTGCCAACAACCTGTAAGAGCCTGAAAGAGGACCCTGAACCCAGATAAGCAGATTAGATACAGGCCTGGCCTCCACTTTGGTTTCATCTTTGGGAGACCCCAAGCATAGCACTCATCCAGACCACGGTGGACACCTCCTACACCCGGAAACAGGTCTAGACAATATGTGTTCAAGCTACTAAATCCATGTCAACATCTTATACCACAATAGTAACTAACAAGTTTGCCAAATGTGCTCCTCCGTCTGTATCCTGTGGTTTTCAAAACATATTTGTAGGGGTCCCCAGATTAGGTCACCAGGATGGAAAAGGAAATGGAGGGACACAGAGACCAAGATACAACAGATAAATTCATGGTAGCAACTTGGCCCAAAAGCAAGGTCAGGGGGGCACATCATCACGTGGTCTGCTGCGTGGCTTGTGCCTTGACACCTTAGCTAGATCCATGGACTGACTCCTTTCTGTCTGTCTTCTATGTCTCTGTCTCTCCCTCTCCTACACACTTTCCTTTCTAGGAAAAGAGGGAAGGAGGAGCCCATCACTTGTTTCCAAAGACAAATACAATTGCTATTTATAAATAAGTGTGCTATCAGCCAGAGCCTTAAGAACTTGAGTAGTCTGTGCAAGATACACGTGGGTGCGCAGGTAGGGAGGGGGTTGGCATGGATATAGGCAGAGATGCTGAGCCTCCCAGCCAGGGCCCTCCCTGAACACTGCCTTAGCTTTTGCTCCGGTGGAGTGGAGAAGTTTGGCTGTCTTCTGAGAGGGTCAGATGACCTTGCGGTATTTTTCAGATAGCCAAATCTCCAGATGTTCTCTGCGTATCGATTCCCCTCAACTTGCCTCCCAGTGGCTTCTTAGGTCCCTCTGGCCTTTGCACTGCTCTTGAAAGTGGCCAAAGAAAACTCTTAGGTGTCAGCCAGTCAGCATGGAGAGGTTCTCTTTCATCCCCTGAGTGTCTGGAGATGTGAGTTTAATGAGAGGCATCGACCTTTAAATTATACAAATGGACCTCTTTAGCAATCCCTTCCCTCCCCAGTCCATACCCACCCTCAGCTTTTAATCTTCTCAATTATATTTCCTTTCCATTGATTGCTACTTTGCCAACTTTCAGACTGAGCGTGCAGTAAAACCTCAGCTGCCAGGTAATGCGATTTCTTTTCCAGCCTGACGCCTGCATATCACCTCGTGAGGGGCCCACAGCCGCCCCCTCCCCAAGTCTTTGGGGTCTTGGCAGGTCCGTTGTCCTTGATTGCTTTTGCAAGATGGCTCCTTCCATCCAAAGATTGGAGCTCATGGTTAGGAAGCCGTAGAGCTGCAAGCCTCAAAACCGAAGTGGATTTGTATGCTGGCAGGTGCGGGCGGGGCAGTGAGGGTCTCTGGCCCTGACCGCCAGGCCTGGGAGTAGGCAGGTGCTGCTCCTGGGAGCAGGGAGCCCTTGGTCGCTTTCTCAACTCTGCTCTGACATTTCCAGCGACCTTCATTGAACCACTTAACTTTCTATGCTTCTCTTTGGTGCCATCTGTAAGGGCAAAGACAATGGCACTTGTCTGTGGAAACGCTTTGAGGGATAGTGCATAAAAGACGCAATGTAAAAGCAAGAGATGAGCGCAGCTTCCCATAAAGAGCCCCTTGTTTTCATCTGCAAGAGGCCGTATTTGAAGGCGAAGACGAGAAATTGAGAAATTTCCTTGACATCTGAGGCCAGGCAGAGGAGGTGGCTCAGGACCAGTGAGAAATCCTTTCTGTGGCTGGGGGCTCCTGAGAGGCTGCCGGGATGTGAGCTCAGCAAGGGGCATGCTGGGAATTGGCTGGCAAACAAACAATTCTGGGGTCTCTGCACCCAGGAGCACCGAGGGCCATATCTGGAATAGCCAAGCAGCCTAACAAGAAGCGAGGGCGTGTGGGAGCGGTTACAGGGGGATGGGGCTGTGGGGGGGGGCTGTGCGGGCGCCTCCCCTCCCTGTGATTTACCGGCATTGACGTGGGGATTCAGGGAGGAGGAGGGAGAGTCAGAGAAGTTTGGGGACATTTTCAAAACTGGAGGTCGTTCAGAGGAAATTACTCAATAAAAACCAGGTTTCTTTAACTGAATAGATCAATTTACAGCTCATAAGGTGGAAAAAGTCTGAGACTTCAAGATTCTGGCTGGGTGGGTCTCCTACGGTTTCCTCCCTTGGCAAAGGCGCTGTGGCTTTGGCTCTCCCACCCTGGGTACCCCTTCGGCAGCCTTCGGGCCAGCATTTTTCTCTCATCTTGTTTCCTTCTCGAGAGCTCTGCTACTTACTTTTTTTTTTTTTTCTGGTTAAGATTCTTTCCCTCCTCTCTTCCTCCTCCAGGCTTCCCACTTGCAGCTCCCACCTCCCCGCAGCCCTCTCAGAGAGGCCGTGTCAGCTTTGCTGTCCTGATGACAGGGATTCTTCTGAGCCCTCCTCGGCTGCCCCCTCCCCGCTGCTGAGCTCAGCATTCCTCCCCACTCTGGTTTCCCTCCCGGTCCCTAAAGCCTTTCCTGCCCCTGGCCACGGTTGGTTTTCCTTTGTACCCCTGGCACCTCTGTTCTCCCTCTCTGTCTCTTGCCCTCCGGACTTGCCCATACGGCCAGTCTCATCAGTTCCTGTTCTGATTTCATTCTTCAGGAGCTTTCCCTAACGCCAACCCCCCCCCCCAGACTGAACTTCTTCAAGTTGGATGCTAACTATGTCGATGTTGGGAGGCAAGACCAGGGTAAGATGGACAGGCCAAAAAGGACCATTCATCCATTCATGTATCCCTCATCTATCCTTCTGTCCTTCTCTCTCTCCTCTACCTGCCCGTCCACCCACCTCTCTAGCCATCCATTTTTGTGGCCATTCACCCGTGGCAATCAAAACCAGGCATAGTTTTGATCTACAGAGTTCAGCGGGAGAGGCAGAACATCAATACTCACACATTAAAATGCAAATCTATGGCAGCCGCTGAGGAGAAGTATATGGTACCAAGAGAGATCATTCCATTTGGGATTTGGCTGGCTTAGGACGAGGGAATTAAATAGAGACCTGAAGGCTTTGAGGGAATTCTGCACGGAAACTCCTTGGTAAAGATTGCCCTACCCATGCCTAACAAATCTCCTCCCAGTTGTAGGCCAAAGATGCTCACTCTTCCAGTTCAAGTCAGGGCTATTGTGTCAAAAATTAAAAAAAAGAATACATTTTATGAAAAACTAAGAGTTACTTAAAATATTCAGAGTCTGGTATCACAGGCATCAATGCTTCCCTGGGTACAGACCTTACAGAGCCGTGGTTCTCAACTTCCTAATGCCGTGGCCCTCTAATACAGCCCCTCATGTTGTGGTGAGCCCCAACCATGACATTATTTTGCTGCTATTTCATAACTATACTTTTGCTACTGTTATGAACCATAATGTAAATATCTGATATACACCATATCTGATATATGATCACTGAAGGGGTCACGACCCACAGGTTGAGGACACTATTTTCGAGGTTAGAAGGAGCACTTAGCATCTGGGAGGGAAGGGTGTGAGGAAGAGAATCACCTTCCGGAAGATCTCTTTGGGGGGGTGTCTCTGCGGGCTTGGGAACACAGTGCATCCCTAACTGGTCCAGAAAGCCGCCCTTCTTCCCTGGGAGTTCAGTGCTTCTATAAACCCAGGAGACCGGACAGCTGTAGAAACCTATCACCTCTCTTCCCCATCTCCCCGGCATCAGTCACAGATCCAAAGCAGCCACTGGGTTTCATGGTTTGATGGCCTCGTAATTGTTATTGGAACCTGCCGTGGATGGATTTACGGTAATGAACTCACCTGACGGCAAAGCCGCCTCAGGAGTCTTCACGGCAGGATCTTTCTTGAGTGAAGATATTAGAAAACCACTCCGTTAAAGGAAAAGCAATACTCACTTGTGACTTTAAGTTTAGGACAAACGCTGTTTGGGATTTGCTGTTGGCCTCTAACTTTAAATGCTATGTTGGCCTGTTGCTAGCCTACAAGGGTTTTGGCCAAGGCTTTGTTTATTTTGGCATCAAATGTATGTATCACAAGCAGTTTGTATATCTCTGGGCATGTGTGTATGAGCCTGTATACGTTATAAACTCCAGAACTTTTGAACACAAGGCTTCATGCTCTCTTAACAGATTCTTCTGGCCCAGAATACTTGCAACTGGCAGGCAGGGTGGCCATGTGCATTAACGAATTGCTTTCAGGTCACCCCACCCATTACAGCCACTCTTTGGCTTGGTCAGACTTGGCATTGAGTTCTCTGGCCTCTCTGGATTCCTGTCCTATTGAGTTATGGGCGAGGGAGGTGGCTCCTGCCAAGGATAAGGGGCTCTGGGGACAGTGGGTGCTTTCTGTAGCACCTCCATCTGTAGGCAAATCCTCAAGAATGCTTAGGATAGGGAGTTTGCTTCTAGCAGGGCACAAAGGCTCCATGTTTTTTGTGGCTTGGCATTAAGCAAACAACTGCTTTTTTGTTCGCTCCCCAAATGATTTGCCCAAACAAAAGGCAGCTGTCATGGGGAGAAAAGTACAATCTTTCCAGAGTTTTCCCCTTTCAGAGCCCCATCACACAGCATGCTTTCTGACTGTGCATTTTCACAACTCAGGGTCAGATTTCCTGCCTAGAAGGCAGGGCTTGCTGCTTTGGGATGGAAAGCCACCTTTAGTATCTCCGGAGCCAGTGTCCTTAGCAAGGCACCATCAGAGCTAAAGGTAAAGTTTACAGGCTGTCACCTGATCACTCTCAAATGCTGAAGGATTTCCCACCCTATGAGCCATGAGCCCAGCAACTGCCCTGGCTGGGATGCTGAGCTCTGAAGTTTGTTGCCCCCAAACTTCCATCTCCTTAGAAAGTTTCAAAGTCAGAATTTCATGTAACAAAAGATTGTTACTGAATTGAATGTCATCTTTTAGAAAAGACATGGCTTATCCATTTGTATCTTATTAAAATATGGTAAAATATGCGGAACAATAAAATTAAATGATATGGAATTTAATCCTCCTTGGAGGCTTGTCAGGATTAGGCCATGTCCTTATCTAAGGAGCACACTCGCCACAATCTGCAGACTTGGGCCAAATGTCAGCTTCCGGGTTGGGGATGGCATGCCACCTGGCCTGGGCTGCAGTACCCAGCCCTGCAAACTTGGGGTTGCCTGCCTGCCCTCTCCAAGTCTCCTCAAGACTCAAACACTCCAGTGTTTCATCACTTTGGATTCTGAATGCATTTCAGAATTTCAGAAAAGTTGCAACAGTGGCTTCCTCTATACCAGTGGCTCTCAACATTTCTAGTTATGTGTAGGCGTTTTCCTTTATAATTGTCTTTTGACATGAAATTTTAACATCAGACGTTCTGAATACCTGCTATGAACTCTATGTGTAGTTGAACTTTACAGGCAAACTGGGAAAGATTTTTCCACTCCCAGAGCAATTTTTAGTCCCTGGAGTGTGGTGGTATTCCTAGAGAACGCTGTTTCCTTTATAAACACTTTCTAATTTACCACAACTGCTTGATTTTCCTTTCTCAATACATATGTGCATAGAACTCACATATTTACACATATTAATGCATATTCATAAATATGCATATGTGTGTATATTATAATGTGTGTATATTATAACCTATAGTGGTTCTGAACCATTTGAGAAGAAAAATAAGATGCTTTATACCCTTTAATACTTAAAAAAACATTTCCTATAACTAACAACTGTCTTTATAAAAATATTTTAAAGTTTCAAATACTACATGGTTGTAGGTTTCTCAAGATCAGAAACCTATGTCTTAAACATCTTTGAAGACTGAATTCCAGGAGAGAGCCTAGCATATTATATTACCAAAGAATAAATTTCAAAATATTATTGCATATGTCATGCATTTATGTTTTATTTTCACATGATATATATGTATATATACATATACATACAGCACACTACATATAATAATACAAAAAACAAGTCATCATTGGCAAGTTAACAAAAAGTTTTCAGGTTGGCTATAAGTTACTCAATCAAAAATGATTCTCATTTTCAGTAGCTTAAAAAAATTGGGCAGAAAATTTATAGGCCTTGAAGGTTGCCTCAAAAACAATAAAAAAAAACCAAACAACAAAAAAACCCAACGACAATGAACTTGATGCCATTTTTGCGGACAGGAAGTGTCTTTGCTCATCTTTCCGGTGTATGTGTCCCAGTTTGCCATTCTGGCCCGCCTGTCTGTACTGTTTGCTTAGAGGCAGGAAGATGCCTTAACTCAAGCCCTTTTTTCCCCTCTTAGGATCTGATCACAAATATTTATTGGCCACCTTCCATTTGACAAGTAAACATTAGAGCCTTGTGATTTATATCCCTTTTTTCCCTATGTGCTAAAAACTAAGCTTTTACTTGATTTCTTGATTGAAAAATGGCTGCCACATGCCATGAGAAGCTTCACAAGTCACTAGTTAACATGTATGTTTGAGACAGATAGTGCTTTTTTTTGTAGGTTCCAGAATAAATAGCTATAAATGAGGATTCCAGGAGCTGGAATGACCCAAATCGGACTCCTCCAGGGATTTGAAATCAAATCATGTATATGAATATGCTCAATTTGAATAAATCCCTATTCCAAAAGTCATACGATGTGTATGTTTATGTTATAGGTTAGTAGACTTAGTGATAAACAATTTTGCTGAAGCAAATTCACCAACAATAGCAGAATGCCTATTGATTGTCCTGAATACACAGGAAGGAAAACCATTGGTATTAGACATTCTGAACATTATTTAAACCTTTTCTTGACCTTCTTGTGGATGGTCAGACCCCGTTGTGTCCTATTAAGACTGTTTATTTCCACACCGGCTTTGGAAGCAGACCCTTACCAAATTATCCAAGGCTTCGTGGTCCATGGGAGGCTGCTGGAGCATGGAGGGGAACCAGAAGAGGACTGTGAGATTTGGTAACTATAGTAGAAAAGACTGTTAGCAATTAATTTTGTCTAGATCACAATGCTCACAATTTGTTTTCCATGCTTTGTGCTGACGAGGGACAATTCACCGGGAGGGCTGGAACGAGTGATAGTTACAAGGCCTGGTCCTACCGAATCCAAGGCTGTGAGCCCTGGACACCAGTGCAATGCTTCATCCTGCAGCTGTACGCGTGCCTAAAGCAAGAAAGGGGCTGCGTTAGAATCTCAGAGCAGGCCAGAGCTCTGCACAGCTAAGACAGATCCCTGCTCAGCTACTGTGAGAAGTAGGATCCTTTTTTGCTTAATGCGTTATTGGAAAGTTTGTGGATTAATGGGACAAGACCGTGTTTTGTTTCTATGTCTACTTCACAAGAATAGTTTGCATAAATTTAAATATTTTACATGCCATTATTTGAGATGATCAAAGAGTCCAATTAAGAATCACGTTAATCTCGCGAGACTAAGACACTGAATAGGTGTCTTCCTCCATTTCTCATTTTCATGCTTTTCAGATGGGAGACACAGGTTCTGGCTAACGGTGATGTTGTCACTGTGTGCTCTCCTGGAGGTTCTGCAGGGCTGTGATGAGAACTGCTTTCCTAAGTCGGACACTTGAGAAGCTCTGTTAGATCGAACTTCTACTCAACAGTGAGCAGGCAGACTGGGCATTGGAGCTTGGACTTGTCCTTCCTCTCTGACTTTCTAAAGCCTGCTACTACTGCGCTGTGTTCTGGTTTATCTTCATTCCCTACAAGTAAGGTAACAGTAATACCCCCCCAGACTTTTTGAATCATGTCCATTGAGATACATCTGTCCCTTTGTTCAACTCCGAAGCAGTCCTAATCCTCTGCTTTGGCAAGATGGCTTTCTATAGATTCAGTATAAAATTCTATACCAATGAGAAAGGTAAGTGATGTGCTAATCTCTTAATGCAGTGCTGTAACTAACTTACGTAAAACACACATGGCTTTAAAACTGACCCCTTCTTTGTGGTAAGCTTAGATTTCTTAAATTTAAGCAGATACAGATAATATAGCAAAAAGGATAAGATCCAAGGTACCCAGATTAACAATAACAGCAACCACAACAATAATAATAACCTGAAGTTTTTTTTCATCTTGGGGAAGACATAGCAGTCATTTGTGGGTAGATACAATTAGCTAGAGAGAAAAAGTCTAAATAGTGAGTCAGTGTTAGGTCTGGTTTGCCTGAAGTGAGTAACAACAGCCAGTGGAATGGGATGCCAAAATGCTAGCAAAAGTGATTATGGTTCCAGCCTGGACAATTTCTTAGCACAATCAGCTCTAAACCAGTAGAATTCTAGGGCTGAGAAGCAAATACTGTAGAAGCAGGGGCTGGGTGAATTCTTGCTTCTTGGCTTTGACTAGCAACAGGTATTCTCAAGCTGTGTAAGGGATGATGCTAACTACAAAAACTTGTTCACAGCAATGCTGCTTCCTATGGGACTCACAATGGGTAAGCCTCCAGGATCAACTGGCTTTTTACATAGGTGCTAAGAATCTGAACTCTGACCTTCATGCTGTATAGCAAGCAGTTTACATTCTGAGCCTTACCCAACCTTGAAAGCAATGGTTTTGTCTTCTAAAATATCCTTTTAGTTTGGTGATGTTATAACATAATTACATAATTCTCCCCTTCCTTTTCCTCCCTCCAATCCCTCACATATACCCTGCTCCCTCTCAAAAGTTCATCGCCTCTTTTTCCGTCACTGTTGTTAATAGATATATACATAAATGCGCTACTTGTCAATGAATCCATTTTGAAGTGATAAGCTTTAAGTATTTCAAGATACTCTATCTCATCAGACCCAGAATCTCTTTAAAGACACTGATATAAATACATTCAGGACAATTGAAAATGATGCCACCTCCTTTAATGGCTTACACACATACTCCCTCAACACAGGTATTTTCCTTAATGTAAATTGGAAAAATGATACCGTGATGTTTCCATATAGAAGCCTTCTTCTGAGTTTTTGTGTTGGAATGGGCTGAGCTCCAGCTGCATTCCAGGTCTGGAGTATATGGGGTTAATGGTGGGGGACACAAAGAGAGGGTCTCTGCTTGAGGGAATGGCCTCGGAAGGGTTTCAAAGGGCTGGTCTCCGCAGATGGTGGGTGTCGCTTCTACTGGAACAAGGTGCTTAATAGAGTTTTAGATCTTCTCAAGTGGGACCATGTTTAACATCCCTCCTTTCCATATCGACAGTCCAGCTTTCAGGGGAGAGACAAGCGAGTAAGCGAGTGGGGAATTAAAGCTGTTTTGTTATTTAGCGGGATCCGGTCCTGATTCTGACTTTTAGCTACTTCAGCTGAAAAGGATGAGATCCCCCCAAGAGATAAGATGTTCTTTTAGAGACTCTGGACAGTCTCTCACCTCTGAACATGCCATGAGCCAGGAATTTAAAGCTTGGAGCACTTCTTTCTCTTTTAACTCTCCATAAGACTGGGGCTTAACATTGTGACCTTTGGTTTTGAAAAGCAGGGAAGTGAACACCTCCCTAGCATGTTTGCCAGAGGGGCCCATAGAGACAACAGAACAGCAGCCATGCCACCTGGGCATGCATCTGCCGGAGGAGCAGAGAGCCCCATGGACCAGTGTTAGAGGGAGAATCATAGCCCTAATGTCTCACACATTAGGATGGTTGCCATGGGATTGAATGAGCTAATCTGCAAGACATGTATAAGCAGGAAGTCTTTAGACATCAGGAAAACTTACATAAAGTCAGATGTTTGTCTTTTATCAGAAAGTCTAATAATTTGAGCTGGCAGACCTAGGTAGGGGAGACTGTAAAGCGCTGTGTGGCAATCACCCACTTAAGTGTTCCTCGGCTTTCCAATCTGCCGCAATGCTGGGCATGCCTAATTGTTTTTTACTACCTTTTGGATATCCACTGTTGGCCTTGAGCTCATCACCCCTGCTATAATCCCTTATTCAACGTTTGTCAGGGCCAAAGTCTGGTAGAAAATGGGAATGATTGGAATAACTACCTTCCAAAGAGACGTTCCTTCATCCATGCCTCCAACCAGCCAAATCTTCTCAAAGTGATTCTTTCCAAGCGCTACAGTAAATAGGGAGGCTTACCTGGTTCCAGAATAAGTAAGCAATCCAATTGTTAACAAGAGAACAAGGAAACCACTCTAGGACAAAAGCTTTGCAAGCCTCTAGGCTTGACTGGGCACCTGCTTTCCCAGAGAGTGGGCCACGGTCTGCAGTAAATCACTTTATGATTCTGTAGCCAGCAGTCCTCCCTTTAGCTCCTGTCTTACCATGACTTCTTCTCGCCCCCAAACTCATCTCTGTTTTACTTTCTTTGGTTTGGCCCAGATAAACATTAAAGAAAAGGCCCAAATATTGTCTTCCAAGACAACAAATGCATACTTGTGGTGACTGATTGCTTCAGATGATAGCCTCCAGTTCATTGGCAGTTCTTCCCTTAAAAGGGAGGCCTACTTCTCAGGAGGGTGGGCCAAAATGACCACCTGCTTTCTGAAAGACACTAAAGTGGGAATAACAGTGTGGGGCCTTCAAGCTCGGTCACTGGAGGATCCACAACTTCACCTTTGCTCTTTCTCTTGGACTGACCACTGTAGTGGGAGTTACACACTATGTTCTGAGGACAGCCAAACCATGTGTGAGAAGAACTGAGGCCTCCTGCCAACAGCCAGCTCCATGCCAGCACTTCATCTTGGGAGTGTATTGTCTGGTGCCAATAAAGCTTTGGCAGCCCTGGTACAAATGTGTAACGTGTACTCTTCTCATCAACCTCCTGAGTCCTAAAGCCATGTCAGTCCCAAATGAACACACAGGACACTATATTAATTATGAATCTGTTGGCCGTTTTGGTATGGTTTCTCATTGGCTAGCTCTGACTTAATTATTAACCCATAATTACTAATATATATTTTTATAAGGACTTATGTTTTGAGGACGCCCTACTGACATGCCCTCTCCTCCTGGGAGACCACATGGTGACTCTCTACCCTTGACTACATTTCCCAGAATTCTCCTTGATTCCTAGTCCCACCTATCTTGCTTCCCTATTGACCAACAGTGCTTTATTCATCAACCAATAAGAGAGAAGTATTTACAGAATGACATCTCCCATCACAAATGTAGTATTAGCTGAAACTCATGAAAGACCCTAAACAAAGCCTTTCCAGATTCCTGATGCTCACAAATTCTGGGAGATGATACATGTTCATTACTGTTTAATGTCACTGAACCTTGGACAAATTTATTATGCAGCTAGGTTATTGGAGTTGTTGGGTTCAAAACCTGGCACCTGAGAGACCTAACAGACTAGGCTCAATCACCTGCTCTCATCTGCTAAGAGACAAATAATACTAAAAGGCAGAGAAAGATTTATTTAGTGTGGCTACGATGCAAAAGTAATAATAAAGAGGTGTAGTGATCACCAGATATATCTACATAAAGTCTGGGTTTAAATCAAGCAAAAGGTATGTATAATTTAGGAGTCCTGGGAGAGGGTGGTCCTGCCTAACACGGTCTCATTGTCTTACTCCAGTCTCTCCTGAAAGGTGCCCTGACGACGTGTCAGAACTGTGTGGGGTTCCTCCTCTAGCTGGTACAAGCCCCTCCTCTGGTTGGCACTAGGATTCAGTCCCCACTCACCACAGTACCCTGAGACTCATGGGAAGATTCCAATTCCTTGGGTTCCCTGTTGGCCAAAGGGATGGTCTCTTAGTTCCTGCCAGGGAAGTTACAATAACTAGGGCAGTGACCAGGTGACAATACTGCCTTTTACACTGCCCAAACGACTACTCAAACCAGTCAAGAGTGTCATGAGACAGAAGAGGGGAACCTCACTGAGCAGGGAAGACACTCTGGGAATTTGGTGGCCCCACTGTGCGATCTGGCTGTCGACCTTATTAGATTTGCAAGTGTCAGGACTTATAAAACTATATCTTTACATTTTATCCCCAGCAGTCTTACAGAATAGTTAGAGAACACATTGTTTCCTCCCAACTGGAAGAGGAACAAAGCAGGGAAATCCAACCATGTATGTGATAAATCCAGGATTAGAAATGTGTGCCCAAGTCCACGTCTGCATTATAGCCAGGTCTCCATAAAGTGGTGCCAATTCCACTACAGGGTTGAGTTAAATTCCACTCAGCATATTTAATGGTAAGAGATAGCAGTGACAATGAACTTGGCATGTGGTAAAGTACACACTATCAGGGAGCTATTACTGTGACTGTGCTTACCATGTGCCAAGTCCCTTTCTTCCAGGGACCTCAGGCTGTAGAATAGGCCACATCTTGCTGAGAAATTTGCTTTAAGGACTTCCTCAAAAATCCAACTGCTCTGATGAGAGAAAGAAAGAAGGAAGGAAGGAGAGAGAAGGAAAAGAAAGAAGGAAAAAGTAAAGAAAGAAGAGAAGGAGCAAATGAAGGAAGGGAGAAAGGAAGGATTCCTGATGGAAACTGCAGGGAGACACCATGGATAAGGGTGCAGGTGAGAAGGTGCTGCACTCATTGTCCTGTGTCCCTGAATCTGATGTGTCTTAGCCGTTTGAGAATCTGCCATGACATCTTTGGAGGAAAACACTCTGGAATGAGATCCTTCTGTGGAAGTTACATAGGAAAGGGGTCTATTAAAACCACTTCCTGGAATTCACAGGCCAGAGATGTGGTTATCATTGGGTTAGGAGACCTTAAAGTGGAACTGTGGCCCAGAGAGGGAAGTTAAGGACCTTGCAATTAACAAATGGCTTCTATGATGCCAGGTGCCCCCTTGAGGGTACCCAGAAATAGCCCCTGAAAGATTTAAGAATGGCTCCTCCTGGCAGGGCCCTGTACATCCACTGATTCTATCTGATTCCTCCCCATGCTCCTCCCTCCCTCCCTCCCTCCTCCCTCCCTCCCTCCCTCCCTCTCCGTGTGTTTTAAATCACTAAATTCCTGTTGGTTCTTTGTATGCAACACCCGTTAAGCCTAGCTAATTCTCCAAGACAAAGAAAACACTCTGGTAGGGGACACTGGCCAAAAAGAAGTGTGTGACCCCGTCTTGCTGGGCGCTGGTATGTGTAAGGCAGCAAACACATGCTATCGAGTGTCCTGCTATTGCTCCCTATCAGAGCAGAGTTCAACAGTCATTCTGGAGAAGAACTAGACTGAGAAATTTCCCCCAAACAATTCTGCAGTGCCCACAAAAACAGATAATCAAATTCCTTTCCCTAATCAGAAAGAAAGGGCTAGAATAAGGGGCACAGGAGGAAGGAGGGTGAGCTGCTTGGGGAGCAGGGAGCTCACCATTATCTTCTGGGAGGCCCAGAGCAGAACTGCTGGGCCCGTGTTTCACCCTTGGAAATACACAAGGCAACACGATTCCTCTCCAGGAACAGGTCACCTCCTCCTTCGGGCCTTTCACTTAGGCAAAGGCACGGATGCTTTGCTCACCAAACAAGCCTTCTGGTTGCTGACATACCCTTCAGGTGTGGGTTCAGAAGGTGAATCAGGGTGCCCAGCCTTGCAACTATGCAGGACCTACGCAGACCCTACAGAGCCTACACCCTCCCCTAGAGCTACACTGCATGAGTCTCTACAAAGCTACGATCCCTTCGGAGTCTTTGTCTTCCAACAAGTGGAGGCAAAGACCGAGGAAAGGGAAATGTGATCTCTAGTGAACTGCAATATTTTGCTTTCTCTAATCCTATTCAGGTGGCGACTGTAGCAAAAAGGAAAAACAGGCCAACGTGCAGGGTGGATAAAACCCCACATTATTACTCCCATGGATTGAAGTGGTGGCCCCGGGATGCATTATTAATGAGCCTCCTGTTCCACTCAGGCTTGGAGATGTGGCCTATATGAAGTTGGAAGGGTGGCCAGGAGAGGGTCAGTCCCTGGAGTGGCCTGGTCCAGGGAGCTGCTACCTCCCAGCCTGGCCCCATCACAGCTGGCCTGGAGCCGGGTGGACCCTCCAGGACTGCCCACTCTGCACCTGTGATGCGGCTCCCTGGCTCCAAGGCCTGTGCTACAGGTGATTTATTCTCCATCAGAGCCTCCCTAAGGCTGGATGTGGGAAGAGAGTGTGCTGACAGGGAGTGGGGGGACCACGTTCTACCTTCCCCAGGGAGGGCGTAGAAAACATTGTCTTGCATGAATAATTCGCCTTCTCCTCTGCTCTTCTGAGGAGCTTGGAGCCCCTAGTAGACAGGATGTTCTTCACCCCCAACAAACCCCTGAGGTTGAATGTGGTTTTGATCCCCCCTCCCATTTTTTATTAATAGACAAGGAAATGACAGCCCAGAGCAATGAGTCTGTGAGGAAGCTAGCTGCAGCCAGAGCTGGGCTGTATAGCAGGAAGCAGGCAGAGAAGAGATGGATTGGAACGCATCCTTCGTGGAGGCAGGACTCTTGGGCTGACCCCACGCTCACTGACTGACACAGGCTCAGAAAGAGGTGCCAACAGTTAAAAAATAGTGACATAAACAATGCCTTGTCCACGAGGCTAGAAACCTCGGTGAAGCTGTCTGTTTCCACCAACAAGGATTCTCTTCTAAGCTCATGTTAAAGGGCCTTGGGGAAGTGTCACTGCCAGGCTACCCGTGCAGTTTCAGGGCAGAGTATGTTTTCTCCTCCCAGAGTGCAGTCCTGCCAACCCCTGAAGAAGTCTCAGCAATGATCTCCCGACTTCCTGCCGGATGAACGCAGTGGGAAGAGAGATTCAGGCCTAGGAGTTCCGTGTTTCCATGTGGTGGGCGGGTTGCCAGCTGGAGGCAGGTGAACCCTAGACCTCTTTTGCCTCTGTATCTCCAGAGACTCTCGTTAACCTGCCTTTCATCTTCCTCCACCACACGACAGCACGATCTTTTTGCAAAAAGAATGATCTGGGGCTGAAGGGGTAAATCAATGGTAGAGGGCCTGCTTAGCAAATTCAAGGTTCTGTGTTTGCCCTATAAGACAAACCAAATAAACTCACAAGGAAACAAACAAAAAATACCCAACAACAGCAAAAAAAAAAAAAAAAAAAAAAGCAAGGAAAGCAAAACCAAACAAACAAAATCCAAAATCTTACCAACCAACAAGGATCCACCAACATCTGACCGTGCCAGATTGGTGCTGAAAACACACAGTCGTGTTTGGCTTTGTCAGAGTCAAGGGCGGTAGCCAGCATGACAGGCCTTGCTCTGTTCTGCCAGGTGAAGGCCTTGCTCACCTTCATCTCATGCTCACAGTTCAAGCTGCAATTTATTGAGTACTCATTATTTCCTAGCTTTTAACAAACTTTTATTATATCGTTTCTCCTTTTTCTTCCCTCCCTTCAACCCCCAACCCATTCCAACTAAACCCTCCTTGCTTTCTTTCAAATCTATGGGCTCCTTTTTCATTGATTGTCACTGCATGCATATATGTACATGTGTATACATATATATACGTTCCTGTTATACCTGATCAATACATGTAATGTTACTTACGTGTGTATTTTCAGGGCTGACCATTTAGTATTGGATAGAGAATTGATATGGCTTTTCCCCCTGGGAAGACTATTTCCCTGGGAATCCCGGCTTTCCTCCGTTGCCTTTGTTCCTTGTGTAGGGCAGAGGCCTCATGGGCGCTCCCCCATTCACTTTGGTGTGTCCATTGGTGTTCTCTTGCTTTGGCTCACGTTAGGCAGTCGTGTCGGTGAGAGTCTATGAATGTAGCTTCTAACATTACTAGGAGACACAATCTCACAGAAAAAATCCCGGTCCTCTGCCTCTTCTACAACCTTTCCCAGACCCTTAGGCTCCCAGCTAATTTGACAAGGTCTCAGAAGTTACCATAGCAACAGTGCTCAAAACAGGAGCTGACCGGGACTCATGGAATCTTCTCTACTCAGAATTCTTCTCTACCAGTCTATGCTTGCCCTTTGACCAGCTCATATAACTCCTTCATCTCTTCCTCAATGCCATTCTGGAGTGCCCTAAGAGTAGACAGTGTAGTAGTTGAGTATAAATGTTTCTTTATGTCAGATGTACAGTTTCTATGACAGGGAATTTGTTTATTCCTGGCACCTAGCATAGGGCTCAGCTGTGATACGTGACCACTAAAAGTGTTATTTTGACTTTGGCGAGTGAGATTTGAGAAAATGTTTTGGGCTTCAAGGAGCGAATCCTCTAGAAGGAGTCACACCCATCTTTCTTGGGGTGACCTATCTGAAAGCAATAACTGGACCTGATGCAGCATCTCTGTGTAAGACCATGTAACATTAGAGAGAAGCCAGCAACAAGCCTGCAGAGCAGAGAGACAGCAGAAGCCCTGGGGAGCACCCTCCCTCTGCCCTTGAAGCGATGTGCGAGGCGGATTGCTCAGGACGGCAGACAGGCCAATTCAAGCTCTCCTCTTTTCTCCCTTCTCTCCTCAAATCCTCCTAGTGGATTAGGAACTCAGGACTTTTTTGTTGGACTGATGGGCTGGGGCCCACACCTGGCTCCCATCAGCAGCATCTGGTATTAATTGTCTTATCTGTCGTCATAAAGTATGGGCTTTGTAAGGGTAGGGAATCTGTTTTGTTCAAAACTGTCAGTTTGCTCCCCTCCCCCCAGAGAGTCCTTGATCCCTGTTACAAAGTAATGCACCCACAAATGTCTGTCGGACTGACATCATCAACTGCTCTGTCTACTTCTTTTATCCCGATCTGTCACCTTCCTTTGTACCACCAGTTTTATTCCGTCCTATTCTTCTCACATTGTTTCCCACTGGAAATAGCACTTTGCCTAATCTGAGTCATAGCTCCTGGGACGTCCCCGTCTCTGAAATCCCACACAGCACTCAGGCTCAGCATTTTCGGCTCTTGTGGGAGCCTCTGATAACCTCCCAAGGCAGCAGCCTGTGGAGACCCTGACTGGCAGCAGTGCAACCCTAAGTCCATACGTTTACACTTTCTGCTCATGCTGACCGCTGTTGCTTACCCCAGTTCCTGGGGGGTATCCCTCAACGCCCTCTCTGTTCTGTGCTGTGTCAACCATATGAACAGATTTAGTGATTCGTGTATGAGAATATTAAGGTATTCTCTGTCTACAAATCACAACCCCACAGATTACTTTGATAAAGCCAAGCCTCTCAAGGGCTATTCTAATGTGGATGGGACTAACATTTTTAAATTCTTGGGGTGTGGGAGTAGGTTTTAGAAGTGACCCCCCACACTGATGTCGTACATCCGTTAGGTGTTCTGATGCTGTCAATGGTAATAATAGCGCACAGCTTCCTTTCCTGGTCTCTCAGACATTACTGTGTTTGAACTTCTGCTATTAGGTGTGTCTGCAAAGACTGGAGAGCACACAGCCGCTGTTTGCTGAGAGGGCCCTTGGCATCCTGTGCTCTGTCCTTTAGAAGGACAAAGGGCTCTGCCGGCTGTGCTTTTCATCCAGCCTTGGGACTGGCGCTCAAGCACGCGGCTCAGAACTTTAAATTATTCACACCAAGTCCAGCAAACAGCCGACTAGGGAGAGGTAAATACCAGGCCCGTGCAGCCGCCTGTCTTCACGGCCACTTTCAGCAGAGCGACTCTTGTCTCAGTGATAGATTTCGACCCTGGTTATAGCGCAGTGTCTCCCGGAGACAAAATCTGAAAACCTTAAAGCCAAGGGAAAGTGGTGGTTGGCTGAGAGTCAGCAGATCTGGCCTCGGGTGTTTCTCCGCGCTTTGCTTCCCAGTGGCCCAGTGCCTCCGTGGAAACCTGATGACACTTTCACAGCAAAGAACCACTGTGCACACGTTGCTTTGTTCAGTTTCCACGGGCATCTGAAGCTGGGGCTATTCAGGGAGTGGTGAGGCAGGCATATGCTCCTGTGCCAACCTGCAGAAGGTATGGTTTCCATTTTGGTTTCTCGGTGGTATCTAGTTGGTGTGCAGAGTGCTCGGTTTCACAAAGGCTGTCTCAAGTGTACCGTGTACTTGGACCATATTTGTGCTCCCAGCCTCTCCTCCACCTTCTCCATCCCTCTCTCCTAGTAGCCTCTCCACGCCCCTTGTCCTCCTTCTGCTTTCATGCCATGTGTATATAAGTGGTTTTATGTATCGATATAAAATCTTAAGACCCACGGATGAGGGAAAATGTACTATCTTTGCATGTCTGACATATTTCTCTTAATGTGATGATCTCCAGTTGTATCAGTTTTCCAGGAGACTACATAATTGCATCCATCTTTATGGCTGGATAAAACTCCCTTGTATGAATGTACTACCTTTTCTTTATCCATTCATCTGTTGATAAGCACCTAGGTTGACACTACAGCTAGGCTATTGGGAAGAGTGCTATAACCAACTGGTATGCAGGATGAGCGGGTGCCTCTGTTGTATGCCGACTTAGTATCTTTAGGGTGTACACCCAGAAATGCTGTACTGGGTCAGGCGATAGCTCTATTTAAACGTTGTTTTGTAGGAACCTTTGTACTGGCTTCCATAATGACTGGATCAATTTATAGTCCTGTCAGCAGCGCACAACAGCTCCTGCTCCTTACATCTTTGTCATCATTTGCTGTTGTTTGTTTTCTTGGTGGCAGCCATTCTGATTGGCATGAGCTAGAATCCCAACGTTTTAATTTGCATGTCCCTGCTGGCTAGTGATGGCGAATGTTTTTTCATGTCTATCTGCCATTTTTACTTCATCTTTTGAGGATTGTTTCATTAGCTCATTTATAATTCAATTAGCAACTTTTTATTTTTTGGAAGTGCTAGGGATTGGACCCGGGTCATGTGCCTTTGAGGCAAGCATCTTATCCCTGAGCAGTAACTCCACTTACTCCAGATAAACTCTGCAGCTGAGCTGTGCCTCTGCCTACTCTAGATACAAACCCCGTGTCAGAGTTAGCAAAGATTCTGACGCACTCTGTAGGCTGTCTCTTCATTTCGCTAATTGTTTCCTTTCTTATGGAAAGCTTTCACGTGATTACAGCCATTAATTCCTGATGTTAGAGTTCATTTCTGAAAGTGTTTGTCCACATCAAGAATTGTGGTATGTCTTCTGTTTTAGCACTTTCGGAGTTGTTGTACTCACATTGAAGCTTCTGGTTCATTTTAGATTGATTTTGACTTCCTACAGCAGTGATCTGTGATCTACGGACACACCCCAGTGTAAGACAATTTTTGGCTGGTGACATGGTGTGCTGCCTGACCTGGAGAAAGGTATGTCAGATACACTCCCATGGGACTAAAGAGGGGAGGCATCACTTATTTGTTTTAAAATAGAAGTGTTTTTGATCACAAAAGCAGTTCATGGTCATAAAAATGTATATTAAAGAAGTAAAAATATTTAAATTTCTGTTCTCCAATTCAAGAGACTTGTATGATTAAGAATTCCTGTAGATTTACAGCTATATATACACATAGAAACTTGCATTCTTTTATTTGTTTGTTTTTTTCAAGACCAGATCTTACTATACAGCTCTGGCTGTCCTGGTACTCACTATGTAGCATAGGCTGGCTTCAAAATCACATGCCTCCCAAGTGCTGGGATTAAAGGCATGCAACACTACGCCCAGCTGAAACTTGCATTTTTATGTGGCAGGATCATATTATGCATACATTATCTCTCATTCTGCACCAACTGTCTTATTCTACTCTTCCTTGGCTGCATAATATCATGTTGTACCTTTGTCTTGAAATGTATCCTACTGGCTGAGTATTTTAGCTTTCCAAGGGCTTTGTTTCTACTAGAATCAGGGTTGCATGAACATTTTCACTCATTCTTTTGTGCACTCCTTGAACCCCGTGATGCTTAGGGAACTCAGAAAAGATTCCAAGGAAAAGGTGGGGTCATGATAAGTCTTTGGGGGTGGGGGTAGGGGAGTTGTCCTGAGAAGCAATAAAGCTCCAAGTGTATCCAGAGTTTTGTCACCGGACTCAGGTCATGTGTTAATATTTAGGCATCTGTAATGGCCTGCCTTTGGGGTCCTGACAGGATACATCCTCAACTGCAGCCACTAAGAGCACCTCC
Source organism: Mesocricetus auratus (assembly GCF_017639785.1). Lineage (NCBI taxonomy): Eukaryota > Metazoa > Chordata > Mammalia > Rodentia > Cricetidae > Mesocricetus > Mesocricetus auratus. Next base: position 54,283,485 of record NW_024429197.1, on the reverse strand, counting down.
TGTGCACATTCACTCACTAATTTCCCTTTTAAAAGGGCCCTGCCCACCTCCTGTCTCTTTTTCTCTCTGTTTCTCCACCCTCTCTTTCTCTCTCCCCCTCTTTCTCTTTATCTTCTGCCGGTCTTCTCCCCAGGAACGAGTCTCTGCCCCCTTATCTGTTCCTTCTCTCTGCTCTTCTAATAAACCTCCTATGTGAGAGCCGTGTTGCATGGTGTGACTTTCCTCTCGGGACCATTTCAAATGATAACATTATTGCTAGTATTCAGGCATCTGTACTGGCCTGCCCTTGGGGTCCTGACAGGTACTCACCTGCAGGCACTAAGAGTACTGCCTGTGTACATTTGTTCCCTTCCATTTTAAAAATTCAAAAAAAATTCCTTCCTGTCTCTTTTTTTCCCTTTCTCCCCCTCTCTCTCCTACTCTCTTTCTTTTCTGCTACTCTTGTACCCAGGAATTGATCTCTTCCCCCTCTCTGGCCTTTCTCTCTCCTCTTCAAATAAGCCTCTTATGTGAGCCTTGTTGTGTGGCATGACTTCTTTTTGAGGTCTTTATAAAATTACAACATGTGTGTAAGCTGTGTGGGCTCATCTTGAGTAACTGCCTCAAATGAAGGAGCTGGGATCGCAACAGTTTATATGTGAACATACGACCAAAGTTAGGTATTTAACTAGGCAATGATGTCAAGATGCCCCATGTATTAATTTTCTTGTTGGTGAAGGTTTATTTTGGTTCAGGGTTCAGGAGACACAGTCATCATGGCAGGAGGTATATGGTAGGCATGGCATGCAGCTGCAGTGATGGAAGCTTGCTCATATATAAAGAAACAAGAAAGCGATGAGAGAGATTCTGTGCTCACCAGCCCCCTTCCCCTTATTCAGTGGGACCCAGAGGTAAACCCAGAAGCATGTCTCCTGGATGACTCAACATTGACGATGAAGAAGAACCATCATTCTGTGTGTATCTAGGAATGAAAGATCTGGAGAAGACGGGAGCCACCAAAGCATGGAGGGCATCGGACTCTCCAGCAAGCTTAAGGGACACGCAGGAATAAGAAACACATTGTGGAAAGATGACTTAACAGCAATCCTCTCTGACTTGTTGGGAAGGAAGTCAGAGTGGGACACAGACACTCAGCCATAAAATAAAGCCTAATGTCATACCGCAGGGTCCTCACAAGTATATGCGGTCCACAACAGCTGTCTGTAGTTACCATTTAATGTGTGGAGGAACTATCTCTATGGTTTCCTATTTCATGCTAACACGGCTTTTTGGATTGCTAGCTTGTGGCGTGAAGAGGGTGGATCACAGTGACCTTTCACATAGCAACCACAAGTTCACTGGAGGGAATTGGCTGTGTTTTCTTGGTGATTCATTGGAAACTTGGGGATACCGCCAAAGATGTGTGTCGGAACTGAGGACTTTGGGGCACTGTCCTGTATGTGGTTACCAAGTTAGGGTTTCTCTTTCATCCAAGTCAATTCCTTCACCAAATTACAGAGACTTGTTTTTGCTTTTAAAGTGGAAAGAAAGGATGGGAAGAAACAGTCCAAATATTTAGTTAGTCTCAAAAATATGTATTCTTCAAAGTACCTTCAAGTGTGAGGTTTCTTGAAATAAGAAACTGTCATCATGGTCTGCTGTGTTTCCTCTGCTGGGGGCCTCAGACACGGACTATTCACTTCAGCAGCACATAGAGATTTATAGTAAAGAATGACAGCTGGTTTGGCTCCCTGCTTGTCCAGAATAGTTTTCCTGTACCTCACTTCCCAGTTAAATAAGAAGGTTGAACATGATGACCCTTGACTCCTTCCTTAAAGATTATCCAAGGCTCTCTGTGTGGCTAATGAGATATGACTATGGAAACCCACAGGTGATGGACTTGGTTAAATTCGTTGGCCCTTTCCATAGGTGAAACCGTGACCAATGCTGGTAACAGTTGACAGTGACTTTTGGAGGATTCTAGGTGAACTAGGCTGGGGACATGGGGAAGAACAGGGTGGAGCGGCTGACCTTACTTATGTGCACAAACCCCTTCCATCCCTTGGCAGCTCCGGCTCCCAGGAGGTCACAGTAGTTCTTCAGTCCCATTTCTCCTTCACACTGTGCATACTCTCCAAACTACCTTCCCCCTCGTCCCCTGGTCTTTGCCTAAACTGAGTTTGTTTGGTAGGCTCAGGGATCTTCCTTGTTAACATTTCCCTGTGTAACTTCCCACTCCTCCAGCTTCCCTTATGCCTTGTCTCTTTCCCTTGAGCTTTCTTGGTTGGGTGGGAAGCAACATCTCTAGAGCGCACAGAACTCTGCCATTCCCTAGTCTCAAGAGCAGTATTATTGGCCGCATAGTGGGTGCCAGTTTACTCAAGTCACAGACAATAAGGTACTGTCAGTCTCCAAATCACAATGACTTAAGATAAAGGTTGAATTTCTTTCAAGTAGTCTGACGCTTAAAGATAGAGTTTTCAGAGCTGGAATGGGTATCTTTATGATCAACAGGAACCTTGGTTCTTAGAACCCCCACTCAGCCTTAGGGTTACATCATGGTGGCAAGTATGCCATCGTGTCCATGAAAGAGAGGAATTGTTTCCCAGGTGAGTCATCTTCTTTTAAGAGGATTCATGTAAATTCTATCAGAAGGTATCTACTTGACTGTCTTTAGCTGGTAAATGTAGGTTTTTAGCACCCTGAAAGATACTGGCTTGCCTTTACAACGTAGGAGGACTCCTGACTCCTGAATCAGCTCTGTCATCTAACACTCAAATACATGTCTGCCTGTGAGCAGATAAAGGGAGAAATGCACGCTGGGGGAAGGCCCAGGGGTAATGTGCTTGCCGCGTGAATGTGAGCACTGGAGTTTTGATCCCCCAAACCCATTTAAATACAGGGTAGGTGTGGCTGCTTCCCTGCAAGTCCACCCTGGGAAGGCAGAGAGAGATGGGATCCCAGGAGTGGGATGACTTGCTGTATCAGTGAGCTCTGGGTTTGATTAGGAGACCCTATCTCAAAGGCGTAAGGTGGAGGAGTGAGCCTCCACGTGCGCGCTCGGGCATACACACACATGTATGTACCCACACACATGCAGACACAGTCACTTTCACACATACCTACACTACATATACAAACATAAAGATAAGAAATGGAAGACAACCCAAAACTGTAAGGAAGACGTTTACAGTGCTGTGACACTCACATGTCAGTTCACGACAGAGAAAGGAAACAACTGTCTTTGCAGTGACTCTGCGGAGCCCCTTACGCCAGGACCTTCCATTTACCGAGAAGACTGCAAGGGACCCGAGAGCAAGGCAGCCTGCCTCCTTGTCTTTCTCACAGTTGCTAAGACATCAGTGCTGAGGGAGCCTCGGCGGCCCTGTCCTGTGGATGCTACACTCACCCTCTGCAATACATCCACATTTCTCTCCGTCGTCTCCCGCCACCGTCTCCTTTACTTGATTTCAGTTGTCGCTGTCTCTATGGCGCCTTTCTTTCCTGCCCCTTGAAATGACAACTTCCCAGCTGTAGCCCCAATTTTCCTCTCCCACAACCACCCCTTGGGACCACCCTACTCCAGCTGCCGGGAGCCCTTTAGCAGAAGGACCACAAGGTGCTAGTTTACTCCTCACCCATGTATGTCCCAGGCATTTGCTGGGATGACGAGCCCACACAGACCTCCCTTCCTCCCCGGGTGGAGAAGACTTCCTCGTCCACTCCCAGTACAGAGAGCATAGTGCCATCCTGGAAAAGAAGCCTCGTCCTTTCTGTCTCATTGGGCCACTGTGACAAAGCATTGCAAATGCCATGACATGCTCCATGGAAGCCAGGGGACAGTAGGCCCTCCCGGAGGTTCCAGGAGAGGACTGCTCCTACCTCCCCACTGCTTCTCCCAGCCTGGGTAGGCCTTGGTTTGCAGCAGTGCAACTTCAGTCTCTGCTCCTGGCTTCTCTTCTCTCTAGGGCTGCGATCTTTTTCCTTCATACCCCATTGTCATTTTTATTTGTCTCTCTCTTTTAAAAAGACACCAGTTATCAGATTAGGGACTCACCACACTCCACTGAGATCTTATCTTACTAATCAACAGTCTCCATTGCTGCCCACGCCCACCACACATTATGGTTTGCAGCATAGTCAAACGCAGAAGACAATTCTGCCTCCTTCTTTTCATAATTATTACTTCATGAAGCCTCCAAACTACAAATGGAGGTGGGGGGGTTCTGAGGTGTTTCTTGGGGAGGGTCTTCAGGATCTGTTTCTGAGGCAGGAAGGACCCGATGCCAGCAGCAGCCCCAGTGACTGCCTTATTGGTGCTGAACAGGCTTTAGAGACTTGAACCTAAAAGGGGATACCTGGTGTGACAAGTTGAATCATTTTGTTCATGCTCAAGTGGACATCAATCATACCCGTGGGATGGTTGCTGCCTTTCTTTCTTTACTGGGCAGTCTTGGAAGTGAGAGAGCTAGAGGTGCCACCCACACTCAAGACTGCAAGCAGCAGATGCCATCGAAGGACCAAGAAATCTGAGAGTGGATTTAATAACCATCTGTCCTAGTTAGATTCCTATTGTTGTGATCAACACAATGACCAAAAGCGACATGAGGAAAGGGCTTTTTCATCCTACACTTCCAGGCAACACTCTGGAACTCAAGCACGGTAGGAACCTTGAGGCAGAAACCATAAGAGGAACACTGCTTACTGACTTGCTATCCCTGACCTGTTCAGTTTGCTTTGTTGTACACCCCACGACTTCTTGCCCAGGGACCACACTATGCACAGTGTGCTGGGACCCTCCCCATTAGTAAATCAATCAAGAAAACGCCTCCATAGTCTGGCCTGTATTAGACTTGTCCATCTAATAGACGCATTTTATCACTTGAAGTTCCGTCTTCCCAGACAACTCAGGATCATGTCAAGCTGACAAAGACAAAACAAAACAAACAGCCAATTGGTATACCTTCAGGGACTTCCCACTGAAATGAATTAAGCAGGAGAGTCACAGAATTTTCATTATCACATTCTCTCCTCAAAACTTTCTTACAACCACACGCCCATGAATAACTAACTGTCTGATCCCTCCACTGTCTGATCCAGGCCAGTAGTTCTTACTGCAGTGAGACTGTGAGGGGACCTTCCACATCCTCCCTCTGCTTCCCCTGGTATGTCACAGTGTACCTCTGTGTAGAATCATTCTTCAGTCCTGTGCTGAGGCCATGGTCCTGAGAGCAGTGCATGAGTAAGCCAAGGGACAACTCCACAGCCAGAAAGTGCTGTCTGGGTTAAATTCCCTACTTTTCCCACTGGGCCACAGTGTCCAGATGTGGACACCATCTCCCACATGAAGATTCCATTGTGGGAACTGTTCATGGATGACATGTACCCCACATAGGGACAGAAAGTCTGCTTCTTACTTAAAGCCATGCAAGCAGCTGAGACTCCATGCCAAGCCTCCCAAGAAAGCTGCTGAGGTCACAGACAGGGCCTCCCGAGGAGAGCAGGCCCAGTCTTCCTCTCCTGGCCACTCCCCCCCTCCTCCGTTTATCTCAGCTCCAGCCCTCCTCTTCATCTTGCCCTCTGACTGACCAAAGCCTATTAATATCTGTTGTCTTGGTCAAAAATATTGTGCAGTTACTCTCCTGTCCCAACCTGGACTGAAAAAGAACCTGGTTAATTAACATTGATTACAATCCACCAACTGCAAGTAAAAATCGATTGCTGGGGTCCCTAATTTGAATGCTCTTCCCTCTCCTTATCTCTGGCGAGAAAGAAAGACAAGATAGTGGGAAAGAGAGAAGAGATGAGGGGATGGAGGGTATTTTTTAAGCCATGCAATTTTCGGAGTCTCTGGTGGGGGACATTAGTAATGTGCCGGTCCTTAGATCTTGGCCACTCTCCTTCCGAGTGGCCATTTTTCAGAGTGACGTCTAATTGCCGCAAATAGTCATTGTGCACATTTGGGCCTTGTTCACAGCCCCCCTTCTTTATTGAGGGAGAGAGAGATGGTATTGATTCAGGATGGCCAGGGAGAATGCGGGCGAATATTAGTGAGGAGCGGAGAGAACACAGTACATAAACTTTTATGACACAGTGTCAAGCTGGATTGTGAAGACATAAATGAAAAGCACAACACGGTCTGTAATTACCACAAGCCCCCACCTTCCTTCTGCTGGGCAGGCAGTGGAGCTAGCTGGCCGGGGCAAATGGCAAAGGGGGATGAATTGCTCAACTCTCAGGAATGGTGGACTGTAGTTGTCGCTCCTCATTGTTGAAAAGAATATATGGGGCATTAAAAAGCCCTGCGGGCCACAATGTGGTTCTGAGGAGAGTACACAAATTCCAGTGTTGGTTCTGGCACTTACTGACAGCCAGGCAGCATCAGGGACAGCCACTTGAGTTACCTGAACTTTAACTTCTCCTTCAGAACAGGGGACAATGACTAGTTTGAAGGGATGATGTTAGGACTAAGAGAGTAAGTGCAAACTCTTATTCCTTTAAAACCGCCAGGCTCTTAATAATATTTTAATAATAATCTTAACAGCAAACGTCTTAATTGTGTGCTGCTGGGTTTTTTTTTTTGGATTGCCTGTTGTTTTTGTTGTGTTGATACAAGCTAGAGTCATCAGAGAGGGAGCCTCAGTTGAGAAAATGCTTCTGTAAGGTCAGGCTGTAGACAAGCAAGCCTGTAGCACATTTTCTTAATTAGTGATTGGTGGATGAGGGCCCAGTCCATTGTGGGTGGTGCCCTGCACTGGTGGCCCTGGACTCTGTAAGAACACAGGCAAAGCTATGAGAAGCGAGTAGCACGCCTCCATGGCCACTACATCAGCTCCTGCCTTCAGGTTCCTGTCCTGTTAGAGTTCCCATCCTGGCTTCCTCTGGTGACAAACAGCGATGTGGATGTGTAAGCTGAGCCAATCCTCTCCTTCCTAACTTGTTTTCCATCATGGTGTTTCATCACAGCAATAGAAACCTAGCAAGTAGAAGTCATTATTCATGCTCCCATGAACATTCATGAAATGTTTGCTATGCAGCAGCACAGATGTAGGGTCCAGACCACTACAGAGGCCCCGCCCTGAGAAGCTTGGAGCTCAGTGGGGTCACACATTGCTGTGTAAAATGAAGCTTCTGGGAAGGGCAGGCCAATGCTATCTGAGAGACTCTTGCAGGGGTTTCCTCTCCTGCTGTTTCAACACACACCATGCCTGTGCCTTTTATGTGGTTTAAGTCAGAAATGTCCCACAGAAGCTCATGATCTAGGGTTTGGTTGCCAGCTGGTGGGCTCTGTGAAAATACCTGACTTTTCATAGATTACAGTCAAGTGGGGTATAGAAAAAATACACAGCAATTGATACTTCATAAAAATTGGGCCTGGGAATGAATATATATCCTGAGGGCTCTGTCTTCCTGTCTTCATCAGTAGATTAATCCCTCCATGAATTCACAATGTGATGGCATCATCAGGAGGCTGTAAAAAGTCAGAGATCAGAAGCAGGTCACTGAGGAGTTTCCTGGCGACACGTTCTTGATTCTAGTGTCTTCTCTCTCCCTGCTTCCTGACTGCCCTGAGGTGAGCAGCCTCTGATGCATACTTCTGATACCATGACTGACTGGGGCCTCTCCTCAGGCCCAAAGCAGCAGATGCAGCCAGCCATGGAATGAAATCCTTGACACCAGGAGCCCAACAGTAGTCATGCTAAGCTCACAGTTCTCATATATCCGCCACAGTACAAGTCGGAAACTACAGACTTTCTGAGGACAGTCCTGCTCTTCTTGTGTCACTGCTCTGTCTCTAACACCTAGAATAATGTGTGGCCTATAGTAGATGCTCAGTAAGAGTTTATTAAATAAACAAATAGTTATACTAAGAGCACAGAGGAAAGCTTAGTACCCGACTTTCTGGAGCTTATCATCAAACATGGTGCAGAAGGCCGTATATAGGTCATGGAAGGAAGCTGGACATGATAGACACCTGTAAGACCCAGACAGGAAGAAAGAAAGCTCGGAGTATGCCTGGGCTGCGTAGCGAGAGCCTGCTCAGATCAATAAACCAAGAAACTGCAGACTCATTGACATGTTAAGCTACTAAGTCAGTTAACCATACGCCTTGGACACTGGAACTAGACACTACTTTTAATTTGTAGCAAGACTGAGACATAGCTGCTACCTCATCATGGCACATGAGGAAAGGTCATGGGAGGACAAGAGACTGGTCAACCTTCTGTGAGTTGAGTTGCTTTGGTTCACACAGTGTTAGTGAGAGATCCCAACTCAACATTTTTAGACCCCTAGTGACTAGCCCATCACAGAGTGACTTGCCCTTCTGCCCTCTCCTGAGAAACCGGAGACCTCGAGATAAACTTAAAAGATAACCTTCCCTTATCCAGGAACTAGCTCACCACATTCCTGCTCAATGTTTAACTGTACAATGCCCAAAGAATGCTTGCTTGAGATAACCTTCCTATTAAGACATAAGCTATCATTTAACTTCTCATCCTTTATGATGTTTGCCTAACTCCCCGATTCGGTTTTTCCCTTTTAAAAACCCCCAACTGTAGCTACTAGGAGTCGAACTCCTCTGCCCCTGCGAGGGTCATGAGCTCGACCCCAGTGCACTGGTTCCCCGAATAAACCGTGTGTGCTTGCAGCAAGAACGGTCTCTCTTCAATTATTGGGGCATCGGCTTATCCCAAGACTTGAGTGAGGGTCTCCCCACTCTGTGGGTCTTTCAATAGATGGAGTGTGGTAACAGAATTGCTAGAGCCCAGATCTCATCAGAGAGACAGCAGAGGGTTCCTCTCCACATGACATTCAGGTTACAATGTACAAGGTACCTGCCTTGAAAATTCCGAGTCAAGTGGCAGGTGATGGAAGGAAGAAAGATCTAGAATCTGGGAAAGTATTATCACTTTACTGCCTTGGCTGTAAGTGGTCTTATCCTGTGCCCCATGGCCTCGCCTTTGTGCTAGTGATCTGGGGAGTGGCAGCATGCAGATGCTCAGCACCTAAACAATTCTTCTAAGTTGTGAAGGGGAGCCACAAACAGGATGGGGGTATGGAGGAAGGAGGAATTCATGCCACACAGATCGCAGACATGAACATTGTGCTGGTGGCACAGGTTCTGTGCTAGGAGATGATTGTAGCACCCGATGAGGTGTGGGTGCTTATGCACCCAGAAGACTGGTACTTTCCTCCCATCCTCTGTCTGAGGACTGGGAGGCAGCTAAGCTGGCCACTAACCCACTCAGCTTCGCTTAGCTCCAGGTGATCAGTTCCCATCATAAAATGTTGACTGAGGGGATGGTGGCCACCTCTTGGCCATCCTTACAGTAAAAAGTGTTTTTCCTTCCACTCCTATGGACACTGTGATTGGGAGGAAACTTCAGCTGAGTTTGAGGTATGGTGTATTTTTTGTGATTTGTTTCGGACATTATGTGCCTTGGTAGAGATGACTTATGAGACAAGATTCAGGTGGCAGACAGGGGTCTTTCCATGCATGGAAACAGTGAAAGCAGAGACAGGAAAACGTAGTATGTTCAGTCTTCTGTGCTGTGGGTGGGGTGCCAAACAGCAACACCCAGTCTGGAAAACAGTTTGACAACTTTTTAGAAAGTTCCACACTTATCCTATGACCCAGAAAGTCTATTCCCAGGCATTATTTACCTAAGAAGAGTGGAAATATGCCACTGTAAATCTGGGTGTTAGACTTCCACAGCAGCATTATTAAAACTGCAGAAAGATCAAGAACGTAACAACTAAAACTCAGCATGGCATAGTCACACTATGGAATGCTACTTATCAAAGAAAAAGAATGAAGTGCTAATATACGTGAAAACTTGCATAAACACCACAACACTGTTATATAAAAGGAGACAGGCTCCAAAGAATGTCTGTCTACTTTATGATTCCTTTAAATAAACTCAAAGCTGGACAGCTTTCTCCACAGTGGTATAAATGAGACTAGTGGTTGCTTTGGGGTGAAGGGAGAAACCACAGGTGGTCATGGAAAGTTTGGGGGATATGGGGATATTGAAGAGGTAGCTAGTTATGTATGTGTCAAAACTTACCAGCTTTTATATTTGATGCCTAGGCACTTAGATGCATGTAAATTTCCTGTTATTGAAATGCGGGTATATTATTAGTCAGGGTTCTCTAGAGAACAGAACTGATAGGATATACATATGGGTTTTATTAGAGTGGCTTGCTGGCTGTGGTCCAGCTAGTCCAACTAATGGCTATCTCCCAGTGGACAGTCCAAGAATCCAGTAGTTGTTTAGCCCACAAGGCTGAGTGTCTCATTTGGTGTTCAGTGTATGCTGGAATCCCAAAGAATGACTCTACTGCCAATGAGCCAGAGTGAGGGCAAGCAGGGAAAGAGAAGAAGTTTCTTTTTTAGCTTGTCCTTTACATAGGTTGCCATAAGAAGGTTTAGGCCGCCCAAATTTAGGGTGAGTCTTTCCACCTCAAATGATCCAATTAACTAAAAATCCCTCGCAGGCAGGCTCAGTGACTTGAAATTTTAGCTAATTCCCTATGTAGTCAGGTTGACAACTGAGATTAGCTGTCACAGTGTAGTGTACACACATGTGCGTGAGTGGGTGTAGAAGCCAGATGACAACCTCGGGTGTTGTTCCTGAGGAGTCACTTTTCTTCTTGAGACGGCCTCTCATTGGCAAAGAGCTCACCTCAGAGGCTAGGCTGGCTGGACAGTGAGCCGCAGGGAAGCAGGGCCTACCTGTCTCTGTCTCCCTATTGCTGGGATTGCAAGCACTTGCCACCATGCCTGGATTTTTCAAACGGGGTCTGGGGATTGAACTCAGGTCCTCATGCTTGCATGGCAAGCACCTTACCAATCAAACCAGGAGTTTACATCTCATTACCTAAAGGCACATCCAACCATCAACATTAAGACAAACATAACATTTTCATCTATGAACTTTCATGATCAACAATGACACAACACACACACACATACACACACACAAACCTTGATAAGGTTTTAAGTAAGTTTACCATTCATAGCTAGCTTGGGGGCTCAGATGACCTAGGGATTGGGCTGGACATGCTCACATTGTCTTGAGACAAAAGAAACAAGCTCAGATGCAGGTTTGGGACAGAATGGTGGCAAGACAGAGGAGGGAAGGGAGTAAGATGGTGAGTTACACAGGGGTGGGCCCCAGCAAGTGATGCAAACACTGCAATTTCCCTGTCTCCACCTGCACAGGCCAGCCCAGGGACGGCTGGGGATCAGTAGCCATGCTTGCCAAAGGTCGAGTCATGAAACAAGCAGTTTCTTTCATACAGAGTATTTTAATCCCTCTGACTCTATAGCAGGATAAGAGTGCTGTGTTATTATTGGAAATGATGTCTATTATTAGTTACCATTCCTCCCCTTGGATGGTGGGGTGCCAAGGCCTGGGAGGAGCTGGGCAGGACCCAGAGAGAGAAATGGTCTGTGAAGCCCATATTTTCCAGAGCACAGCAGACAGGCTCTCAGCCTCGCAGCTACTTATTTTATGTCCATCCACTCACACCTCGGCTGTGCTCTCCAGCCTGCATCAGAACCTCTGGGAGCCTGGAAGTGACTGTGAACAGTGGGTAGTGGGTGGGAAATCCTCGTGCCAAGAAGGTCAGGGACAAAGCTAATGTTCTGTTACTCTAGGGGGTCAGGATGAGAGACACAGGGCACAGGCTCAGAGGGTTGTCACCCAGGTCCATGACTGAGCAGCTAGTCTGTATCTCAAACATTCTGGAAGACTTCAAGGCACATTGTCTACTCAAACCTGACCCAGCATTCTAGCATGCAGGAAAGCCTTCTCTTTCATTCTTTGCATCATATACATAAATATATATTATAACATGTAATATATATGCTTTTATATATATGATTTTTCTAAATAGCCCAGGCTGGCCTCAAACTCACCAGCCTTCTGCCTCAGCCTCCCAAGTGCTAGGATTATAAACACGAGCCACCATTGCCTGGTGATGAACCTAACCTCACTGGGTTCTCTTCCAAAGCAGTGAGAATTACTGTAGCAGCTCAGAGAGACCTTGACAGTAAAGTCAGACACCTCACAGTTACTTCCCGACCTGCATCAGTGCCAGGACAGGCAGCTCCCCCCAACGTTGAGATTCATTTTATCACCGTGCAGAGTTTCCATGGTTGGTGTTTTTCAAGACAGTCCCGAATTCATGTGTTTTTTTCCCTTTTCAACACGGGTGATTCATTAAATGTCAAACCAAATGTGGCCATGTTCAAATACTTTCGTCAGATATTTCTTTTAAACATATCCAGAAATCAGAACAACAAATCCTTTGTCAGTCTCTAAGACAGTCTTGTAAGTAGTAGCAACTGCAGATGTGTGTCTGCAGCAGGTGCAGAGCTAATGCTTGAAGGGTGACATCTATAAGCTACCTGGGACCCACAGGCAGTCAAAGCCAGGCAGTAGCACTTCCTGGGGTCCCCTCCTGGCTATGCACCCTGGAGGCTCCCATCTAACTAGGGTAATGCTGCTGCAACAAATTGTCACAAACATTGCAGCCCCTAGTGGTGAGTGTTTCATCACCATTGGGGGTCTCACTTAGTCTATCTGAGTGCATAGTCTTTGTCAGGATAGGAGTTCTTCAGGGAGAAGAGGACCCCTGCTCTGCCCTGAACTGTAGAGGCTTGTGCACAACTAATCTATATTCCTGGACCCTGCAGATGGCAGGGCTCCCTCCCAGACTTCCCTGAGAATGTGGCAGACACCACAGAACAGGCCTGCTGTGGCAGGGAGGCTGTTTTCTTTTTTCTGGGGAACTCGCAGCCCTCAGAACACTTGCCACACTGGCCTCTGTCATGGAAAGCCATCAAAGCTTAGAGACAGACTTCGGAGACTGATGGGGCTGGATATAAATTTCGGCTCTCCCATTTACCAGCCGTGGTACCTAATCCATGAACCTGCAAACCTCAACTTCCTTATCTGTAAGTGCAGACAGTCGTGGTGACTACTTATATTAGTCAGGGTAAGCAATACTGGCAGCCAGCGACAACAAACTTAAGTCTTCTCGTCTCATGGTGAGGAAGGCTTATTTCTCCTCCACACATGGTGGAATAAAGGGCTTTTGATCAGCAGCTCTCCCGGGGAAGTCCCCATGAGGAGTGATCCCTCCTACTGTGTGTATTCCCATCTTCTGCATACCTGGGCTCTATGTTTTCCACTTTGAATGGGGGGGTAGGAGGCTTTGAAAAATAATCCAGTCCCTCTGCTCACAAGATGTAAATAAATCTAAATGACTAAGGAAAAGTTGTCCCCCAATACTAGGCAGTCTAAAACTGGCCCCATAGTATTTATACCACAGACACTGGCAAAAACTACCCCCCAAAGCCACCAACACCCCCCAAAGAAGTGCTTGTTTAACATTTTCGAAACTGTCCCTGGGAATTCTCTGATTCTGGTATATATGTCCCTGCAGTTGTATTGGCTGCTTACACCCCCACGTGAGAGATGGATGCAGGAATAAAGTGGCTTTTCTCTGACCCTCTGCACAGAAGCCACCAGTGGCAGCCTTGTGAGTACAGTGACTGCTGGCATTCGTATTCAGCTCTGCCAGCCTTAGAGGCCGGGCAAGTTATGCTAAGTGTCCTTGTCCCGGGTGGGAGACAGGGGTCCCACATGCTCCACACCGCAGTGACGTCTGGGTCGATGGGAGGCTCTGTCACCGGTGCTCTCTAGTCTGCCTTAAACTTTCCTTCCCAGCTGTCTTTTTGACACAGAATGGAGGTCTTTTGTGGAGCTGTGAGAGCTTGGCTCAAAGAGGCTGCCCTAACAGAAGTCCCGTGTAGAAGAGCTGGCGCCCAAAGCCATTAATCCTCACACACAGAGAGCTCCCACCCACGGACATGCCCAGTTTCCTAATATTTACACATCTGACTCCTGCCATTTCCTTTTCTGGGGCCTCTGGGAACTGTTAACAGGGTTTTCCTGCAATGTGGAATTTGCAGGGAAAGGCAGATGGGCCCAGAGTGGCCCAGGCTCAAGTGACATTTGGAAGGCTGTGACAGAATTTGCTACTGGAACCTCAGCTTTTCTTACCTGCAGCAAACATTTTTCATCCTTTCTCCCAGCCTTAGAACCAGAACAAAGGCCGCTCTAGCCTTGGCTGGATCCCTGTGTCCTAGAGGAGTGGGGTTGGCAGCGGGCAGAGCTCACCTCGCCCGTCATTTCAGTGGAGGAAGGGCACGGTTCAGTGCATCTTTGTTTGTTTTTACAAACTCAGTGGGACCACCTCCACACCACCACCACCACCACCACCACCACCACCCAATTTGCAATCAGACCTTCCCCAGACTCTGGAACCTCGCCCCACACGGCCACAAGCTCTAAACAGCAGAGCATGAATGGTGAAGTCTGAAATGATGTCAACAGCTTGTGCAGGAGCCAAGGAAAATACGTGGGGCCCTCGGTGGCTTCACCCCACGCTTGCAGCACTGCAGCTGTGAGTCTTAAGTTTTCCTTCTGAAGAGACCACAGGGCATCTGGAAGGATTCAGAACCCAGCTCTGCCTGTCACACCTCTGGATGTCCTCCCCTGCCCTTCACCCTCCTAGAAGAACCAAGGTTTTTAAGCAGGTCCAAGAGAGACATGGACCACAAAATGTGGCTAGACCCAGCAGTGTTTGACAACTATCTGAGTGAGAGCTTAACTCCCATGGTGGTAGGCATGGGGAGGGGGGGTTGGGCAGACAGAAACATCAGGGGTGTCAGAGAGGGAATTCCATAGCCACAGTGGCTCTGGGAGCAGAGGGTTTCTGTCACTCGAGTCCCAGGCTTACTGTCTCCTGACTCACAGAGGTGCCTCCATCCTGCCTCCAAGAAGCCAGGGCTTAAGCTGCCAACAATTATCCTTCCCAAATTCCACTTGATCACACCCGTGGACATGCAGCTAGAGAGCCTCCCCACACTTCTGCCCATGGCTGCAGAGCTCATCTGAGGACCCAGCTCATCCGGCAGGCTCTTTGATGGTGTGGCCATCTCCATGGTCAGTAACTCTGCTTTGGAATCTGGAGTGCACAGATGCCGCCCCAGGGGAAGTCTTAAGTGCCCCCGCAGTACATTTTATGGGTCAGATGACAAGTCAGTGGAAGGAGTATTACTTTTCTGAGTCTAGCAAGGCTGTGGAACCTGGAAGAGGGAGCAGCTAAGCATAACTCTGTAGCCACCGGCGCGGCCTCCTCCTCCCCCTCCTCCTCCCCCTCCTCCCTGCTGCCTTTTCTTCCTTGACCCTTTCTAAAGTGCTCCGGCCAAGTGAATCTGGGGGAAGGAGGGTCTGTGTATCCTGACAACATGATGGGACACAGGGCCTCTCCTCCTCCACACTGACCCTCGGACTGGGCTGGGTGCAACTGGCCATCACTGACACTTGGCTTTCATTTTACAATTGTGTTTATACAGAAAACATACTTTAGGAAAAGAACTCTCCCATGGCTGCCGGCCATACCACTTGGTGATTGTGGAAGCCAAGTAGGGCTGGGTGTGTTTGCTAGGTACAGTAGAGCCCACCCAGAGGATGGATGCTCTAAGAGCCCACCTAGATGCTCTGAGAAAGTGGGCTGGTGACTTACAGTCTGGAATGTCTTCTTTTGTGTGTCACCTTTGTGAGGAGATGGGGCATTGGGGCACCAGAAAAGATGTAAAGTTGACCCTGAAGGCCACGACAGAGTGTGCATTTGCACCCCTTCTCCTTCACCGGAAATAAAAATAGAATCCCTCATAGGCTGCTGCTCAGACTGTGAGCATCCGTATTACTGTGTTGATGCGCTGTTTCCCCCAGTTCTTAGACCAACCAAGTAAGGGAGGTACCACCATCCTATCTTACAAAGGTTTGGCTCAGAGAAGCAGGTTGCTCAAGATCAGAAAGCAGAGCAATGCCACAATGCTCAAGGCTGTCTAACTTCAAAGTGAAAGCTCTCTGTAAGGAGCCCCCAGTTTTTAGTCCCAGATCTTCATCCCATTTCCCCTCCCAATGGACTATATCAGTACCAAACACAATAGTGCTGGGGCCTTAGGTGCCCCTGGGCCTTTGGCCTCTTTTTAAAGATGTGTCTTCCTCCCCTCATTCATTGGCTTCTGTGACTAGCCAAAGCCCAGTGCAGAACAACAGTAGCCCTTTGGCGGACTGTCTTCCAAATGTTCCTTCTGGAATTGTTGAAAGATCAATCAGGGGTGGGGCTGGCTTCCACTACAGAATGTGGCCTCCTGGGAGGCCTTCCCACCCTGCTAACTACATCTTCCAGTCTCTCCCACCTACACTGGGTGGTAGGTCCCCAGAGCTCTGTAGGCTGAGTTCACACAGCTGTGGTACTTGGAGAGGTCATAAACTCAGGCCTGAGGAGTGAAGCTAAGAGGAGTATGCATGGAGGATGGGTGCCCACCCAGAGAGGAAGGGAAGAATGAAGAAACAAAATGACTCTCTCTGTATATCTGTATACATATATATATATATATGTACGTACATACGTACACACACACACACAACACATATATATTATTCAGTCTTAGAAAAGAAGAAAAACCCTGTCATTTGCAATCACATGGATGAACATGATAGACTTGTCAAACAAAGCCAGGCACAGAAAGACTTTCAGGTTCATCCATGTGATGAAATTTATGAAATCATGAACTAAAATTAATACATATTTTAAAAAATTTAAATTGTGTCAGGTGTCCTGTCACAATGACAGAAGGTCTGAAATGTAACTATTCTATTTTTGCTTCTAATAGTTTGACTTTGGAGCCTTGTAAACTTCAGTCCATTGTGGCTGGCTCTTGTAGCTGTTGAGGCTTTGATGAGGCAGGAGCACGTGGTAGAAGGTGTAGTGTGGGTAGGATGGAGCAAGGATACATTGTACTCACATATGAAATCATCAAAGAATAAATTAAACATCTTTAAAGGGAACAAAGTTTTATTGAGTTTGAACTGCGACCAGAAGTGGGGTTACTCAGTATTTTGTATCTACTGTATATTAGAGAAGCAGAACCAATGAGGTTTGGGAGGTAGATGGAGAAAGAGAGGGATTAATTTTAAGGAATTGGTTCACATGATCACAAGAATGGCATATCCTATGTCTGCAGAGCAGACTGGCAAGGTAGAGACCTACAGAAATGTCTCTGGAATAGTCTCAAGTCTCAAGGTAACAGGAAGCTGGATTCCTTCCTCATTGTGGAGCTACAGTGTCTTCTCCTAAGGCTTTCAACTGACTAGGTGTGGCCAGCTTATTTTATACAAGGTTATCTGCATTACTCAAATATAAAATGATCTAAATATTTATTATATCTACAACGTACCCTACAGTAATATCTAAACTGGTGATTAACCAAAAGAGCTGAGATCAACATGCAGCCAAATGAACACAAAATCAGCTATCACACACCCTTTTAATCCTCACAACAGCCCCGTGAAGTAGTATAATCCTTAAACTGGGGCTGGAGAACTGAGAATAAAGGGCATTAACAAGTTGCCAAAAATAACAGAGCCAGTTAACAGGCAGAGCTGGGCCTTGGATTCAAGATTGTTTCATTCTGGGGCCCAACCTCAGCATAGCACTCGGGTGTCCCTGGCTTCATGCTGGAGCCTCTGTTCAAAACCCAGAGACTTGGGAGGGCAGTGCAAGGGGCGAATCATTGGCAAACCCTTTGCTCACGTCTCTGTTAGACCTTGGAGAGTCTGTGACAGGCTGTTAATGCTAGTGAAGTAGTGTGACCAAGCCTCTTACAAAAACACTCCCTGCTGCCCCCTGGTCCAGGGGTTTTCAGCACTTCCTATCCAGAGCTCCGCCTCTGACTGGTGTTAGTGGGCACACTTTGCATCAGGGCAGTGCCTCCACACTGTGGTTTCTCTTTACTGCACTCCAAAAGCACTTCCCTTCATTGTCTGAGGCCCCTCCTCAGAAGTCTACTCACTCAGAAGTCTCCAGCGGCCATCCGATTGAATTTGGAGTTTCTGCTTTCTCCAACGAATCACAACAGCTATCTGAAAATTTGCGTCTCAGCCATTGGGAGCCAGGGTACCTGTCCACTTCCAGAAGGCCATGCACACGTTTTCACCATTGTCAGGACATAGGACTTTGTAGAGTTCAGTTTGTGTTTGCAAACATACTGTCAAAGGTAAAGAGAGATAAGGAAGAGAAATGTGAATAATTCTTATTAAGGAATTTGAGGGACAATGAGCTTGAATGGGAAAGTAGACATTTTCTTAACCTCAGGCTTCTGAGGGAAAGATGGAGATCCAAGAAATCAATGCAGGGAAGCAAAGCTCCTGGGCTCCAGGGCCTTGCGGCCATGGCCGTTCATGAGTCAACAGTCTTCCCTAGATCTCTAGACTTCACTCTCCATTCCCCTCTTCCCTCCTCTTCTCTGGCCCTACTTTTGTGAGAAAGATCAGGAAACAAGCCCTGTCTCTTATTCACCAACATCCCTCAGACTACACAAGACAGGACACTGCAAACCATCACTCTGTCATATCGCAGCATAGAAACTAAGAGTTCCACCCTGTCTCTGCTGTGGAGGAATGAATTTGTTCTCCACTGTGTGAGAGGGAAAAGTCCTGAGCTTGCCCGTGAAACTCACATGCTGAGGGCCTGGTTTGGCGCCCTTGCTGGGTCACCGTGACACAGGCAGAAGTGGTCAGCCTCAGCACTGGCTCCCTAGCAATGCCCCACCTGCAAGGAAGATAGGTAAGGCAGGATGATTTTGCCTCTCTGCTCATAAGAGTTCAAAGAATCTCAAGAACCATGAAGTTCAACAACCACTAGTATTGCCTAGAGCCTAGATGGTCAAATCACATGGGAAATAGACCTTATTATATCCAAAAGAGAGAGCAGAGGTGCTGTGTGGACTTTCCCAAGTTGTCCCGTTGGTCTGAATAAGTCAGATGATCATCTCATCCTCAAAATAGAAACCTGTAAGTATTTTCCATCTTATCAGAGAACTGATTAGTGCAGCATTGTGCCCCAATTATAATGTCCCCACATCTTTCCCTCTGATCTGCTTTCATTTACAGGATGATGTCACTACTCTTAAATATGCTGGTTTGCATTTTTTGTGTGTGAATTTAAAGCCAAAGTGATCATGGATAATTTGTCTTCTCTCTCTCTCTCTCTCTCTCTCTCTCTCTCTCTCTCTTACACACACACACACACACACACACACACACACACACACACACACACTGAACCCACAGCTTTTCACATGCTAGGCAACCACTATGATCTGAGCTATATTCCCAGCCCTTGGCTTTGTAAAAACAGGGTTTTACTGTGTACCATAGGCTGGCCTGGAACTCATTATCCTTTTGCCTTTGCCTCTTGAGCCCTGGGATCAAAGACTTGGCTCCCCTAGCCAGACCAAATCTCCTTCTCTTTTAACAAATGAGTAAAACTCAAGTCAGAGAAGTACAGATTGTTTAAAACTATCATGTAGAGAGGCAGGTCCTAAATTCTGTGTCTGGGAAAGTGGCACCAGCTGCAACTTGGGACTGAGGAGAGGTCACCACCATGTCCAGGGCCTCACTTGCTTTTATGATCAGTTCCTTTTATGTCTATCTCTTGTTCATTCTCCTGTGGCCTCTCACTCTAAAGCCAAAGCTCTTGGGGGTACTCTGAAATTGACAGAAGACTCAAACATGTGTCTGTATTGGGAAAATTGTTCTACAAAGTTCTTAGTGGCTGAAGAAAAACTTTCCCTGGAAGAGAGAGAGAGAAGACAGACAGACAGACAGACAGACAGAAAGAGAGAAAGAGAGAGAGCCCTCATAAAAAAAACTTATTATCCTTCCACTTGGCACCAACCCAAAGTCACAAGAGGCCTAAACACCCCAAGGCTCACCTTTGGTTAGTGCTCAAGAATGAAGATGATACAAAAGTCCTTTGTCATCATTTTCTAGAGCATTTAGAGTAGAGACACTGGAGAATGATACTGTCATCCTAGGAACATATATATATATATATATATATATATATATATATATATATATATATATGTTCCAGCTGCTTCTGGAACCATCTTGGATTTCTGTTTCTTGGATTTTATTGTGGTGTTCCTCTGGTGAGATTTTGAGACAAAAGGTAGTAACATAAAGGCAGGAATCTATGTGAGAATCGAGTGTTCAGGACCCCAGTGATCACTTTCAATCAAAATTAAAGTCTGTCTTTTATCTCAAGCATGAAGAATAGATCTTATATAACCAAGCATAACTGGCCCCGGGAAGTCACTATGTATTCCAAAATGGTCTTGATTCTTCATCCTAAAGTGAGGATTTGTTTTAAAGTTTTGTTCAAAATTTAATCCAGAATACACCATCCTCATGCTCAAAAATTTCCAATGGCTTCCCTTCATTTTGAACAAAGACCTCTCCATGGATGTTATCCAAGAACACCTTGGCCCCACCTACCTTCACAATTTTATCTTCAAACACCCCTCATCTTTTATTTTACTCTGCTTGAGAATTTGTGTTTGTCTAATACTCTAAACATTTGCCTTTGAACATTCTGTTTCATCTTTCTAGAATGTTCTCTATATAAATAAAGAACATGTCTAACTCTTGGCTTATCTAGATTTCTCCTCAAAGAAAAGATATAAGATGTTCCCACCCTTAACCTCCCATTTTCCCATGTTGTTTTCCTTTATAGGATTACTCTACTTGTTTGTTATTTATTTTCTGCCTTCCTCATTTAAATGTGGATGCCATGAGCCTGGTGGTTTTATCTGTAGCCCTAGACTAGTTAGTAACACATAGTAGGCACTCAATAAATATGTTTGGAAGAACAAGTGCATTCATATTTAATGTATGAATCTTTTTTCTTTTTTCATAATATACATACCTACCCTCATTTTATCTGTTCAAGCTCAAATTATAGCACATCACATATTATAGCATAACAAAACTTTTAGTATATTGGGATTAAAGTTCATCAAATACAAGTTCATTAAGTATTAACTGAACACCTTTTTCATGTAGAGCCCTCTTTCAGACTCAGATGCAAGAGCTGAGTCCTAGAAACAAGAATAATGGTTTGCATTTCTAGCAAAATTCCTCTTTTTGTGATCAATTTTCAACTAAATCTGGTTCATGTTTTATAGTTTCATCAAAAATTGTCAGAAATTATTGGTTTACATGTGTGTATGTTATGAAATCAATAGTGTTTAAGCATGCCATTTCTTTAATTTTTCCTTTTTTATGTCATTGTATCTTTGGGATTATAATTATCCTTTTACACTGAATTACAATTTTGGAATTCTTGATGAGGAATAATCCCAGTACTAAGATCACACAATTAACTCTTCAAAATAAGATTAAAAACTGTGCATTCTGGAAGAGAGCCCCTGTCTGGTGGTTGGTTGCCTGGAAGAGCTTGTTACAAGCTGAAGAGAAGGAGCTGTCATTCTGTTGACGGTTTCCAGGGACCAAGGCTCCAGGTCCTGCAGTAATTTCATTTGTCATCATTGCAAAACCATATGGTCACGTGAGCTGCCAAAGCCTGCATCGGAGGAGGTTCACTTGCCAACTGTCCTTAGCAATCAGAACACAAGGTAGTCAAGGCAGCTGTTGGAAAGGAATTACTTCTAGCGGTTACATTATCATCATGAAAAATAGAGGCAACACAATTGGTTATACTTGTACACAGTTCCAAACTCTAGGCAAAGCCTGTAGTGGTGAAGAAACTTCTAGAAATTATGATGATGTCCATGTCTATGGCTATTGTGAAGGTGTGTCAAAGGAGTTTCGATCAGACAGGGTAGCCATGCTGTACCAGGAGGAGAACGAAGTGTAACTCTGGATGTCTTGTGTGAGCTGAGGGCAAGGTACCCAGCAGGGAGAGGAAGTTTTCCAGTTAGACACACTGTCCGAGGAGTGTCAAAACACACGATACGGAGTCAAGAAAGAGTGCCAGAAAATGTAGGAGAATCATGACCTAGGACAAAGAGTGTTGTTCTTAACTTTGCTCAGTCTATTAGTCAGTGGGCCAGGGAAATTTCTCAGCCAATAACTTCTAAAATACATACCTGCGTATCAGCAAATAGTTCAGCTATTCTGAGTCACTCAGGAGCACAGGCAGATATGACAGTCAGCATCTCAAATATTGCCAGCTACCCTGTCTGAAAGAAGAGAACTTCCTAGGTCTTTCTTCAGCAATTAAATGTTTTATCTAACAAGTGACCCACATAAATTCCATTCACCACTCATTTCATAAGAGGGCTAGAAAGTATAATCTTACCAAGTGGGTAGGAAGGCGGTGAGCTGGAGATGCATGGTGAATGGCACTAAAGGCAGTAACCACACCTCTCTGCCCTACAGGGGACTCCTGGCTCTAACGACAATATTACCCAAGCTAGAGCGGAGATCAAGGAAATGATTGGGATGATGAGAATTTGGGAACCATGGCCAAAGCCCCAGATTTGAGTCTCAGTCCTCAAAGGAAAGTAGAGGAGGCCAGTGTGACGGGGTTGAGAGGAAGGCTTCAGGTTAGTGTCCTTTCCTTGCCACCCTTCAATAGCTACTTACTTCCAGATTCATCCTCTCCCTAGAGTCAGTGAGGCTACAAACTGGCTTCTCCAAGCCCTTCAGGAGTTTTTCCATCAGAAAGCTAGCTATAAGAAACTTGGGCCTGGAATGCAAGGGTGAAGGGATTTTGTTTTATTCTTAAGCAATGTTCTAGTTAGTCTCAAATATTCGCAGGGATAGATGGAACGAAGCATGTTGTGTTGAAATTCCTGGATGTGTTCCTTAGGGAGGTGAAGGACTTTTGTTTGCTCAAGACTCTGAAGCAGTTTCACAGAGTGTAGTTCAAGGTCACTTGTCTGTGAATCATGGGGGAGCTTGTCAAACATGTAGTTCCCGGGCTTCTCCCCAGGTTTGTAAGTCAGAACTTCTGAGGTTGGAGCTCATAAATTTGCATATTTGACAAGTTTCCCTGGTGGAAATTAATGTTGGAGCACCATTGCCTTACAAGGCGTAAGATGGCCATTGGCTTGACACAGTTTGACCTTCTCTAGAAAGAGAAAGGCAAGCCGTTCTGGTTTTGCGGTCTCATACTCCAGGGCAGCAGCTTAAAGATGACAGTGGGTGGCATTAATTGGCCCTGTTTTTCTGATGGTTCATCACCCCATTCTGCCTCCAACCTCTGATCTTTCCAGTTTTTGCTCATTTTTGCTGGAGTCTGAGCTACCAGTTGCTGAGATGGGAAAGGCAGGTGGCTGGGCCACAGGGTAGGGGGTCTGCTCTCCCCAGGAGACAATTACACGCTCAGAAAAGGACAACCGTGGCTTGTCCTAGGCAACAGAGGGGAACTCTTGTCAACATTTTTGAAAAGCTGGCGCCATGCTTGAAAGGGGCTGACGGGAACCGCTGATGGGTCTGGCTGAAAAACAATTGTTTATGAGGAGGATCCGTGTGAACTTTGAAGTGAGCCATGCTCGGATTAGCACCATTGTGCTAACAAGCAGAATGAGCAGGGCTGGAATGACATGTTTAGTCAGGGAGAGGCCAGTGTTTAAAGCGAAGGACTCTCAGAAAGCTGTGCAGGGGACTTGGATGAGAAGTCATGGGCTCCTTGTTTCCCTGGCTTATTAAAACCTCACAAAAGTCAATGTTTAGTTGGGTAGCTCATTTTCTGAGATGCTAGTTTGGTTTCCCTATTCCTGTGGCAGGTGGAGCACATTCTTCCTGGATTGCTACATTGCTTCTGTCATTCACCTGTGACTTGGGGGATGGGCAGCCTTCATTCATATGCTCGGCAGCTTCCAAAGGTCCTCCCTCCCCCTCCCCCACGTTGAACCACAGTTCAGTCACTTAAGCCTCTAGGGATCATCTGCTTCCAGCGTGTTTGCTAAGGGTGGTGGCAGCAGTGGGTGCCAGTGGGTGGTAGGAGCAGTTGAAAGAGAGGAGGTGTTACCCACTTCTATTCTTTCCCACCCTGTTCTGTTTGGCTCCGCCATGAGTCCAAACAATCTTCATGTGTTACATCTGTAAATTTCTGCAGTGTTAATGCCTTGATCAACATGGCTGCTCCTACCTCCTCCTAGAAGGGAAGCTCAGCATGTCCAAACGAAGCTTTTGTACTGGGTCTCCTCTGGCTGCTCATTCTGGGCAGGTGATGGAGATGGGACACAAGGTTGATCATGCTGCTGACCATACCCTCCTGAGCCTGTATTTCCTTGTCTCTAAAAAGCCCATCTCAGTGCCTGCCCCTCCTCCCGGATCATCAGCCTGTAACACAGATTTCTGGAGTTTAATTGGGACTATTTTTATTAATATTGCAAATGATGCTATTATGATATTTGCCTCATATTTTGAAGCCACGTCGATTCAACTCCTACATCAGTCACATTACAGATGCCACAAAATGCAGCTTTTTTATTCTCTGTGGCCGACACAACAAGCAGCTGTATACTTGTCTTAATTTAGGAGGAAAGTGGTTTTTGCATCTCCTCTCTTAAAAGCATCCTTTAGCAGAACCTAAAGTGTGTAGCTGGAATACGCTGCCCAGTCTGTAATCAGGCGTGGGGACTGCTGCTAGCTTGCCACGTGAGTGTGCACACTAGAGATGTCATCTTCTTCCCCTTTACCTCCCCACCTGTGAAATGGGGACAGTGCCCGTCTCCCATATGGTCTTCTGTGGCTGTGCTGCAAAGATGAAAGAGAGAAGATCACCAAATGCTTCCAAGTCTTCAAAAGGGAACGGTTGCTCCAGTAATCCAAAGACTTGAAGGAGAAAGATATATGAAAATCATCCATTTAAGTAATGCTTGCTTGGAGCTTGCACAGAGAGTGGGAATCACTTCCAGAAGGCTATACAGGGCGTGACTGAGAAGAGAAGCTGAGCACAGTTCCTCCAAGCTTGGCCATCTGGCATCCCTCCTGCCTCACCGTCCTTCTGCTGCCCACCTGGTGCAGAGATGCCTATCTGCCATGGTAGGTGGCAGTAGGGGGGGTTGCTCTAGTGCCACCCTGGTGCTGCCACAGCAATCCAGCCAAGAGACACGGGAGCCCATCATTAATTGGCTAATTTTGCTTATAATGTTTGGTCACTGCTTGGCAGGACCAGCTGTCTGTCGGGCCACATTTGTTTGGGCTCATTTGGAGGTCTGGCCTAGCTTGAAATAATTCTTTTTGTTGAGTGACCGGATGGTGCCTTCTATCTGCTTCACTCTCAAATCGGCTCTTGGTCTCATGTAAATCTAGACAAGAAAAGAACTTTTGTAAGGCTGAAATTTTCTGCTTCTTCTCGACCTTGACTTTTCCATTTTAGGTGGAAGAAGGTGGCTGGAACACTTGATGTCACAGGACACCTGGAGAATTTTCTGGAAGCCAGACCCTTCAGCCAAGCATGACCCTACCTGATGGTCTCCAGTGGAAAAGGAAATAAAGTACTCAAAGTTTACTATAATCTGAACTTCAACAGCTCCCCCTGAGCTACATGTGTGTTCCCAAATTATTTAGTTCTTAGTGGAAATTTACTAGAAATTGGAGAGTTAATGCAGGACTCCACATTTCTGCTCTTTACCTATGTTCTTAGTTCAATGGCAGTTTCTTATAGATATTTTTCTTTTGTTGCAATGTCACCTTTGAAACTTCACGCAGGTCCAGGACACCATTTTAACGGTCCCCAGTTACTCAGAGACAGATCAATTTCCTATCTACATGACAATCTTTAATAACTTTAGATTCTTGTGCTTCTTTGTGTCCCCTTGAAGAAAATGGTGTTACCCCAATCCTGTAACCCAGTTTGCCTAGTTTTCACCTGTAATTGTCAGTGATTTTCAGAACCCCATGCCCTATCGCCCTATCAGGACACTCTGCCCATCCAAAGAGTGTTGCCTGCTTAGTGTCCACACAGGGAAGTTCTCTCATCTTCCTGCATGCCCAGTACTTGGTTGTAGTGTTTTGTGACGTCTCATCCTCTTAGATCTCTGGGAAGTACGCGCCTCAACATCAGATGTTTTCTTTACCTAACTTCATTGGATCGTGGCGATGGCTGCAGGTACTTGGGGTAATGTAAGTTTCTTGCCTGGTGGTGAGAACTCTGACTTACCAAGGAGGAAATGAGGTGCAGATAGGGTCCTCAAAGCAGATTAGCAGCTTTTTGGACGTGGGCTTCATCTTGCTGCATCAGCCATTAACCGATCCTCTAGAGTTCTCATTCTTTCAGGTTCACGTGTGTGCATGGAAGAGCGGCCACTCTTCAGTCTGTGCCCCACTTCTCCTAGTCTTTTGAGGACAGTTTGCAAATGATACACGATAAAAATGAAACACATGGTGCTGCAAAGAGCAACAAACTTTATCTTATTTTTCAGTTTCTAATAAGGTCACAGAATGTGGCCTGTTTTTCTTGGGGAAATAATGCAGTCAATGGTTACGGTTCTTCTAAAGGATAAAATAGAGCTGTTGAAACCCAACTCCTGTTGACTTTTAAAAAAATGCAACTCAGGGGCTGGTGTGTGTGTGTGTGTGTGTGTGTGTGTGTGTGTGTGTGTGTGTGTGTCTCCTTGGAGTTCTGGTAAAGAGAGCAAAGCTGCGAGCATCTTGGAGGAATGTCCACAGTGAGACTTAAGGTTAAGAGCAACTTGCAGGAGCTCAAATTTCACTGCACACCCTGAGCCCAGGCCAAATTCAGTAACAGGCTGATTTGCGGTTGTGACCCTTGAGGACTGGCAAATTTGATAGTTCATCTGGATTGGTTTCTTAGGGACCCCAGTTAGTTTGTGGGAGAGAATCTGGGTCCAATTTGGATGTGGTACACTAGGAGGTCTTACTTTTGCACTCAAGAGAAATTTGGGTTCATCCGAAGGAAACCATACATGGGCTCGTGTGCAGGATGGACCCACACATTCACAGAATTTAGCTGAGTTTTAGAAGGGTTGAGGAGAGAGACTCTTTAAGCTGCTCTGTACTTTAGTTTGATGTCTTCATCGTGCATTGATTTGTGCTTAGTAAAAAAGAGGGTATAGTTTGTAGAAA
The DNA here is from genome assembly GCF_017639785.1 of Mesocricetus auratus. NCBI lineage: Eukaryota > Metazoa > Chordata > Mammalia > Rodentia > Cricetidae > Mesocricetus > Mesocricetus auratus. The sequence continues at coordinate 54,256,507 of NW_024429197.1, read as the reverse complement.
GAAGCTTAAAATCCCCAAACAAGGGAGTGAGTGCTCTGGAGCCTCCATAGTGGGCAGCAGTCCTCTATCTTTTCGCCAGTGGTGCCCCCCGGCCCCCGGAGGGACATGGCTGCTCACCAGCCCTCCCTCTGGACCTGAACTTGAAAGGAGCATTTCTGATGCATAATTAAGTTGCAAACACCAGAGCTGGAAAAGCTCGGGTAGCTTCCCACTTTCTTCCCCTGCTTTCTTCCTGGGGATCTTTGCACATATAATAATCCTATCTGCCTATGTATCTTGTCACCAATCAAGTCATCGCTCGCCGGTAAAGCAAGACAAATACAAGCCTCTGTTTCTTGTGGAGGGAAACAGCGTAAGTGAATTATTTTGAAAATTCGATTGTGAGATATGCCTGTTTTGTGTAGGGGGGAGGTGCACGAGAGGAAAAGCTTGTCCTTTGGAGCCCCAGCTGCAGTGAAATACGCTCTTCGTGTTTGCTTACACGACGGTAGAAGAGAATCAGGCAACTGAGGCTTTTAAAAATGTGTACCATGAAAAATGACACCCAAACAAAACAAGTCAGTAGAAGAGAATAGAATTGCTTTCAGATAGGTCTTGGGGGAGGAATACAAAGCTTTTCCACTTTCTCCCTGGTGTCCACTGGGGTTTCCTCTTTGCTTTTGTTCCAACCTTAGTTTCTCTGCCCCTGGCCTGGCAGCAAGGGAAGAGTCCACCCTAGTGCTGACATCATGTACACAGTGTGAGGTCAGAGGGCCTTTCTGCTATGCCAGAGACATGGTAAGGAGCGACAAAGCAAACATTTTGTGTGTTTACTCATCATAAATTTTTATTTAAAAACCAAAGTCCTGTATGTCTGGAAACAATTCAAACCCCCACATAGTATTTAAATCAATGAAAGAAAAATGTACAAACAACCCAAAGAGCAACCAAGAAACACATTAACATAAGATAGTACAATCAGTGACATATTGACTTCTGCTTTCTTTCCAGGTAGGGAAGACATGTGTGTATGGGGTGGTTTCCAGGACTGTTCCTTTCTAATGTTTTCAAAACCATTATCTTATCTCTGGCACACTCCAGCCTCTACCCCTGTCCCATGTCTCCAGGATAAGAACAGTGAATGCGTCTGAGCCCTAGAAAGCAATATGTTAACTGCTGGGTGCTCAGAGCTGCTGGTTGGCTGAAGACACCGGTGAGCGTGAATTCTGCATCAGAGCTGCTGAGCGGCAGGATGGATGGGTGCCTTTATGTTGTCTGATAATGCGGCTCTTTGAAATGTTGCTGGCGGACTCTCTTCACATCCTGTCACACAGGACGAGAAACGGGACAGGCCCTTCTGCTTCTCGATTCATCGACCTACCATACAATACAACAAACCAGCTTTTTCAAGACCCCTGAATGAAGGCCTGTGCCTGCAAGGGGGATTTAATTGGATTTCTTTATGGGTTGCAACAATCCAATGAAACATTATGTAAGAATGGCATGATTCCGTTTCAGCATGCGCTTGAATAATAATATTTTTTATTTATAACAAGAATTCTTTAAAAATAATAGGGAACTTTTTTTTTAAATGAAAACACCCTGTAACAGCACTTTTTGGCTCAACTCGACCAGTAAGTTCAACCTTATCCACAGCAGCTTGTGTTCTATGGACATTTGTGTCATTGTCCCAGCTTAGAAAATGGTTTTAAATGCATACATTGCAAAATGTTCAGAATGAAGCCAGAGGCTTTCAGAAGCACTTGCTTTGCTTTCTGAAGAATGATGTTGTTTCTAACAATGCCCCTTGCTTTGAATCAGAGTGCGTTTGTGAGAGTAGGAAGATGGCAGCCATAAACCCCCTCTGCTTCTTTGTCATGGAGAAAGATGAAGTCCTCTGTGGTGTTTTGACATTTCCGACTTGGTTGGAACAACACTGGAAATGATTTCTTACCATCCTCTTGGAAGTGCACAAGTGGCTAGCATGTGCCTGAAATGTCTTCCCTGGTCCCCACTTGCTGAGAATCTTCCCTTTATTGCCATGGCTCCAGGTGTTCTTTCTGATTTCCTGGGCAGCAGATGGAGTTGAACATGGCTCAGGACAGCCACCTCTACCGGGATTAGCCGTATGCCTGAAACCCAAGGCATACATTTGCATTTAGTCCTTCGTGACCCCAGTCAACCCCTTCACCTCTCATTTTCCTTCTTAAGATCTGAATTTATCTTTTTTCATCACGTTCAGCTCAAAAGTCCACATTTACCCATCATGTGTTCAACTGCCCCCCCCCATTTAAAGTGAGAGGTGAGAGCTTCCTCTCTGGGCTTGTATTGCCTCTAACATGTGTGCCTCTCTGTTATTGCTCAAGTGATGTCATAGCCGCTCCCTGAAGAGATGGGTAGGGGACAACAGGATCACTAACCCTGCCTATCATTGTGATGTCATAGCCGCTCCCTGAAGAGATGGGTAGAGGACAACAGGATCACTAACCCTGCCTATCATTGTGATGTCATAGCCACTCCCTGAAGAGATGGGTAGAGGACAACAGGATCACTAACCCTGCCTATCATTGTGATGTCATAGCCGCTCCCTGAAGAGATGGGTAGAGGACAACAGGATCACTAATCCTGCCTATCATTGTGATGTCATAGGCGCTCCCTGAAGAGATGGGTAGAGGACAACAGGATCACTAACCCTGCCTATCACTGTGCCCTCAACCTCCTGACACAAACAGGAATTTAACTAAAAGTTCATAAATGTGTGCATAGATTGGCAGGTGAAGGCACAGTACAGGTATCTCTCATATGCATAGGCCTAAAAAGATTTCTCTGTTTTCCAAATAAGCAGTTCTGCAGAATTTTGAAGGTGTTTTTCAGATTTTTATTTATGGGATGGGGCCTGCGCACAGAAGTGCAGGTAACTTCAGAGTCTGGAAGAGGGTATCAGAACCCCTGGAGCTAGAGTTCCAGGTGGTTTCAAGCTGCCTGATGTGGGTTTGGGGAAGTGAACTCAGGTCTCATGGGAGAGCACCGACTGTGAACAACTGAGACATATCCCCAGCCCCCAAGTGCAGAATTTTATACTGGGTCAGGTTTCCATGATGAAATTTTGTAGAAAAGGACTAAAACCATAATTGCAACTCTTAAGAAACAACATGCCTCCTGCCCTATCTGCACAAAGGAAATCTTTTAAATACATAAATAAGTTGGTGCAACAGGGCAACCCAGTAATCTAGTCCTTTGGAGTTTGCATGCTGTCTTATAATATTAGGAACTAATACTAATACGTGCTTTGCCATTTTCAACTTACTTTTTAACTCTTGTTTTGTATTCACTCAGCAAACATCACTCTACACACAATAGTCTAGCGGAGGAGGCAAATTCTAAGCAGATTATTGTGTGGATGATTATTATAGCCACAAACACGAGTGCTGTACACAGAAGGGGCAGAGGGCTAGGCAGGCCTTTAGGCCGTTTGTTATTCTTTAAGTTTCATAGCTTTGTGAAGGTTGCAGACAAGCATCCATGGTCACCCGTTTAAGTGTGGATGGACATTCCCAATGCCTAGCAAGAATGGAGGGAAGACTGGAACCCAGTTCTAAGGGAGAACGGCTCAGTGTTTAATGGCTTGAGCTGTTGGCCTGAAAACTAGGAGTTTCCTGCTTTGCGGCAGAGGTAAAAGGGTCAACTTTGTGGATGAGAAGGACTTGAAAACAAGAAAGTAGGCTTTTATCAGAGTGTATCATACCTCAGAGGCTTGGCGGTGCCAATCAGTGCATGTGTGTCGTGGGGGGATGGGTGCAGAAGTGCAAGTCACACAATGTCCTCTAGCCTCCTGTCCCTGCAACTGCAAGTGTCGCTACAGGAGCATCTACAGTTTCTCAGACACTATGTAGTTATTGCTTTAGATGGCAAAAGGTGACGAATCTTAGCTGCTAGTGAGTGTCTAGACTGATTAAGAAGTTGTCCAAGAGCATGGAGCTAGAAGGCAGTAAGGCTTGTATTTTTTTTTTTTTTTTTTTTTTTGGTTTTTCGAGACAAGGTTTTCTGTATTGTTTTGGAGGCTGTCCTGGAACTTGCTCTGTAGACCAGGCTGGCCTTGAACTCACAGAGATCCACCTGCCTCAGGGCTTGTATTTTAATACAATTTTGTTTTGCTTGCCTCAAAACTTGTATGTTGACATCATGTCACCTACTATGCTTTCTGCCACCTGCCCCATAGTTGTCATGGTTTTACGAGCTTGATGTTTGTTGCGGGACAGCTTCCCCGTTTCCTTCACTCACTTGGACATGGGTTCCAGAGGGTTCAAAGAGCAAGCAAACCAGTTGTGTTTATGCCATGTAGCCTCAAAAACAGATTTTTAAGCTTTGGTAAGTGCCTTCCACCACCACCACCACCACCACCACCATCACAGACACAGGCACAGGCACAGACAAACATAGACATACACACACACACACACACACACACACACACACACACACACACTTGTGTGCGCAGTGGTTCTCAACCTCTGGGTAGCGACCCCTTGGGGTCATATATCAGATATTTACATTATGATTTGTAACAGCAGCAATGAAAATAATTTTATGGCTGGGAGTCAGCACAACACGAGGAACTGTAAAGGGTTGCAGCATTGAGAAGGTTGAGGACCACTGCGCTAAGCCTTGACTTAACTCTACTTTCTTGCCAGCAAAAGAGACTTCAAATGTGTCCAAGCCTCTCTGGCTTCAGTGGGTCCCACATGTGTACATCTGGAGACAGCATTTGGCTGGTGAGAAGAAATGAATTGTCATTTTCAGTGACCATAAGAGAAAACTTGATGGGACAGCCCCCTTCACCATGGGAAGTAGCTTCATTGGTAACAATCCTAATGTCCCTTTGCATCTGGTGAACGGGATAATGATGCTGTTTGCCAAGGGTCACAGGGAAGGGCGGTGCATGGGGGAATGACTTTGCGTTCAAGGGAGGGAATACAATCACAGAGCTGTAAAACTGCTGTCATTCAACCCCACTCCCCACAGCTCCAACCCCTTACATTTAAGCCACTCATAACTTTATGACACCTTCCCCTTTTGGGATAAAACTTTCCAAGTTCAGTGTCTGCTCCCCAAAGGCCAGCTCTTTATGGGAAATTTGTGCTAAATCAGCAAAGCTGTATTCATGTTGGAGAAATACAAGACACGTTCTCGCTGCCTGCTCGAAAGAGACAGCGAGAGAGGAGGCTCCCCCGAGATCACTGTCTTGGGTTGACTCGTGTTTCTCAGGGTTCCAGGCTTGGATGTGATCAGAGTGAAGATGAGAAACAGCTTCAGAGCTGTCTGGATCAACGACAGAGCCAATAAATGGATATTGCCAGTGAATGGAGACAAACGTGAGAGGCTTGAAAGGAAGCAACAAGCAGACAGCGATATTATGACAGGAAAATAATGGCCAAGAACGTCTTTAATTCTGGGGAGAAACTGAAATAATTTCCAGATTTAAATAGGAAAGGATCCTTCTAGAATTCAACTCTCTGTACCTAAGAAATCTGGAGGTAATCTCTCAAACTGTGTTGCTAACATCTATGGACTATCCACCAGGAGACAGATATCACACAAAGTCACTGGAGTGTTTTTCTTCTTATCCTCATGCAAGACAACTGGTAGAAATAATTGTCCCATTTTACCAATGTGCAAGAGAAGCATGACTTATTCATTCAGCCAATATTTTTCCTTAAGAAAGTACTATGTGTTTAAGATGGAAAACAAGACCATGGTGGCCCTTCCCTAGGAATATCACATCCTTGAGGGTCAGGGAAAGGGAAGACAGCAAACAAATTGGCAATGACCCATTGTTTTCCCTTCACTCAGTGCAAGATCAGGATACTGTACACATTACACCTGTTTGTAACCCGTGTGCCCTAAGCCAGCTTTACCCACACTAACTGAAATAGGGGTTGGAAAACAGAGTCAGCTACTCGTCATTAAACAGATAGAAGCCTGTATTAAAGTTGTGTTAAAGGAAGGGAGGGTGACAGACGCTGGGGAATGACTAGGTATCTGCTTCAGAAGTCTTGAATGGAGGAGTGACATGACAGGATGTAAGTTTAAAGCATCCAGAGAGAGAAGATGTCAGGAGGGCCACGCATAGAAGACACCAGGCTTCCAATAACCCTGGCGATGGGAGGGGTTAGTTCAGGGGAACCGGGATGGTGAGAAGTATGAAAATGGAGATGCGTTTAAAGGTAAGTAAGACTGGAGAGATTTGCTTGTAGATAACAATGAGAAGTATGAGAAACAGGTATGAGGCACGGCTTTGCAAGTAATGGAAAGAATGGACTTGCCCTCTGACTCAGATGGGGAAGATTGGAGAAAGGCAAATTTATGAATAAACTTCAGAGCCATCTTTTCAGATATGAAATATGTGGTTCTGGCCAAACATCCAGATAGAAATTTCCAGAAGGAAGCTGGAATCAGACCCTTCACTGTAGGAGGAGGGCTCCAGAGTTGTAACAAATGGAAATTGCTGATGTTGGGATGACATTTATAATACACAGCAGCTTGATGAACTTGGGTCAGCCCTGGTGTGGGTAAGATGGCACAGCCTGTTCACCTGTGACAGAGTCTATGCATCTTCCACAATCTACAGTCAGCGGCTTGCTTTCACTTAGGGACTGCTGGTCTGACCTTGCAAATCCATCAGCAGTTAATCTCTTCCTTTCCCTGTGTGCCTTAATCACTTTAGTAGATGTGGGTCAGGGTGTGATTTTCCCTAAGTCACTCCAGATTGTGTAAAACAGTGCTCTGTCAGGCCATGCCTGGCTCTGAGACACACACTCAGTTTTATCTACATGTCTCATTTGACTCCATTTTGAGAGTGCAGGATGACTCTACACCTTACTGGAAATGTGGTAACACCATCTGTTGACACCACCCATTAGGCACAGACTGATAAATAACATATTCATAAAAATAGAAAGGTAGCATCAAAGCAAATATCAAAGTAAACTGGGAATATAAGAGCATGGGAGGTATTAATATTGAATCAGGAAAACTGGGTTGAAGAAATCAGACAACCCAAACTAAAGGAAAGGTACAGGTCCTTCACCTGGGCCCTATGAAGAGGAGGACACCTAACACTGTCATGGTGATGGTCCCTGACCAATCACTTTTACCACTCAGTGTATACAGCAAGGGATCAACATGCAGATAACTCCCAAGTGCCTCAGGGCTTGGGCGTGACTCAAACTTGGCTTTGACTTAGTCTGTGGTGTTTCTACCCCTTTGCTCACCTGTTTAACTGTTTAGAGGTGACACCCATCCACTGGCCATTCATTTTTTTGCCGTTCACCTCTCCAGCCTCCACCATACCTCCCTTCTGCAGTTTGGCTCAGCAGCAGCAGCGGCAGCAGCAGCATCTCCATCCGATCCTCAACCTGGCTTCAGCATCTAACTCCTGCAGAGACTCTTTGAGTGGCATTCAGCTTCATTAACTCCGACGCTTCTTTGAAACTCCATGAACTCGCCTGTGGCCTCTTTAACCTTTGTATCCATTCTGTAACCTACATGTGTACATTTATAGAGATTTATTTACTGTGTGATATATAATGTGCGATCTGAGAGTCAATATTAGTGATTAAGATCGGAATAAAAGAACTTATGTTTGCCTCAGCCAGGCTATCGAGAAAAGTGGAGCTACTTGGCAAATAGCTGCCCATGAAACCACCATACTTTGTGAATTTATTGTTATTCAATAAAGCCTGACATCACGGAAAGAAACGAACATGTTTATCTATGTTTCTAGCATCACGCATGCTCATAATACCAGAGAAAGGAAACAAAACAGATTTTAATCTGGGAGAGAGGCTGTGCCCAAAAGGGGCCAGACATCCTAGAGACAACCTAGAGACATCCTAGAGACATCGTAGAGACAATCTAGAGACAACCTAGAGTCAATCTAGAGACATCCTAGAGACATCCTAGAGACAACCTAGAGACATCCTAGAGACATCCTAGAGACATCCTAGAGACATCCTAGAGACAATCTAGAGACATCCTAGAGACAACCTAGAGACAATCTAGAGACATCCTAGAGACAACCTAGAGACATCCTAGAGACATCGTAGAGACAATCTAGAGACAACCTAGAGTCAATCTAGAGACATCCTAGAGACAACCTAGAGTCAATCTAGAGACATCCTAGAGACAACCTAGAGACATCCTAGAGACATCCTAGAGACTCCCAAAGACCATGAGATGGGGCCAAAATCTGATGGGATGGGAAAGGCCATTGTGTGTCACAGAGCGGTGGGGAAAGGTGGCTGAGGATGTTGGGGGAAAATGGAGACAACAACACTGCAACAATCCTGAGGGTCCTGAGCTTGGCCAGGAAGCTTGGAGACCAAGTCTTTGAATGCAGGCCACGGGGCACACTGCCTTTGTTTCACAGCCCTGTTTGGCTATGTCAAGGGGTCATCTTACAGGGAAGCATTTTAGAACAACTCTTTACAAAGACAGCATCATGGGACTTTCACTGTGTTTTTTCAATGTTAGTACCTTTGTGCTTTGTTTTTCCATGTCTGATTTACCAGAGAAGGAACAACATTCTAGAGTGGGGAACTCCGAGAATGCTCCTATAGGCAACCTTCACCGACTCGAATTCCCAACCATCTGTTTTTGATTGATTCATGGAGACAAGAGATTCTTGTAACCCCCACCCCAGAGGGCTAGATGAAGCTTGAATTATGTCCTTCTCAAGACTCATATGGTGTAGCCCTAACTCTCTACCTCAAAATGTGACCGTATTTGAAAAATCAGAACACTGCAACTATAATTAGTTAAGATGAAGGCATCAGGGTGACCCCTAATTCTATCTTACCAGTATACTATACAAAGGAGGAATTTGGACATGGAGATATCCCTGAGAAAGAAGGTGATGTGAAGAGACACAGGGAGTAGATGGCTTCTCTGAGACATGCAGAGAGAGGCCTGGGACATATCTTTCCCTCACAGTCTTGAGAAAGAACCAGCACAGCTGACACCTAGATTTAGAACCTGGAGCCGCCTCCAAAAGTGTGAGGCAATAGGTTTCTGCTGTCTCATTCACCCAGTGTGTGGTACTTTGTTATCACAGCCTTGACAAACTAGTGTAGGCCTTTATATATGAAACTTTAACCAATGTGTACAATAGGAAACTATCCTTAACCTGGGCAATCATCTAAGCCAAAAATATTTACTCATCCCAATTTGTTGTGATGTCCTATGCTCGGTCCCCTGGATTTATCTTTATGTTGCTCTTTAGAACCCAAGAAACATTTCTTCTGGCTGCATCAGTTGCCATGGTGCTTATGGAACCACACCACACATACTCCTTAAAGAAAGTCAGGAATGCCAGTTAAGGGGGAAAAGGAGAGTCCTTTGCTTATGCCAACTGGTAGCCCCCATCTTATTCAGCATTCTCATGCTTCAGAATTAGCCTTTCCAAGACAAGGGCAGGCTCTAGTTATAAAGATGCAGCTGTCCAGGGCAATTGAAGGCAGGATTATTGCCAGGTCCTCAGGCAGGTAGGGATGGAGAAGGGCTGGTCCAGCAGGTCTCTTGCTGGGGCTGAGTGGGATGGATGGAGAGTGTCGACCACTCAGACCTCCCTTCTAGTTACCAGAGAGAACCACATTGAGTTGGGAGACTTGTCGAAGCAGGATCTCTCTTTATTGCATCAGGCAGGACTTATATAGGGTTGAGGAGGTGGGTGGGAACCTCAGGATGGTGTGGGGTGTAAGGGCCAATAATGTTTCACCACATTAGCAGTAACTGGACAGAGGCAGTTTTGCTTAGTCATTCCTTTGCGGAAGTGATAGGCCAAAGACAGGCCCAATGGATTATCTTTTCTTATAAGACAGCTTTACCTTCCATTCTCACGGAAAGCTGGTAGAGGGCACTGTGGCAAGAACACTGACCTTATTGGTGTCATCAATAATGTCACATAGACATCACACTCTGCGGCATGGGTGGGAATGGGCAAAGCAGACACAGCACAGACGACTTAGAAGCATTCTACGTCTTTCATGCAGACCAACTGGGAGACTGCAATGGCTGGAATGAGATGAAAGATTAATTAAGGTTAGTTTTTTGTTTTTGTTTTGTTTTGTTTTGTTTTTGTTTTTCTGAGCGGCAGAGAGTTTTATTCAATGCAAGCAGAGGACGGATGCAGCTCCCTGAGGTCTTGAGCCATCATCTCGTCAGGTCCCTGGGGGTTGGCAGGTCACTTACTAAGCAGCGAAGTGGGAGAAGTCTGGTCCTTTAACCTAAGGGGAAGCCTAGGTCTGGTAAAGAAGAGGCAACCACTAAATGACTTCAGGTTTGCAGGGGCGGGTCCCATGTTTTTGTGATCCTCAAATTCCCAGTGTGGGCCCAGACAGAAATTGTTAAGAAAATAAAAGAAAATGACACAGGCCAAGAGAAAATAATTTCAAAAATATATTTAATGCAAAATTATATATATACATATACACATATATACATATGTATATATAAACACAAACAAATTAGAAATGGGAAAAATATCTATTAGTTAAAATACCCCACATTGAAATTTTAGCCATCTCTTTATTTCAGGAAGATAAAACTACTTTATACACCAACAAAAACCTCTTGGTAGGATGATCATGAAGTACTTGATTTTTCTTTTGCTGCAGTCCAGGGGGCCTGCAAAGCATTGCTGTGGCCACTAGCCTAAGCAGAATGTATTATGAAGATCACAGCCCTGCCTCAGTCTCTCCTTTTGAGAGAGGAGGACTTGCCCTAGGGTGACCTGGTTCAGTGGGTACAAAGCTCAGGTGGAGCAGTTTTGTGCTTTGGATTTCTTCCCCAAGATGCTTGCCCAAGGAGTCAGGTGTTCAGCTTTGTTCCCCTCCACTCCTTGGTGGAAGAGAAAGGGCCGGCTGGGCTTATTTCGGTAGGTGCAAACCCTTAACTGTTGGTGACTAGTCTTGAAAAGAGAAGAGGGAGGAAGATGGAGTGATAATCCAGCCAATCAGTAAGAGCTACCACGAGAAAAGTGCCAAGACTATCACCAAACTAGCTTATTTCAAGGCATGATTTCTCTTAGGGACCCCCACAGTCACCACAATGGACTGGGACTCAGGTAGTCTACCTGTGCCCTCCTCTTCCCCCATCCTGGTCTCCCTAGGATACTTCTATACCTGCCTGCCAGCCAGTCCTGCTAGCCCACCACTATCCCTTTGAGACTCAGCTGCTACTCCTGGTGCAAATCCAGCATCCTCTAGTTCTTCCTCTGTCTCCCTCCTCAGCCATTCTTTCTAGTCCATCTCCATTCCATTGTGAATCGCCATCAACCCCAGCTCTGCTCTCTTCCAGGGACTCCACAGCCACCTAGCTTGGTGGAGACCCAGGCAGGCTATCTATTCCCTCTTTCCCCTTTGTCTCTCTAGAGTACCCCCTAGTTCTGCCTCTGTTGGGCTCTGTGAACCCAGACTCTGAACCCACTGGGAAAGACCCTCAGGATCAGCCCCTTACCCGGTCTGATAGCCTAACACCTACCCCACCACTATGCTGATCTAGGACAGCTCCAAGTCTGAACCAAGAGTTCCAGCCAGAACTTCAGGTCTGGGATCAGTTGGAGTCTGAATCAGAATGACCCCAAGAGTGAAAACCAAGCATCATCTTGCTGGTCCACAACTTGTCAGATGAGGTAACAGTCACCAAAGAACAAAACACCCATCCAACAAAGGTGTGGCCAGAAGTCACACCAAAAAATTGCCACAAATGTCCCAACTCCAGATGCCTAGATTCATGTATAGAACTACAAACAAGAACAACCAATGCAATATGCTTCCTTTATAAAGCAGCCACTGTAATACTCCCTAAGAAAATCAATTTAACTGAAGTACAGGCCAAGGGTAGCAATTATGAATATGTTCAAGGGCCTTAAAGAGGATATGAATAGCTGCTTAATGAAGAGGTTTAAAACACAGTTGAATGAAATAATAAAAACAATACAAGATATGAAGAACAGCTTAAGCCTCAGCTCCCGGTCAAGCTCATATATAGATAGCCCCACAGAGGACTACGGAAGAGCTCACCTGTGAATGTCCTGGATTGATAAGTGGTCCCTTTTCTCTGAAATTTGGCCTGGCTGCACTATTCCTTTCTTTCAAAGATCCAAAAACTGCCCTAATGTATCACACCCAAAACCTGGTTCTTATACTGAAAACTCCCACCTCATATCTGTAGCAAGCCCTGGTCTCCCCACAGGCTTCCGTTGAAATGGAGGAAATACTTCTGACTTGGAAAAACAGCAGGACCTGGCTGCATAGCCCCCTAGATTAACTTCATGGAGGTTAAAAGAAGAAAAGAAGGGGCATCTGTTGGGAAAGTGTTTCAAGGTTCCGCGGTGCGCTGTCTCATTCTTATGCAAACCTTGACTTCAGATAGTGTCAATCTGGCTTGTACAGGAATAAGGGGCAGTGATGAGAAGGGAACACAAAGCCTAGAGTTGATTAGAGAAGTCCAAGCAGAACACAACATGAAGATCCCAGCTGTCTGTCTCCAACTCTCTCCACTTCTGGTTTGGATCATGTTACTGTCCAGTACCAAATAGGTCCTTGAAGGACAATCTGTCCCTGGTCTTTACATGAATTGATTGATGCTGTCTGTGTGTTGACTTGGAGAGCAAAACTTAGAGTCACCAACTCCTTCCCACTTTCCAATGCTGTCCCTTGATGGGACAAGATAAATTCTCTCAGCTGGGTTCTTCCCGCAGACCATGATGTTGGAGGGTGACATGCTGGAGACACGTGTGGGAACAGGAGATATTTTATACAAAGGGCTTATGGAGCATCTGGGATAGCAGTTGCCATTATTGAGCACTGACTGTGGCAACTGTTTGTCTAAGCCCTGTGATGTCAGCTATTTCAGTTTCATTGTCACCTTAAGAGGCTCTGTCAACTGTCTTCCATAATGCCTTCTTGGCAGCTGGCAGAAGTCTGGGTTGGTATTTCCCTGATTTGATGAACCCTGGAGTACCCACCCAACCTTACAGGGCAAATCCTATTGGACATTAACATTTGTAGGCAATTACATGGCTTCATCAAGTGACAATTTACTATTTGTTTGTTTGACAAGTTTCTTGGCCTTTCAGTGCCTGTGCCCTACCCATGAAACAGGCTTGGTAACAGTCCTAAGCATATGGGGCTACTATGAAGGTTAAAGGAAGTAATATGTATAAGGCACCTAGTGCCTCTTCCAATTTGATAAACGAGAAAAGGAGTTTCAGAGAGATTAAGTCACTTGCCAAAGATCACACAGCTGGTGGCTATATTGCTTTCTTGGACAGCAGAGAGAAGGGAGTTGGGGGCTGTTTCTGAAATGAATGTAATTCACTATAAAATGAGTGTAATTTGGACACCAAATACAGTGGAGAGCATCAGCCGCTAATAGAGAAAATATGATTTAGTGGTTGGTTTTTAAACTAAACAAATTTACTGTGGTCTCTAAATGAGTCTCATGACAAGACCAAAACATTTCTTTTGCCCCAGATTACCAATATCATATGTTAAGAAGAGAAACCAGATGGCTCTCTAGCTGGTGTCTGTGGAAATATATATAGGTGAACTGTTTCTTTATAGCTGTTGGCATATAAAATAAGTCATTATTCTAAATAGAAAAATATTGATGATGTCATAGAGGCCATCGAAAGACACATCAACCTGATCTGATGAGCTGGAAAATCAATAGACGCTTTCCAAACAAGATGACATGCCCTTTTAATTGGTTGTGTGAGTGTGATATACTGTGCCTTGCGAAGGTCCAAAGTTAATTCTCCTTGGCTTGGGGTTTTGATTGTTGTTTCTGCTTGCAGTCACTTCTGTATCTACGTAATGTATTATTAATAGAATTAATAGTACCTGCTGTGTGTGCATTCCAAGAAAGGACTGATACATTGGTTTTGCACACATGCATCACAAGAAGACTGGTGTTTCCACTTGCCGCCCAGATGGCCAAGGGATTGCTGGTGGGTTTGGTCCACAAGCTATCAGCCAAAGACTACACTTCTCATGAGATTTCAACTCATAGGCAGGTGACTCATTTGACAAAAACAATCAGTTCTGGTTGTGGAACAATGCCCCGAGGGATAAGAGTCAGAAGTCACCTAGAAATGCAAGTTCTGTAACACTCAATGATGCTCTAGCACCAGATTAACCTCCCTGGCCTTTTGTAATATACAAATGTGCCCTTGCTGAAATCCCTTATTGAAAAGTCCTTGAGTCAAGGTCTTGCCCCTCCACCCTCTGGTAGAGAGATGAGTCCCTGGGTTCTTCCAGCCTACCTTTCCCTCTTCGAGTTCCCTGACCTGTGGCACCAGAACCTTCCTGCCACTGAATACCCCAGAGGGACCTGGAAGCAGAACAAAGCATCACAAAGCATCTAGCATTGGCTGCCATTCCTGCCTTGTCCCTGCACCCTCAGAGTTAAGGGTTGGGAAAAGATTTTCCAATCAAATGGCCCTAAGAAGCAAGCTGGTGCAGCTATCCTAATATCTAACAAGTTATACTTCAAACTAAAATTAATCAAAAGAGATGAAGAAAGTCATTTCATTTTCATCACAGGAAAAATCCATCAAGATGAAGTCTCAGTTCTGGACATCTATTCACCAAATACAAAGGTACCCACATTCGTAAAAGAAACATTACTAAAACTCAAATCACACAATAAACCACACACATTTATAGTGGGAGACTTCAACACCCCATTCTCACTACTGGACAGGACTGCCAGACAGAAACTTAACAAAGAAACAAAAGAACTAACAGAAGTTATTACCCAATTGGGTTTAATAGACATCTATAGAACATCTCAACACCAGATGGAATCTTCTCTAAAATCGACCACATACTCAGCAATAAAGCAAAACTAAGCAGATACAAAAAAAAATTGGAATAAACCCCTGTACCTTACGGGATCACCATGGCTTAAAATTATAATTCAGCAACAACACAAATTGCAGAAACTTGAGAAACTCATGAAAATTGAACAATACTAAACTACATCTGTAGGAGGAAGCCTGTATGCCACCATTAACCATGTGACTTACTAGAGACGCATACAGATGAGGTAATAAAAGAGCAGTTTACCACACCGCTAACCACACCCACTTTAGGCATGACTAAAGATGTATACGGACGGACATAAAGACATATACGGACGGACATAAAGACGTATATGTACGTAGGCGGTAAACTACGTCACTAGCCAGGCCCACTTTTGGGCATGGCTAGGGGTCGTTACGGGGGAAGGCATAAAAGACTGCACAAAGGAAGTCTTGGTCTCTTTTCCCAGATTTCAGCTTCCGGTTCGGCGGGGGGGGGGGTAAGGGGAGGGACACGGGGGATGGGACACTACTTGGCTCATCTGGGTTACTTGTTTGGTATCTTGTGAGTAATTTCTACAATAAATACTTAGTTTTACTTTCAGTAAGTGTGCCGTTTATCGTTACAGCATCATTTGGAGCTTCATACATCACTCCTGGGTAAAGGAAGAAATAAAGAAAGAAATCAAACACTTCCTAGAATTAAATGAAAATGAAGCACAACATACCCAAACCTATGCAACACTCTGAAAGCAACTGTCCACATGAGGAAACTGGAGAATAGCAACTCTATAGAGAATTAACAGAACACCTGAAAGCAAACTCACCCAGGAGGAATAAACATCAGGAAATAATCAAATTGAGAGCCAAAATCAATAAAGTGGAAACAAAGAAAACAATACAAAGAAACAAAGAGTTGGTTCTTCAAGGAAATCAACAAGATAGACAAACCTTTACCCAAATTAACCAGAAAGCAGACACAGAATATGCAAATTAACAAAATCAGAAATGAAAAGGACATAACAACAGACACTGAGGAAATCCAGAGAATCACCAGGTCATACTTTAAAAACCCGTACTCCACAAAACTGAAAAATGTTAAGGAAATGGACAATTTTCTGGATAGATATCACTTACCAAAATTAAATCAAGAACAGATAAACAATTTAAATAGATCTATAAATAGAAGCAGTCGTCAAAAGTCCCAACCAAAAAAAGCCCAGGGCCAGATGGTTTCAGTGCAGAATTCTACCAGAAATTCAAAGAAGAGATAATACCAATACTTCTCAAATCGTTCCACACAATAGAAGCAGAAGAATCATTGCCAAACAAGGCTACAATTACCTTGATACCCAACCACACAAAGACACAGCTAAGATAGAAAACTACAAACCAATCTCCCTCATGAACATTGATGTAAAAATACTCAATAAAATACTAGCAAATTGAATTCAAGAACACATCAGAAAAATCATCAATGATTAATTAGGCTTCATCACAGTGATGCAGAGATAGTTCAACATACAAAAATTCATCAATGTAATCAACCACATAATCAAACTGAAAAAAGAAAAAACACAAAATCATCTCACTAGATGCTGAAAAAGCCTTCGACAAAATTCAACACCTCTTCATGGTAAAGGTCTTGGAGAGATCAGGGATAACAGGAACATACCTGAACATAAAGGCAATATACAGCAAACTGACAGCCAACATAAAATAAATGGAGAGAAACTCAACATGATTCTTCTAAAATCAGGAACAAGACAAGGTTATCCACTCTCTCCATATCTCTTCAATATTGTAGTTGGAGTTCTTGCTAGAACAATAAGACAACAAAAGAGATCAAGGGGATACAAATTGGAAAGGAAGAAGTCAAACTTTCACTATTTGCAGATGATATGATAGTTTGTATAAGTGACCCGAAAAATTCTACCAGAGGACTCCAACAGTTGCCCTATTATATATAGACAATAAAGGGGTTGAGAAAGAAATCAGAGAATATCCACAAACAACATAAAATATCTTGGGATAACTCTAACCAAACAGGTAAAAGACCTGTATGGCAAGAAGTTCAAGTCATTAAAGAAAGATATGAAAAAAGATACCGAAAATGGAAAGATCTCCCATGCTCTTGGGTAGGTAGGATCAACATAGTAAAAATGGAAAACTTACCAAAACAAACTACATACTCAATGCAATCCCCATCAAAATCCCAGAACAATTCTTCACAGACCTTGAAAGGACAATATTCAACTTTATATGAAAAAACAAAAGACCCAGGATAGCCAAAAGCAACCCTGTACAATAAAGGAATTACTGGAGGTATCATCATCCCTGACTTCAAGCTCTACTACAGAGCTATAGTAATGAAAACAGCTTGATAATGACACAAAATCAGACAGGTAGGCCAATGGAATTGAATTGAAGACCCTGATATTAACCCACACACCTATGAACACCTGATTTTTGACAAAGAAGCTAAACCTATACAATAGAAAAAAAAGCACCTTCAACAAATGGTGCTGGAATCAGATGTAGAAGATTGCAGATGATCTATATCTGTCTCCATGTACAAAACTTAAGTCCAAATGAATCAAAGACCTGAACAGAAATCCAGGAACACTGAACCTCTTAGAAGAGAAAGTAGGAACAAATTGGTACTGGAGACCACTTCCTGAACATAACACCAGCAACATAGACACTGAGATCGACAACTAATAAATGGGACCTCCTGAAACTGAGAAGCTTCTGTAAGCAAAAGACACAATCAACAAGATAAAATGTCAGCCCACAGAATGGGAAAAGATATTCACCAACCCCACGTCTGGCAGAGGGCTGATTCCCAAAATTACAAAGAACTCAAGAAGCTAGTCATCCAAACACCAAATAATTCCATTAAAAAGTGGGTACAGAAGTAAATAGAGAATTCTCAAAAGAGGAATCTAAAATGACTGAAAGACATTTAAGAAAGTTCTCAACATCCTTAGCCATCAGGGAAATGCAAGTCAAAACAACTCTGAGATACCATCTTATACCAGTCAGAATGGCTAAAATCAAAACACCAATAACATTTTATGCTGGAGAGGATGTAGAGAAAGGGGAATGCTTCTCCATTGCTGATGGAAGTGCAAACTTGTACAGCCACTTTGGAAATCAGTATGGCGGTTTCTCAGGAAAATAGGAACCAGTCTACCTCAAGGTCCAGCAATTCCACTCTTAAGCATATACCCAATGGATGCACATTCATACAACAAGACATCTGTTCAACTATGTTCATAGTAGCATTATTTGTAATAGCCAGAACCTGCCTAGATATCCCTCAACTGAAGAATGGATAAAGAAAATGTGGTACATTTACACAATGGAGTAGTACTCAGCAGGGAAAAAAGGAATCTTGAAATTTGCAGGCAAATAGATGGAACTAGAAGAAACCATTCTGAGTGCAGTAACCCAGTCACAGAAAGACAAACATGGTATTACTTACTCATATATGGATATTAGACATAAAGCAAAGGATTACCAGCCTACAATCCACACCTCCAGAGAAGCTAGGAATCAAGGAAGACCCTAAGAGATACATACACAGTACCCAAGTGAAGGGGAAAAGGACCAGAGCCCCTGAACAAATTGGGAGCATGGGGAAGGGGTGAGGAAGGGAGGAGAAAGAGGAGGGGAAAGAGGAGGGGGAGGAGAACATGAGGTATCTGGAAGACTGAGTGGGGAGATGAATAGAGGAGAGCAAGAAAAGAGACACATCAGTAGAAGGAGCCACTATAGGTTTAAAGAGAAATCTGGCACTAGGGAATTGTTCAGAGATCCACAAGTACGACCCCAACTAGGAATCTAAGCAATACTAGAGAGGCTACCTTAAATGCCCTTCTCCTACAATGAGAATGATGACATCCTAGAACCTCCATCCAGTAGCTGATGGAAGCAGAAGCAGAGATCCACAGCCAAGCACTGAGCCAAACTCCTGGAATCCAGTTTCAGAGAGGGAGGAGTAAGGAACGAATGGGTCAAATCCACACTGGGAAAACCCACAGAAACAACTGACCTGAGCAAGTGAGAACTCATGGACCCCAGTCTGACAGCTGGGGAACCAACATAGGACTACATCAGGCCTCCTGAACATGGTTGTCAGCCAGGAGCACTGGGCAGTCTATGGGCCTCTGGCAGTGGAACCAGGATGTTTCCCTAGTGCATGAATGGACTTCAGGAGCTCATTTCCCATGGAGGGATACTCTCTTAGCCTAGATATACAGGGGACGGCCTAGGCCACACCCCAAATTATTTGACAGATTTTGATGATCCCTCATGGAAGGCCTCACCCTCCCTGGGAGGGGGTGGATGGGGGATGGGATGGGGTGGGTCAATGGGGGTCGTGGGAGGATGGGAGGGAGAGGGAACTGGGATTGATATGTAAAATAAGATTGTTTCTAATTTAAATAAATTTATTTAAAAATTTAAATATTTTTAACATAGTTAAAAATAAATTGTCAGATCCTTTTGTAGTCCAAAAAAGGAAAGACAGAAAGAAAGTTTGCACAAAAGCCATTTCAGTGGGAAATAAAGACAACAGTCATTCCCAGTTTTGCCTATTTGTTAAAAAACAAAACAAAAAACCAGTATCTTACCTGTGTGTAGGTATTTTGCCTGTGCGTATGTGCACACATTGCCCAAGGAGGCCAGATTGGACAATGGATCTCTGCAAATGGCAGCCACAGATGGCTGTGAGGCACCATGTGGGTGCTAGGAATTGAACCTGGGTCCTCTGGAAGAGCAGCCAGGGTCTTTAATCACTGAGCAATTCCTCCAATCCTGGGAGATGCCTCTTGACCCTGCAGCCATGAGCCTCTGTGCGGCCACTTCAACCCGGTGAGTCCTCAGTTTCCTTTTTGCTGTCTTCTCTGACCATAGTGCCTCCCCTTTTTTTTCTTTATAAGTGGTGGTTAGAACACACAGATGGGTTTCTTTTCACTGAGCCCAAGCAAACTGTACTCAGTAAAACATTGCCGGTATTTCCCAGCTTAAGGAAAGAAGACACTTGGTCAGGTTTTTTTTTTTTTACATCATAACTCTTTAATAAAGATTTAATATTTACTCAGAATTGCTTCAACTGAAAAAGATTAGTTAGAAAACCATGAAGGAATACCAGATCTCCTTTTATTCATTACCTCACCATTTATGAGAAATACATATTTATGGAGCACGCATCTTGTAATTTTGGAATCACCTTATTAGTTTGCATACTGGGTTTAATTTTGTCAGGTTTACCAAAAATCCTGTTGCTAAAGTGAGGCTAAATCTATTAAATATTGACGTGGGCTTTGCCAGGTAGGAGCCTTGTTAATATCGCAGCTTCATAAGGCTCATTGACATGGGAAGTGACTTAACTCCTCAGCTTGCATGGCTCTGTTTACTCTCAGACAGGAGGACAGAGAGGGGTTTTTGGACTTGACATTAACCAGTTTCTTGTACTGCGGGGATGCTCGTGAAAGGAGAAATGGGACAAATTAAAACTGGCCTGTGGGCTTTATTTTTTATTTCCTGTAGCTAAACGTGTATAAGTTGAACTGCACTAAATAAAACACAATAATTTGTTCTTGAAATTAGCAAGCACACGTTCCAACCATAAAACCTCCGCTCTGTGATGTGAGACTGGGTTTCATTTCAGTGGTCTTGATTTATTGTTTGGTTTTGTTTTATTTTGAGGGGGTGGGGATAAGACTGTCTGCAGTACAGATCTATTAAAGTGGCCAACAAGAACAGATTTGCAAAGGTTTATTAATCCTTAAGAAGTCTAAGTCAGTGAGTTGAAAACATTTTAATGTTACAGAAGAAATTTAGAGGTCTTAAAAAATGTGTATGTGTAGCTTGAACCAAAATGTTTGGTGAGAGCTCGGAAGGACCTCTGCTTTCCTCTATCTATTTTATCGGATACTGTAAAGTTGTTCCCCAGGTGCCTGCCTTTAGTACGAATGAGACATTTTGTCTTACGAGATAGGAGCATGGTGAATTAGGAAACATGAGCTGGCCTTGGAAGAGCCTAGACACAGCTGTCATTCACCAGGCTCCTCTGCACACAGGTGTGCGAAGCTCTGACAGGAATAGGCACACTTGGAAAAAGTGGTGAGCAGTTTGGTTGGAAGGAGAGCCGGGACCTTTTGGGGAAGTTTTAAATTCTTTGGAAAGACAGCCTTAAGACCAAAGCTGTCAGAACAGCTAAAAAAAAAAAAAACTTGGTGACTATGGAAAACAAGGTATCTTGCTAGTGGTGATTCCTTTTCATTTGGGTAAAAACAGAAGAGAGACTTCTGGATCATGTGGCAGTACTAAGCACGCAAATGAAATGTGAATGACCACTGATGACTGAGGAAACTGTCAGAGAGATGGGGAGAGGGAGAGAGGGAGAGCTGGTGTATTGGTAGACATGAGCTTCAAACGGCTTTCAGACCCAGACATCACCTCACTGCCCTGCCAATCAAACAACTCTGTTCTTTGTTGTAGTGAGAACTTGACAGATGTCAAGACTGGAAGGCTGAAGAGCAGACCTGTTTCAGCTTTAAGATTGTTGCAGGGATCCAGCTAATACTACAGACACCTATCCTGGGATCCACTCTTCATGGCTCGATCATACATGGCATCAAAACAGCTGCCAGCAACTCAGGCCCAGGGGGAAGAATGCTAACTTCTTCCCCAGGGTGCTCAACGAAAATACCATTGTATCTTTTTGTCCTTGGTGGAATCACTTTACCATCTTGAACCATCAAATGGCCCCAGGAATGAATGCACTGATAGGTCAGGCTTAGGTCCCAGGCTTTCTTTTGAAGTCAGGAGAAGCATCAGATCTTCCCAAGTGTATGGATTGGGAGAAGAAGACGATGGAAACTGCCTGGAAGAAATAAAAAGCTGGGTGTTCTCTTCAAAGCAAGACAGGAGATAGAAGAGCAGAGAGCCACAGGGTCAACTCAGTGAGTCATAGTTGCTGCCATAGATTGGGATGCAGAAGTCAAGCTTTAGGAGAATTCCCAGAAGCAACCAAAGAAATGGGAGATTTAAACTGTTGGCATTTGTGTATTTTAAAAAGGTGTGCTGATTTGCCTTCCAAAGCAAGCCCTACAGGGGCATTTGATTACGTTTAAAGCTCTCTAGAAGACACATGCCCCTTATGACAGTTTAATAAACTTATATAATAAGTTCCTCACATTGCTCCACTTAAACTTTCTGTGGTTTGCTCTAGTGAAGTTGTAAAAGATTTAATTCACTTACAGCCTTTCTCTGATGGCAAAGAAGCCTGTAGGACAGTTAAGTTGACATTCCTGAGACTGTAGCAACAGCTGAGATCTGATTACACCCGTCTTTCCCAGGGTGTCCTCAGCACCTGCTGCTTCTCTTCTTCCTCCTGGGCAGGGCAAGGCTTGGTTCCGTCTCTGCTCCTAAAACTGCCACATGTTGGCCTATTCTATTTATATTTTTAAAAACCCACTTTGGTTTTACAAGTCATGTGTAGTCTCATTTAAATGTGTAAGGTCAACCAATTTCAGCTTTGTTTTTTTATATAATTTTTATATAATTTCTATTCCATCCTTTAAGCTGATTTTACACTTATTTTCCTATTTCTTTAAGCTGTATATTTAACTTCTTTCTTCTACAAATTTTTCACAACATTTAATATGTGTGTGTGTGTGTGTGCGCGCGCGCACACGCATGCATGCTGTGCCTCACATGTGGAGGTCAGAGTATGACCTATAGGAGTGAGTTCTCTCCTTCCGCCATGTGGATCCCTGGCACTCAAACTCATGTTCATCAGGCTTGGCAGCATGTGCTTCTACTTGCTTAGTCATCACAATACCTAGCTCACTTATGTTCATGGTGTATATGGGGATGTGGGGATATGGGGGTATACATGCCATGGCACACTCAAGTGGAGGTTAGGAGAAACTTGCAGGAGTCGGTTCTCTTCTTATACCTTGTGGGTCCCAGGAATCGAACTCAGATCTTCAGACTTGACAGCAGGCAACTTACCTGGTCAATCATCTCACAGCCTTGTAGTTGGAGGTTTCTCTTCCTCATCATGTCCCTTCCCTCACTTCCCAAATGACCACTCTAAGGCTTAATATTAATTATAACTGTTTAGCCAATAGCTCAGGCGTCTTACTGGCTAGCTCTACATATAAATTAATCCATTTCTTTTTATTTTTATTATTTTAATTTTAAATAGGTTGTTTTACATGTCAATCCCAGTTCCCTCTCCCTTCCCTCCTCCCGCACCTCCCCACCATCCCCCCCCCAGCCTCCCACCTATCGCCATTTCCTTCCACATAGGGGATATCTAGAGTCTATCATTTCATTCAGGGTAGGGTCCAGGCACTCCCCTAAGAGTCCAGGCTGAGAGAGCATCCCTCTGTGTGTTATGAACACACGAAGTCTGTTTGTATGCCAGGGATAAACACTGATCTACTGCCCAGGGCCCCATAGGTTGCCCAGGCCTCCTCACTGACTCTCACACTCAGGGGGTCTGGATCAGTCCCATGCTGGCCTCCCAGCTGTCGGTCTGGGGTCCAAGAGCTCTCCCTGTTCAGATCAGCTGTCTCTGCTGGTTTTGCCAGCCCATTCTTTGCCAGTTTGCTCATCGCTCCTCTCTCTCTGTCACTGGGTTCCTTGGGTTCAGTTCAGTGTTTAACTGTGGGCGTTTGCCTCTGCTTCCATCAGTCACTGGATGAAGGCTCCCGGATGGTTATAGACATCAAGTTCACTATCAGGAATGGTCATTCAAGGTGGTCTCTACACTATTGCTTAGCTTGCCAATTGGTGTCATCCCTTTAGCTCACTGGAGGTCACACTGGTGCCCGATCTGTCTTCTAACCTATGATCTTAGGTTAGAAATTAACCCATTTCTAATAGTCTATATTTTACCGAGGCTTGTGGCTTGCTACTTCACATCTTTCTTCCACATTGCCTACGTGGCATCTCCTGACTCTGCCTTCTTTCTCTAGAAAGGATTTCCTGCCCAGCTATATTCTGCCCTGTCATAGGCCAAAACAGCTGTCTTCATCAACCAATAAAAGCAACACGTATTTGCAGTATACAGAAGGACATCCCATAACACAGCCTCTTGCTTATTTCCTTCCTAATGAAACTACGTATTTTCATTTGAATATTACCCATAAATATTTGTCTTCAGGAGTCACTTTCTGCTCATTCCTAGATTGTTCATCCAATTTTATTACCTTTGTTGGAAGTGATGGGAAGTGTGTTTGATATTTTTCCTTTGCATTACCAAACAGTAACTTTTGTTCTTTAGTTCTTTATCTTTTTGTTTATAGCCTTTTTTCACTATTCTAAAGTGAAAAAACCTACCTGGGTTCACATTTTCACTTTTGTACTTGTATTTTGGCCAAAACCACTGTTTATCCTAAGTGTATCTTTTCTAAGTGTACCCAGCATGGTTCTGAGATTTTGTGTTAGATTGTTTTTCCAACTTTAACTGGTCTGTGTCTGTTCTTTAAATTTTTATTTTTAATTTTAAAAGTTTATTTGCCTTTTTTATTGAAAAAAGTATTTCATACAATACATTCTGATCATACTTTTCCTCTCCCCTAATTTTTCCCAGGTCCTCCCTACCCACCAACTCCATGCACTTTATACACACACACACACACACACACACACACACACACACAAAACCCACTTGGAAAAATAAATATTAGCAAAAGACCAATAAGACAAAAATGCCCAAACAAAGTAATATGAGACAAAAAGTCTACAAACATACAGTTGAGTTTGTTCTGTACTGGCCATCCACTTCTGGGGATGGGGCCTACCCTGAAGTATGGTTAAGTCTCCACTAAGACTTGACTGGAGAAAAAAAACTAAGTTTTTCCTTTGCAAGTGGATGCTAATCACAGATAGCTTCTTGGTTAGGAGTGTGAGTCCATGTCTACTTCTTCTTTTCAATGCTGTGACCCCACCTGGCTTAAACCTGCATAGGCCCTGTGCATGCTTCCACAGACTCTGTGAGTTCATAATCTCCTCAGTCCTACTTTTTCTGCAGGGCATAGTTTGTTCGGGGTCTTCCATAACCTTTGGCTCTTAACAACATTTCTGCTTCCTTTTCCACATGGGTCCTTGAGTCTTAGAGGAGGGGCTTAATGAAGACTCATTTAGGACTGAGTACCCCAAAGTCTCTTGCTCTCTGCACATTTTCCAGTTGTGGATCTTTGTTAGTTCCCATATAGTCCAAGAAGAAGTTTCTCTGATGATGGCTGATGACATTGATCTATGGGTAAAGCAGAATGTCATCAGGAGGCATTTTATTGCTGTGTTCATTTAGCAGAAAAATAGTATTTGGCTTTCTCCTAGGACCCTGATCTATTTAGTCTCAGATGCTTGGCCACCAAAGAGCACGGTCGGGCATTGGTTCTATTTCTTGGAATGGGCCTTAAATCCAATCAGAGTGGTTGGTTACTCTCACAATGTTTGTGACACTATTGTACCAGCATGTTTCTCAGACAGGTCACTGGTTTTGGTCATAGGATTTGTGGCTGAGTTGATAGCATGCAGAGTACCTTCTAGTACCATGAATGCTAACAAGTCAGTAGGGGTAACCCTCTAGTAAGGTGTCAGCTTGACTTCTCTGTGCTCAATAGATGTTGGGGTTTTCCATGGGGCCCTCAATATGATGTCTCTCGTTGCTGGCGCTGGAGGTTTTCCTTGGTGGGATAAGAGTTTTACAACCAGGTGGATTTCTCCCTGTGATTGTTCTCTCAGATTGTACCTCTGTTTTCCCAGCCACCATTTCCCCATTATGCTTTCCGGATTCATCTTCCATGACATTTTTTTACTCATTTTGTCATCTCTGTGTATATTTTCCATTTCACTTCCCACATCATTAACTGAGTGCTCATCATGTTTCAGCCCACGCCTCATTTTTTTCTGTTTCATTTCAACATTTAGAAATTATATTCTTAATCTCAAAAACATTTATGTCCTTTGATTGTTCTATTTAATCGTTTCATATCACCTTTTTTTTTCATTTTAGTTTTCTGGGATCTTATTCCCCTCCAGGAATATGTTGTCCCCTAGTCAATGTCTTGTTCATTCCAAGTTGTAGCTGTGCTAGGAGGCAGCCAGCATCTGTGGGAGGCTAAGCACAGCAAACAGGCCAGAGTAGTTCCTGGGCCAGGGGTGAAGACACTCACTCGGTTGCAGATAGCCAGTCTTGCTCAAGGAGTCAACAGAAGGACAATCTTTGTACTAGGACCTTGAAGACCAGCCGTCATCCTCATTATGGGTCTCTAACACCAAAAGAAGGCCTCAGAAAAGCCGTCCTTGTTTTGCCTTTTCATGTGAACCACTTCTTAAGTCTCCGTTGTCTATAGATTGCCTTTAGGCACTAGCAACAGGCCTCTCTCCCTCTCTAGAGAGTGTATACAGAATCCAAAGCAAGATCCTTTCAAATACAGTTGGTTTGTAGTCTTAGGAACTCCGAGTCACTGTTTAGTGCTAAGACACTTCTACTGGAAAGGGAAATGTTTTCTTTTGTCTATAAAAAAGAGTGTAGCAGTATTCCTTTCTGACTTAAGAGTTGGGGTGAGACAGAATTCAGAGGAGACGGGAAAAGTAACACTTCCTATCTCAATGTTTTCAAACTGAATGCAGATGATAGATATTATTTTCCCCTAGATAATCCCATATGCTTGGTTCCCCATCAGCCAGCTCCAGGAGATGAGTCATGATCAGGCTAACCCGGGCATGGAAACTCCATTTGCCTTTGCCAGAACATGAATTCCAGCCACTCTGTGACTAGGGAGGGTCATAACAAATCCTGGCCAAAAGAATGAAATGTATATGTGTTGGAGGGGTTCTCCCTTGCTGTTCATTATTTTTTGGGGGGGAGATGATTATATGAGAGATGATGTCTGGTGCTGCGGAAGTCATTCTGTAATCATGAATCAAAGGAGACCATCACTGAAAGCCAGTATATTTAAGGAGGTGGATCAGTGTCAGACAGGAAGAGTCGGGTTCCTGGTGATAGAGGTGAGCCACTAACATATGTTAAGTGATAATGGAGGCCCTGATGACTTAATTCACTGCAGCCAAGCACTCTGGCCCCTTGCTCCAGAAGTCATTTCTAACTCACACCGATGTTTCAGTTAGTGAGCTCAGATTATAAAAGGCAAATGATAAATACTATTTTATTTCAAAATAAATGCGAATATAAAGACTTTAAGCTCCATGTACATTATAAATTTAAATCAGGACACCAATGCAAATTCCTTTTTGTAGGAATCTCCATAGGCCCAAGTTGATGGACAGTGACACACTTATGCCCTTGGGAATGGGTCAGAAAAGAGTTCCAGAAAGAGGCTGGGAAGGCAAACCAATTCTTACCCGTAATAAGGATCAATAGTCAAGCAGATTATTGCGGCTTCTATAGCTGCTGTCTGGCTATTATTTTTCCACCAGTAACTGCAAAGGAACATGTTGCTGATGAGTGTGAGGCATTTTGCTGCCCAATATGCCATCCTGGGAAACCTCTGATTTTTACTATTCAGATTCAGGGAGAATTGTAAATATATTTTTCAACTGAATTAAAGTTAAATGAAGCTGTGATTAATAACAGCTAGAGGGTTGTGTTATTTATTATATTTTGAATTTTACCTCTGAGATATGCTGCTCTTTAAGTATTTTTCCTTCCAAAAGGAAAAATGGGTAAAATAATAGCACACGCCGCATGCCTGCTAGTTATCCTGTGCCTGAAATTGTGCTAAGCACATCACAGGCCTTGTCTAGCTAAATCTCTCTAAAAGTTCCGGAGTGAGTTGTCAAAATGTTTTATATACAGACAAACTAACTGAGAGCTCTGACATCACTGATAGAAGAAATACACACTTTTATTTAGTTTTGTCTTATTTAGTGTATGAGAGTGTCTTGCCTGCCTGCAGTGTATGTACCACATATGTACCTGGTGCCTTGAGGTTAGACGGGGGCATTGGATTCCTTGAAACTGGAGCTACCAATGGATGTCAGCCACCATGTGGGTACTGAGACCTGATCCTAGGCCCTCTGCTGTAGCAGCCAGTGCTCTTAACTGCTAAGTCATCTCTCCAGACCCAGAAACCAAGCAAATACAGGAACCAAGAGAAGCTAGGAGTGGGATGAAAAATCACCTTGGGAAAGATCATATTAATTGGCTAGCCAATATCAAGTATTTGAACATACAGGTAACATTATACAGACCGAGAAGGTTGTATTTATATATTTAGGAAAGCACACACAAACACGCATACACACACACACACACACACACACACACGCACGCACGCACGCACACACCAACAGTCAAAGAAAAAGAGGCCATGAATATTTGAATGAGAGAAATGGGTGTGTATGACTGGGGTTAGAGGGGGGAAAAGGGAGTGGGGAAATGGTGTAACTATGATCTTTAAAAATTTAAAGTTTATAAAATAATGTAAGATGGTTTTAGTGTTACTCATTTTAAACAATGCTTCTATTAACCTTTGAAATTTTTGTACAATGCATTTGATCATATTCACTACACTTCCCCCATCTCCTCTCAGGTCCACTCTCCTCTCCCTACCTCACTTTACGTTCTTAAAAAAAAATCCATGGACTCCAGATTGTGTTGCCCAAACACTGTTGGGTATAGGGTCTACCCTGAAGAGTGGTCAACCTCCAGGAATCACACCCTTAAAGAAAAAAATGGCTGTCAGTCTCCCAGCAGCATCCATGGCCAATAGCTCTCCAGTTAATGGTGGCACTTCACGTTCATCTCCCTGTGAAGCACTATGCTACCTTCTAATAATGTCGCTTTATACCAGTCTTTGCCCATCAAATCTACAATTCAACACGACAGTCTTGGTCTTTTGGCCCAACGCACCTATTTCATAGTGGCATGCTTTGAACTTTAAATTCAATTTTCTAATATTTCCTATGACTTTGAAATGGAATTGGCAGAATTAAGCCAATCGATGACCAACAGACTACAATGTAATTTATCTCTCCATTATCAACAAATTCAGTATTTATTAATGGTCACATGTACACTTCAGTTCTATTAGATTCTTTAATCAAGGTCGACACAATACTGAAGGTTAAGTGAGAGAAAAATGAATGGTGTAGGAGGCCACATCACAGATAATTTGGACATAAGACACCATGTGTAGTATCTGACTCCCGCCACATATTGACAAAATGTGATTCCAATTTTCACACTGTCACAGTACAAATAGAAGTGTGACTTACGTCTCACAATTTGCATAGCTGATTTCCTTTGACCATTCCATCATCTGTCGGACAGTTACAAAATTGCTTTTCTTTGTGACATCATTCGTGTATGCTAAGGCTTCCAGGGGTTTCCAAATTAAAGCATGGCTACCATCACCTGACACACAAGAAACCCAATCCCAAATAGTGTGTCAGACTCAGCAAATGCATGAATCAGGCCTTCCTGACTGGCATACCTGCAGCTACTATCTTGGAAAGTTCTTTTATTTCTGGGTCCTGGGTACTCCCGTTGTTGGTCATGAGTGTTGAAGACATCCCAAGAGCGTGGTGTTGCCCAGCACATGACTCAATGAAAAGCCAAATTTACCACAGTTTAAAGGTATTTTTTAAGTGATGATAATAAAGAGAATTTAAATGTCTCTGACTTGAGACCACCTGGCACACCTTGTATAGTGGCTAATTTTATGCCAACTTGACATAGCTAGACTCATCAGAGAGGAAGAAGCTTTGATTGAGAAAAAGACTCTATAAGACTGAGCTATAGGCAAGCTTATAAGACATTTCTTAATTAGTGATTGATGTGGGAAGTCCCAGCCCATTGTGGTTGGGGCCAGGTCTGGGCTAGTAGTCATGGGTTCTATAAGAAAGCTGCTTGAGAAAGCAATGAGGAACAAACCAATAAGCAGCACTCTTCTATAGCCTCTGAATCGTCAGCTTCTGCCCCCAGGTTCCTGCCCTGACTTCCCTTGCTGATGACCTGTGATTTGGAAGTGTAAGCCAAATAAAAATTTTCCTCAAGTTGCTTTGGTCACAGTATTTCATCACAGCTATAGTAACCCCGACTAAGACCCCTTGGTTACCTTTAGACATAACTAAGGCTACCCAATTTGTGTGTATCCCCCTTCTTGAAGAAGTTTTTTCTTTTCTTTTCTTTTCTTTTCTTTTCTTTTTTCCCACCATTCCTGCTTGAAAGATAGTCTTTTTTTTCTTTTTTGGTTTTACGAGACAGGGTTTCTCTGTATTGTTTTGGAGGCTGTCGGTCCAGCCTGGCCTCGAACTCACAGAGATCTGCCTGCCTCTGCCTCCCGAGTGCTGGGATTAAAGGCGTGTGCCACCACCGCCTGGCTACTTGAAAGATAGTCTTAAATAGAATATCATATGGTTTGTCCCAGGCTGGCTGTCTGGACTCAGAATGTTCACTGATCTAAGAGGGCCGGGGCACACAATATGACATGAGCCATAAAATATGAACTGAGTTAACCTAGATCTCTAGGAGCCAAGAGAGGAGAATGGCTACCACCAAGGAGAACTGAAGTCAGAGATGACAGACAGGCAAATAGGGCCACACAAGAGCCCAAGGAAGTGAACTGTGTTAGATGAAAGAGCAGAAGATAGGGAAATGTGGTGCTTGGGGTGACTGGAGATCATTGGCAGAGAAGATGAAGGAGGAGAAGCTATAGGGAGATAAGGGGAAAGATGTGGTGCTTAGAGTGATTGGAGGCCATTGATAGGGAGAGGAGAAGAGAGGAGGGGAGGGAAGGGGAGAAGATGGGAGGGGAGGAGAGGGAAAATGAGGGGAGACTCCAATAATTTTATTATGCTGTTTCTCATTTCTTGTGATGATCTATATATATTTACAATAGACGCCCCCCATGCACAGAGTGTTAATCTCTTCCCAGAAATTCAAAGGTTCTCAATGACTACGTGGAAAACGGAAGAGAAGATCATCCAATCCTGGTGTATCTTGAGAAAGAGTACAAGTGCACACAAACACTAAATGTTTCTGAGATGTTTGTGCAGGGTCAAAGCTTCATGATACACTCTTGCCCTAGAAACTGCCATGCCCAAACCCTCATCCTTCATAGGGTCTAACGGGCTATGATCTTGCATGGCTCTCTCTGTATGTAACCCAGAAGTCTGGAAATTGCAGCTGTCCCTTTTTGATCTCTCCCACCTTGACTGTGCTCTAAAAATGGGTACTGCCAGTCGCTAACCCCGAAGCAGGAAACATCCTAAATAAAGAAGCTGGTGCTCTGGATCTTTAGACATTTTGGAAGAGACTCATAACTGACTTAGGTGGGAATCCATAGTATCTAGGAACAGAAACTAGAGATGATCCAACATGTATGCCCCAGGGAAATCGACATTCACTTCAAACAGGGTTTGTCACAATGGTAGGGCAAAGTTTTGACAAGTGCGAAGGGTCCAGTGGAACTGTCTCAATGACTCTATCTCTGTGTGTGTTGGGGAGGGAGAGAGAGACAGACAGACAGACAAAGACAGAGACAAATAGGGGTGGCTGTGTTTCCCGGAAAGAAACTGTGAGTTGGGAAATTGTTTTAACTTTAACTTGTTCCAACTTCCTGGCAGATGTGAGTCTCAAGTCACATTTCAGTATCTCTGGGTTTTGCCTGACAAAGCAGAATCATGTAGATAGGGACATGGGGAGCAAGTGGGAGAGAATGTAGTGAGGATAAAATCAAGAAATCAAAAGAAATTTCACCCGTGGAGAGTGTGGAGAGGCAGGATCTTCCTGGTTCAAATGGGCCACAAGAAGAGGTCTTACAATTAAGCCCCTCCCTCCACTTGTCTTTTTCATGTCAACAAAAGCTAAGGAGACCTGACCCCATCTGCGACCTTTCTGAAGGACTGGCTTCCCTCTTCCAAATCTCCTTTCCATTGCTGTCTAAAATTTCATAAGCTGAAAGTCGTTTGTTCCAACTACAAATCTTCAGGAGTTCTTTTTCAGACCTTTATAAACTCAGACAAATGACATTCTCTGTGGCAGGAAGAGGTTAGTGAGCACATCTGAGATGCCAGCATCTGTGTGAGCTGTACCCAAAGCAAAACAAAATCCTGATGTGTCCACAGCCACAAACATCTACAGCCTGTGAAGTCCTTCATCTGTTCTTTTGTTTCATCACAGTGACACAAACGGTAGGTTCGTGTGTTCTTCCTTTCATTAGTTAAGAAAATCGAGGTTTTTGAGACATTCCATGACTTCCTGAGGTCAGGACACAGATTAGGGAGCAGATGTGAGCACAGCCCTGGGCTGAGTGACCTCTTTTGCCCTATGCACTGGAGACAGTCACAAACTGCTTTAGGTCAACTTAGTAGTCAAGTTACGGGTGATATCAGACAATGCCCATTGCACTCATATGAAGAATAAGCCATCTCTGTGATAGGAGGCTCCCGGAGGGGATAAGCTAGCCCACCCTACTGAGAGATGGCATGAGCTTCCTGTCCCCCTAAATATCAAGTTTTACAGGAAATTCTCCAATGTCCCTTATTATTCTGTTTTCTAATTTTCTACCCATGCTATTTTACATAGAAATCTGACCCAAGATATACTGTAGTCATCATCGGTACCTAACAAACCAACCCCAAATGGTAGTTTAAGATTATAAGCATCAATTATCTCCATTTTAGTGGGTCAGAAAATTCATGAGTAGGTTAGCTGGTGGCTTGGGCTCAGGGTCACTGAGGGGCTATCTCATCTGATGCTGTGTTGGGCAGCAGGCAGGACTTGATTACCTAGCATGTAGAGGAAACCCCAGTTCCTCGAGGGAAGGAAGTCTCAGTTCTTGATCATGGGACCTCCTGTGAGGATGATGGATTTATGGTAGCAGATTTCTTTGGAGGTCAGGGGCAGGGGCACTAGAGAGTGCAAAGAAGAAACCATATTATCTTTTGCATCCTACTACCAGAGGAAGTCCCTACTGTCACTTTTGACTCCTCTTTTCACTAACTAGAAACAAGTTCCCACCCTCTTAGGTCTACTTCTAGAAGTCAAGAGTACCATACATTATAAAGTATTTTAAAACCGCCCCAGAGGGTCAATAGAGCATTGAATGATTGCAATGGTGTCCAAGAAATCTGTGGCTCTGGCAGTTTTCAGTGAATGAAACTGCTGGGTAAAGGTTTCTTATAAGGACACACCTACTGAATGCCAGATAGTAGTGCTGCTCTCTAATGGAGACTGAAAGGGATTCCCCAAAACTACACAGTCCCAGATGCATGCAGCCCATTACACCCAATGCCAAGCCCACATAGCTAAGAGGTGCTGAGTTGCATGCTCACACTGCATGCTGGCAAGGCTCTGCTTTCATCTCACAACACTGGGAGGTAGTACACATTAATCATGTTAACTTCCCATTCTTTTCCCTAACTCCATCCACAGCCAGCTCTCAGCCCTTAGGACCTGTCAACCTCATGTCTTTCCCCCATCCATAATCTCATAGGTGTTAAACCATCTACTGGAACATGGTTGATGCATCAAAGACCAGACTCTTAAAGAAATATGACTGTTCCTCCTGCAGAAGTCATCAACTGCCAATAATTTGTCAGCTAGGGGTGGGAGCTTTCGAGGCCCTCCTCCCCCTCTACTGAAACGCTGACTGACTTGGTGGTGTGTTGGCATCCGTAGCCGCCGTGAGATCATGAGTGCAATGGCTGTGTCATGTCCAGAAGGCTCCATTTCACTTCAGTCCTCCCTTACCTCTGGCTCTTGCAATCTTAGAGGAGGAGGTGTGGTACAGATGTTCTGTTTGTGGCTAAGTATTTCACAGTCTCTTACTCTCTGTACCTTGATCAGTCGTAAAGTCCATTTCTGAGTAACAGGGGCTTTTCTATGTGGCATCCCTTCAGGGCCACAGCAAATCCCTATTTAGATTGTTGAGGTTACATAAATGGGTGGTGGTTTACTGGATATTTTAATTAATTAGCAGTTATTATGGAGGCCATAAAGATATTATAGTTTTCAAATAGTTATAATCTAGTAAGGAAGAAGTTGGTTCTAGAATAAATGCGTGTTCCTGTGGATGTTTCCATGAAGACTTGGAAGTCATTGCAGTTTCCACAGCGAGGCAAGGTCTTAAGGTTCATAGTAAAAGAAGTTCAGAGGATTGAGGTAAAGGATGAAAACAAAGGAAGAAAAGGTTTTTCTGTGGAAACCCCAGGCTCACTCTTGGGGGGGGTAGTCAATTTGCTAAATTCTGTGTCTTCAAAGAAATGCAGGTCTGGTTGGTTCCTGGATTCTGTTTCCAAATATGGTATGCAAGCTCAGGGCGGAGAAGAATTGTCCAAAGACCAAGGAGAAGCCTGATGTGTTCCTCTCCTCCACGCCTCTCAAGAATGTCGAGTAGATGCTTTAGAATATTCAAGTTGGAAAGATACTGTTTGTTATTCGGCTTCCAACCAGACTGCCATACATTGGCTTGACTTCTCTCCTGAGGCATTGGTTATTTATAGCTCACTGGCCAATTTAGCTCACCACACCCTTTGACCTACTGACTTCCATTTCACTTTGGGGTTACCTCCATACAAAAAGGTTTTCGTTTTTTAAAAAGTCAATCTACATTGGTCAAGAGTTTGACCTTTTTTTTACAACTTTTAAAAGAGGGGTGAAAATAAATAGGTTGGAAATGCTCTTTGAGATGAGAGTGAAATGTTGCCTTTATATGGCTTTAAGAATAATGTATATTAAATAAGACCTTGGAAATTGTGTAAGGGCTTTGCAGGTGAAGCCTGTTATTCAAACTGACTTTTCAAAGGTCGTATCTTATGAGTATGACATCCAGCAAGCCATGGCCAATACAGCACAGGAGAACGCTCCTAAAACCACAAGAGGAGGGACCATGTGCACCTTTATCATTTCTTTTTACCTCATGAGGGATGTAAAAAAGAGCTACACACACACACACACACCCCAGGATTATTGGAGAGACCCTACCAACCAACCTGGATTGTGTACTTTTGCTTGACAAATATTCACATAGTGGTTATCATGTCAAATACAATTCTGGAAGATTCTGAACCACTAACCCACTTTTTATGACTCTAAGGGCTACGAGGCAGAAACTTGTCATCGTCACTTTGCAAAAAGTGAGTTGAAGGTGCACAGCTAGTCAAGGCTCGGTGGCTCAGAGCTCATGCCGCTGTCCACCTAGTTTGCCACACTTCTGCGATGTGCGTCTCAAGCTCTGAGAAGTTTCCTTCTTAATCCCCTGTGGTCTGGGCAAGCTCCTCAACGTACAGGTGTCCCTGAGAGCATAGGAGCTTTACTGCTAGGGAAGCCACATCTGGCTGGGCCCCCAGGGATGAACAATGGGGTCTCCTCATTGAGACACTCTGTGGATTTCCTGTTTCACACCCAGCTTTGTCTGGACAGAAGAAGAAAACAGGTAGGGAGAGGCTAAGGAGCAAGCTGCCACTTGTGTGGGACTGTGTTAAGACACGCTGGTGTTTGGAAGTCTGTAACCATGTGTCCTTATGTGTGAAACGTGTTCATTCATTTATTTATGCCTTTATGGACACTGTGTGGATGTGTGTACTGCAATGGTTTCCTAACAGAGACAGAGGATGCTCAGGTTAACTTCCATTGGGACCTGGTTTCTGCCTGCTGTGTATGTTTAAACCAAGAATGTAAAATCAACAGTTTTCTTTGGGGGAGAGGGCCATTATTTGTTCAGAAGTGCACAGGCTAACAAACACACCAGGCGTTTCTGTTCTCTTAATGAAGCGGAAGCCCAGGCAGAGATCAGAGTTCCCTGGTATATGGGTCCTCTGGGCCTCACCACTGCAGGTGGCCAGGAGGATGTCCTTAGGTGGGAACCCGGAAGCCCTAAACGCAGGGACTTCGGAGTCCTCAACTTCCATTTCCTCACCCTTAAAATGTCAGGATCACTGAGATCTGCCCTGTTGCCTCCAGGAATGTTTCATCCAGGGTCTTTATTTACCTGGATCTTCAAGGGCGCCTGCCTGCAGCTGTAGCCTACAGCACACATATTAGCTTTTGTCTGTCTGCAGAGGTACCAGCCAAGGCGTCTCCCTGGAAAGTGATGTCTGGAGCGATATTCTTAAGCAAGCAAAGGACAGACGTGTGGAGAGAGGGTTCCCCGGGAACAGCTTGCCATAAGGCTTTTTCAGCCATGGGCCTCGAAGGCTGGGAGGAAGAACGTGCCCAGCAGAGGGCGCCACCGCGCCAGCGCTCACCACACTGCGCAAGCCAGGCAGGGGGATGCTAAAACCCACTGAAGAGGGATGATTCCATACTATGCCTCCACCCGCCTCGACTTCCCTCTTCTTCTCCCTCATCTCCTCCCAGCCCCCTTCTCTCTTCCTCCTTTCCTAACCTGTCTCAGCCTTTCTTTCCACCGATCTCTAACTCCTAACCCCTCCCTAACTTGAGCAGGGCACTCCAGGGAGACTCAAATCTAGTAACTGAGTGTTAATTATGTCTGAGTGGATTCTAGAGAAAAAGAAAACCATATACTGTATCAGCAGAGAAATGGTTTCACTATGAGGAAACTAATGATGCTTTTATCAGGAACAATATGAAGATTGCTTTTTTTACTAGTGTGTGTCCCGTAGGGTTCAGGGCTATGAGATATTTCTGTATCTGGCTTGAGGTTCCTCTGAGCTTTTACATAATCAAATCAATATAGCCATGATTCACCCTCTGGCAACAACTGCTCGCTGCAAGTTTGCTGTTGCTCCTTTAGTGGCTAAAGGGAAAATAAATAAATATATAGAAAGGAACTTATTATGAATCGGTAGCCATTGATTTGTTCAGTCTCCCGACTTCCTTTTTAATTGCACAGCACATGAATGTTCTCACACACCGGCAGCATGATCCCGTAAGTTCACGGTCAGTCAGAAATGAGGTGGCCAGTATTGCCTGAGGGCTTGCCACTGTCTATTTGGAAGAGGCAGCTTCCTTGTTCAGAAGCAGAGGTGGGGATGGGGGCTGGCCCAGTCTCTGTTCTGTACATTGTCTGTGTCCTCTTTCTCATCCCCGTGAATTCCCTACATTCCGGGCATGATTTTGGCTCTTACTTTTCTCTTTCAGTTATCTTGGTTTTGTATCAGGAATTTCCCTCCCCTCCCCTGGCAGAAACCATCTGCCAGGACCAAGATCCAGTCCCCAGGGCTGTCAACAAGGCCCCAACCTTCTCCTCCCATTCTGAGGGCAGCTGGTCTGGACCTACAGAGAAAAGAAGCATGGTAGCAAGAAGTTAAGAGAGAGCACAGGAGGCAAGAGGAGCAAGCCACCTCACTATCTACTGGGGACGTGTGTCTTTTCCTCTGTGTCCAGAGCAAGTCACAGGAGGGGCGCCTGAAGACTAGAGCCTGAAGCCTCCACAGTTAGCTGTTTCTCTAACCACTTTCTCCCTTAAAGTAAATAAACACAGCCCTTGTTCAGACTTAACTCCAGTGAGAGAAGTCAGTACCACACAGCCATGCCATCTGCTTTTCATAGGCAAACCGGGATGACCACAAAATACAGCTTTTCTAGTGCCTTGTGCAGCTTAGAATCAACAACATCAACTGATGAAATAAGTGTGTTAGTCTGACTAGGGAGAAACCGAGATGGACCCTCCCAGGCAGTCTGCTGGCCACCTAGTAGGGAAGGAGTGTTGGATGTTTTATGCCCTGGTGTCTGACTTGGAGGTCTTGTTCATAGGCGTTCTTCCTTTGCCCCACCCCCACAAGAAGAAAAATGAGAAATAATAGCAGAAACAAGACAGGAAAGAAAACCCATTCGTGTAATCAGGTGCACTAAGCCCCTGGGAAAATAATATAACAAAAATGAACAAGTTCCCTAATTATGAGGGAGTCTTGTAACCAAGCGCAATTCCTTGATGCTAACACGGTACTCCCAAGAGATGGCAGAAGACGAATTCTGAAAAGCTCTCTCTGGCTGGTGAAGTAAAAATTTGCCCCCAAAGAACATCATTTGCTGTTTCTCAGCAATGTTTACAGTTATCAGAAAAGACAGGATCCAGCTGGGGGAAGGGGGAAGGGAGGGACTTTCAGACAGACTTACATATGGTGAGAGCGGCCTGTGGCTTATTAATGTACCGAGATCCCCACTGGTGGCCATTTAGTTAGTAAGCATCTACTATGCGCCAAAGACAGTGAGGTGCTTTGTTTATATTACTGCAGTATATTAACTTTAACCCTCAAGATAGTACTGTATTTTCCCAGTAGGTGGTGATTAACAGAAATCAACAACTGGTCAACGCAAAGAGAACAGGAGACCATAGAGTTTTTAGTCCTAAATGAGATTTCTATATCGCATGCTTCCTCCCAAGGCTCAGGGATGATTGAAGAAGAGGGATGGAAAGATTGGAAGAGCCAGAGGTGATGGAAGATGACAGTGCAACTGTGTTGTGACAGCAAGCACAAGACCTTTGTAAGATCAGGTCGTTCAACATTCCCAGCATGAAGCTGGGAGACAGCCATGAAGCCCCGCCCCAGCCCACTACCGTCAATTAACAGCTACTAGGAGACAAAGGGTATTTAAGCATGGGGTCCCTGGTAGGTCAATCACATTCCAGTGGAGTATTTGGACAGCATAATTTGCTTCAATGTTTGTTTTATTTTTGTTTATAAAGACACAAAATTAGGTGGGTAGGGAGGTGGAAGCGGACCTGGGAGTAAAGGGGGGGAGAAACGGGAGTGAACATGAATTCTAACATTTCCAAAAATTCACAATAATAACTTTAAAATGATATTGGGAAGAAAGTCTTACTAGTTCCATTTCATGAAATTCAAAGTTTGCATAATTTACCCAAGGGCCTAGACCAGGCACAGGATCCAGCAGGGGTCCAGCCAAGGCTCTTTAATCTCCAAATCTGTGTTTTGCTGCCATGCCCAGCACACAGAAATCTATGAAACCCTGACAACATGACAGCGAGGGGCCTCTAGACAAATGCATATTATATCGCTGTATGCATTTTTCTAGAACCAGTGCTCAAAATCCTACTGTTGCTAAATTAAAGCCACTATTTTATGGATACTGCTCTCACAAAGGGCTGAACCTCAGCTCAGTGAAAAGGAATTAGTGTAAATCAATCACGTAAAGTAGACTGAGATGAAGGAGATGTGGTAAACACCACCACCAAGGATGCAAAGGACATGCATGGTCTACTATGCTGCACTCAAGCCCAGGACAGTAAGAATGCTTGATATTAAGAGCTGCCTGGAACTGGGAGTTGAAAAGAATTCCATGGCCCACGTGTTATCTACTAGTGATGTCTGCCCTGGACCACCTGGCAGAGTTGGAAAGA
Organism: Mesocricetus auratus; assembly: GCF_017639785.1. Classification (NCBI taxonomy): domain Eukaryota; kingdom Metazoa; phylum Chordata; class Mammalia; order Rodentia; family Cricetidae; genus Mesocricetus; species Mesocricetus auratus. The sequence continues at coordinate 54,217,336 of NW_024429197.1, read as the reverse complement.
TGGGAGAGGAATACCAACTTGTGGAGTCACTTTGTTCTTCTTAAGCAAGCCCACGTGCTCCTTTCCCACAGGAGGAAGACCCTAATGCTTGAGTCAACAACTCTCCAACTCTTGCCTCTTTCCAATGGGACAAAGCATTTGCTCATGATTCTCCATCAACATAATTGTCTTTCAGGGAGAGGCTCAAGATTATGTATACCTTCTCCCAGTTTAGATTATTTCCACTAGGGAAGAGTTACTGGATTAGAATCCTGCCCTACTCTGAGTATGTCAGAGACACTGTGCCCTTTGAACGATGGCTTTCCCATCGTCTTCGTGGCCCGGTTGTGAGTACCTACAGAGATGAACAGTAAAAAGCAGCGATTTCGATGCATGTAGATGTCAATGATCGTGTCTGGTGGTCCATTCAATCCCATCACAACTATTCATACAACAGGTACCCCTCAGAGCTCGGGAGACACAGAAGCTTTTCACCAGGTTTTCCCTGCAACAGCAACGGGCGATTCCCTGCTCAGCACACACTCGGAAAGCTTAGCGGCTCTCTCCTGGCCTTTGTGGACATCATGGCTCTGGCCCGGTGCCCTCCACCCCACCAACGCACAGACACACAGACTTTGACCACACACTCTCACACCAGAAGAGTCAGAAAATACACGAAGAAAAATCTAATAACACTTACTTGAGGTTTTTTAAACTCCTCGGGGGTAGATAGATACAAGGCAGTAAACCAGCATAAGGAAAGAAAAACAGTTTAAAAAAAACTAATAAAAGAAATCCCATAGGAAGGAAATGGAAACCCCCATCCCCAAAATGGAGCTAAATTGTGTGGTTGCCGTTACCGCCTTCCTGGAAGGGGGCAGAAGCTGAGGGCATCCAGCACTTACACTGGAATTGTTTTCTAAACAGATTTTCTTAGCGTGTATTTTTCACATATTTTAACCTTTCTCAAAACACCCTGGCCAAAAGCAGTAAAAACGCTACGCTATTAAACTTAAATTAGGGGCTTGTGCAGGCTGAGGGACCCAGCTGGTTTCCTCTGGCAATAGGGAAAAGAAAGGGGGCAGGGGAGAGCCACCAGGCTGTATTGCCCTCAGGTATTTGCCTGCTGCCCCTTGGGGAAAGCCCAGCTGAACCTGGCCCCTGGCTAATAATGTAGAGGCAAGAGGATGAAAAGCAGTAACAGCACATTTTAAAAAATAATGAATTAAAAATTTTATTGTTGTTCTTAATATTTAAAAAAATGCATGTGAAGTGGGAAAATAATTTCGTCTACGTGTTTCCAAACCCAGGGACTGACGATGGAATCAGCTTCATTCAATGCTTTCAGGGTCAAAGGGTGGGTGGAGGGGTTGCTAGGATTTGGCAAAGGGGGCTCAGAGGTAGGGCATAGGAGTTTGGAGAAAGGCCCATGCTTTATTCAAAACAGTAAGTTTTTAGTTTAAACCATGCTGTGAACAACAGACATGTTCACAAGTCATCACCCGTTAGGGCCAAAGAAAAGCCATTTGCCATCTCACGCTTTTTCTCGCTCTTTGGGGACCAAATGAAGTGTTGCCTTTGTTTCTGGGAGCACGAACACTGGGTGCGTATGAGGGCTGGGGGACACATGAAGTCACCTCCTGTTGTGAACGCCCATACAGCCAGACAAGGCCATCCAGAGGGTACCCCAGGAAAGCTGTCCGAGTGGAAAGTGCCTGAGTGGGTTTATTGATCTTATTGGAAAATGGGCGTTTCAGCTTCTCTCCAAGGAGTTGGCCGGGACGTGTCAGCAAGGCGTCCCCTTTGGATCCATCGACCAGAGCAGGAAAATGAAGTACAACGTTTCGCCTCGTCTGATTTTGTCGCTGCTGCCCCCATTGTCCATCCCGGAAGAAAGCGAGGAAGAGTAGCAGCAGTGGCATCCTCGGCGCATGACTCCTGCCTGCGTGTGCACTGGGTGTCTGCACACCCTGGTCTGCCTTCTACTGACAAGGGTCATGGCTCCTGGGGACAGAGACAGCTGCACTTGGCAAGGGCCTTTAGCAACCAGATCCATTGCGGGCAGAGCATAACCCAGCCTTGCGGCTCGAATCTGAGTTTTGACTGTGAGGACGTGACCAAGGGAAACAGATGTTTGACCAGACATCTGAGAACATCTGTTTACTTTGCTTTCGTGAACGCAGCTCGACTGGCCTGAGGTGTCCACTTTTGGCTGAAATGCAAGGTGGAAGGCCCCTTGTAAACACAGACCGAGCCCCGAACAGGCGAAGCCTACCTAGGAGACTGCCTTCTTCCTCACTGCTCAGGGCGAAGGGTTTCTCCCTGCCCTCAGCAAATCTAAACTTGCTCTAGTTGGAGAGGTGGACACAAATAGAGCTGAGGTTTGAATCCTTCCCCCTCCTCCATTTCTTAGCTCAGGAAACCAAAGGGTCTCAAATAAGTACACAGTCCTTTTCCCTGGCCAGGCCACAAACAGTGATGCTTCTAGAAGGGTGACTAACGGACCTGTCCTGGAACAGCCTGGAAGCTAAACATATGGAAGGAAGAAAGACGGGAGTGAGGGGAGGAAAGAAGAAGGAGAGGGAAGACAAGGTTGGAATGGGGAGGGGGGACGGGGTGTTTCCACCGGCTCTTTGTCAAAGTCCAGGCTCCGGCCGGCCCGTAAGTGGCTGCTGTCTGTCGGTGGCAAATGATGCCTGGGTTATTCTTAGCAAAGTGCTTAGGGAATCTGAGCCTGCGGGGCTCTGGAATGGAAAAACAACAACAAAACAAAACAAAGCTTGTTCTGCCTGTCTTCTGGAGATATTCAAAGCTAGGTGAAGGGAGTAGACCAGATAGGACAGAGAGATTGTTACACGGTGAATGCCCCAACCCCCCAAATCATGATTGTTTTATGTGGTTCTTTTCCCTTTGGTGAGGAAAATGGGATGTGGTGTCAATTACTGGGAAAAATATACAAAGTCCTAATGGCTAATCTATTCTTCTAAGTATGAGGAGGGCTACTACACCTAAGAGAGTTGATCTAATTGTATAATAAAACTGGAGTCATTTCCAGCCAGCTCGGACATGCCAGTTCTGTTGGAGAACGCTTTGGCTGCCTCCGCTGCCGCCCTAGGCAAGAAGTAGTGAGCTGACCCAGGCAATCGCTTGTGGGTAAAATCCGACAAGGTTCTCAAGGGAGCGGGGAATATGGCTGCAGGGAGCAATGAGGACCATGAAGACTCTGGGCAGTAAACAGTACCTTTCTTGTTTTATGTGTCCCCATGGTAGCAGTTGCTTTCTCTGCTAGAGCCATCTATGTCAAGGCCCCAAGCGTGGACGGTACCCCGCAAAGCTGTGCTATGATGTCCCTCCCTTGTGTGCGGATCAGATGATCACTTAAAGAACTCGGGCTATCACATCAGATGCTTTAACTTCCTCAGAGGAAAGCCCAATGGTCAGCTTTTAGATGATATTCCATGGCAGATTAAGAAACGATGGCAGGGTGCAAACTTGAATTTCTTACCCTGGCTGTCTGTTTCTGCTCTCCCATCTCCATGGCAGGAGGTCCCCTGAGCAGTGATCCCTGAGGTTTGGTGAGGACCTACGGTGTAGGAGGGGCTCTGAGAAGTTGGTGGTGGCAACAGGCATCCTAAAATTAGCTCTCTCCTTTCAAGTCTATCTGATTTGATCTAAAAACATGAAAGGGCTTGAAACCCCCTTGCATGTAAATCCACCGACAGCTTCTAACACCATCACAAACGGCAAAGTCTCTGTTTATTCAAGCATTGGGATTTTTTTTTTTAAATACAACTGGGAGTAGAAGTCACTGGGTTATAAATGAGCTCTCACCCCAACAAAGAAAAAAATAATAATTATAATAAAAATAATGGCACCATATTCTCTGATAAACCAGTGCCAGAAAAGCTCTTGGGGATCAAGTTTTGTCAGTCCCCAGCTTTTACCAATTTAAATTCTTGGCAGAGTATTTAAAAAAAAGTATAAGGTATTTGAAACTCCAGTCCCTCAGGTACTAAATCTAGGGTTTCCTGGCAAAAGATGAATGTTGCCAGAGTGAAAGTCTCGCGCCACAGGGCCGTATCTCCATGGCTGTTCATATTTATACTTCATAGACAAATATGTCATTCTTTCAGGATCCCTTTACAGGGCCAATTTTTCCCCCTCATACGTTACCCACCCGCTTTGGATAAAAATGAGGGCTGTCAAGCCCAGGATACAGGCTTTGAGCTAGAAATGCCCTTTGGTGCCAGAAGACTTGCTTCCACAAACTGTCCCGATTACTAAGCCACAAGGATGATGAAGAGAGAGTAACAGGACCCCTGTGGAGATCGTCAGCAGGTACAGGGTCCATGTCGCCTGGACCTGCTCACTCCTTGGTCATTCACTGTTGTCTTGCTCCTGTGAGCAAGCATAAGAATGTTCAAACTTTCAGACAATACTGCAGAAACTTAATGTGGGGAAGCTCTCACTCTCAGTGAGCAGTTATAGAGGAGACCCCTGTTAGTGTCTGCCCTCCATTCATGAACTGTGGGCATTCTCTCCATCCTTGCCTGGAGATTTTTTCCAATCTCCTTTCTGAAACTCTTTGAGACTCTCCTGCTTTAACTTGAATTTCTTTTCTCTCCTCTCTCTTAGCCTGTTAATGGAGTTTAACCTAGCCTGGAAATATCTGAGACAGCTCACCCCCAATGTCTGTGGGTCACATTTTGACCATTATCTGTAAGGGAAGATGGCACACATATTGAACATCTAGTATGTTTGGGGTATTGTCCTCAGTCCTTGCCCAATTTTAAACTTGGAAGATAAACCTTATGAATATCTTGGAGATGAGAAATTCTATTAATACTTAAGTATTTTCTTAACCGCAGGAGGCACTATATAACATATTGCAATTTGACAATCCCATTCTTTGCCCAGTTTAGCATGTCATATTTTCGAAAATAGAAAACGCAGTCTTTACCTTTATAAAAATTAATTTCCTGTTAATGTTGCGATATATATATATCGACCCTCTATACTTATACAATATTTATCTCATGACCTGAGGTACACAGGGATGTCACAGCAGGATGGACCATAACTGAGGTAAGGACTTTCATTGAATCATCACAGGAATGTTTTATACTTCATGTGAGTACCATGTAGCCCACACAACAGCTTTCCCTTAGCCCAGACTATTAAATGTCACATGACTGGCAAACTAACAATCCCAGAATCCTACTGCAAGAGCAAAGCCGTCTTGTTTGTCCTGGTCTAGAAATCAGGAAGCTGCCCAATGGGCATCTTATTCTCTGTCCTTTCTTCTTACTCTATTTCTAGAATCTACATTCTAGTCTCACAGTCTCAGCAATGAGTTCCCTGTGCCCCACGCTGGCCTGACCTTAGGACTTCAATCTCATGTGTCCAGTTCATGCATGTGGTACATTTAAACATGGTGACTTCACCCAGAATTCCACGTACCTCCAAACAAACCATTCCTCCATCACCCACATGTGAAGTATGACAGCCATTCTCAGGCTCCCCTCTTCCTTAATGCCAACAATAGTAGTCTTGCACTAATCATAATACTTCAGTTAGCCAAGCTCTTCATACATGCCATGTGCTTTGCTTCGTCAATGGAGTCCTCATCACAACTTTATGAAGTATATGTAATTATTACCAGTCCCATTTTTGTATACGAAAGACAAGCTCAGAAATAATGAGAAGTGAGCAAGCCCAAGGAGGCCCTCGTGGTATCAAGCTATGGAGGACAGGTCTCGCTTAAGAACTTCATCTGCTCTTTTCTGTAGCCCGCACCAAAAGCTCTCCACTCTACATGACATTTGGTACTAAGGAATGCCTCTTTAAGTCACAGCCTATCTCTCATGAGTTTGTGTGGGCAGATCTCTTTTTCTGTAGCACTTTAGACTTATTACAGAAAAGAGTGTCTATGCCAAAGTGAGGACTTCCGACATCAAGAGCAGAGTTTCTACATGCCTTCCTCATGAGCCCTCTCTGGTGCCACCTACAAACCAGACTAATGTCCCTTGATTCCCCATGGTTCTTGGTACTGTTCTTGGGGATACCCCTGACTATCTGGTGACGATATGCTTGGAGATAGTCAAGTATGCCTTGTCTACCACAGCCTACTACACAATTGATTCTGATAAATATTTGTTCACAGAATAAGTGTGTAAACAATATGTCACTCCTGGGTAAAATTCATGTAGAGAAAATCCCACCTATGATATTATTAATTAAATTTTTCTTGTGTTTAAACATTTGCATCTTCTGAGAGGGAAATTATCTTATTGAACCTTTACTGCAGGTCAAAAGCTTAAGGAGCTCTGGAACTAAAGACAACTTGGATTTGAATTCTTCACTCATTAGTGTGTGAGCTTGGGCATTTTATTTAATTTCTCTGAGTTCATTTCCTGTCTATGGAATGGGGGCTTTTGAGTGATTGAGAGGATAATCTTTCAGCATAGAGTCTGGCCATAGTGATCCCATAAATAGTGGTGATGTGGCTGTTGCTGTTTTCATGGGTACATTTTCTTCATTCTGTAAGAACTTGCAGTAGAGGAGACACAGAGCAGCTTTGCACTTTCTGTCAGATCTCATATTCAAGTATAACCACCCCCAGCAATATGGACTTACCTCAGACCCTTCCACAGCCCTGTTTATGATCACTCACAGAAAGGAAGTGGCATCATTTCATTCACCACACACCATTCAGAGTCTACTCAGAGTTCTAGCTTCAACTTGCAAGTCAGATGAAGCCAACTCTGCTTGCAGCATCCATACTGACGAAATGGTCTAGATGATGTATGTGCCATAGGGATATAGTGAAGTTGAAATTAAATCTGGTGTTATTCATAAAAGGGCCTCTTCAAAAGTGGGCACATAATAAACATTAGCTTCCTCCATGTCTCGATACACCTTCTCTGGTACATTCAGCCTGTTCCTTCTGTCAGCTTCTACACACCTGAGGCAGTAGACCTTAGACTCAGAGGCGATTCTCTCCAGCCTGGATCTCCACTCTTCCCGGAAACACACTGTCCAAAAACACTTGCCAGTGAGTTAGATAAAAGATATAATAGTTCTTCCTGTATAGATTCTCCCATCTTTCTGGACACCAGCAACAGGGGCACACTCAGTTCTCCTTGTACCTTAAGTCCTGATCCCATCTCTTATCTTGATAATCCTGCGTGTCAGTCACCCAGCTCGTCATGAACCAATATGTCCCTTCTCTCTTCCTAGACCCACATCTGCCTCTCAGAGCCAGAACACCTACCCTCTGAGAATCCCTACTACGAACTGGTGTACGTTATCCATGCGCTGGGATTTCTAAATCTTGAATTCCAACTCTGTCCCAGAGCCCCTCCCAGCCCCCTCAATGCTTGTCACTTAGAGGAAAGATAGAATTATTTTTTTAAGTCTTTCTATTTCTTGTTTCTGTGGTGGATTTTACTATTTCTTCTTGTGTGTCCTAAAGACTGTCAAGTACACGAGAAATGGATGGTTAGGAAGAAGGTGTAACAACTAACTATAATGGAGCTTCCTTCTATTCCCTTAGTCATTTGTCTAAGGATGAATGGTTGCAGTGCTGTGGAACAGCTAAGGTAGATGCTAACTTGAGGCAATAAGCAGCAGAAATGTGCTCCAATTAGAGGCCATCTGGGGGAGAGTGGGAGAAACTCAGTTTCCCAAGGAGAGATGTCAGGAGTGAGATGAGAACTATCCAGGCAAAGTCTGAACAGGTCCCTCACCAAATCTCCAGTGATGTCTGCCTGTACACTAAAGTTCTGTGTAAATGGGTTCTTTCTCAAGATTTCCTACAGGGCATGAATTCTGCAAGCAGGTTGAAACAGGGCAACAGTAAAGAGAGCTAGAGACATCACAGAACTGGAGGACAAGGGGACCACCTGGGTTACAATGATGACAATATCTTCAGTAATAAGGGGAGAGGCCAGATATGCAGCAATTCCCCTATGAACAACCTTCCGAAGCCTGTTGTCAGAGATCAGATAATCTCATGATGAAGCAATTATGTAGACATCCATCTTGTAAACAGACACAAACCTCAGCCCGACACTTTGTGGTATCATCAGCTCTTACCCAGGGAATTAGAGACAGCTTCAGGGACCCTAAGTAACAAAGGAAGGGAAGGCCATTATGAAGTTATAAAGAGCACACTTGTGCTTAAGGAAGAGAGCTCAAATAATATCATAAGCTTCGTGGGGCCACACCACTGGAAGTCTTGCAAATACAAAGCACAGTTTAGATTTTATTACCCAGGATGACAATGACAGTCTTTGAGGACATCTGTGACATAATCTGACAGCTAATCAGCAATAGAGTTCAGGAGATACTCTTGAGTTCAGGTGCCAGTTAAAAAGTTGCAGACACAGTAGAAAAGGAAGAGAGTAAAACATTGCTGTATAATGACTTCTTCTGGACATAACACGATGCTGTCTGTCTTGGACTTTGCCTGAGTAGCCATGGCAACTGGAGCAGACCAATACTGTGGTAGGTCTATGGTAATGGTAATGGATCTGCTGACATTCCCTAGCAATTGCCAAGACAGCCCTGACCAGAAGCCTAGCTATTACGCTATTACTTTCTTCCACAGCTTCAGGTGATTTAGGGAGCTACTAGCATCTATAAGAAACAAAGGGTCAGTTGAAAGTGGTACTCCACAATGCAGCTTCCACGAGATTTGCCATCCGTGATGGGATGTGACTTGGTGTGATGCAGCTGTTTTGGGGTTACCCACGTTCCTGTAAATAAACCCTCACCTATGTTCTAAAAGAAAGTCCAATAAACTCCTTGAATACACCAAGTTGGACTTTGGTAAAATCATTAATTGGTCTGTCGTAGGTGTCCATCTTGAGGTTCAGGTCCCACAGTTGTATCTATCTCCCAGGAAAAGATAACACAACAGACACAGAAGAGAGCTCTCTACAAGGCTCCTTCTCACGCAGACATAATGGGGGGAGCTGTTGTCTTGGTTGCACATGGGGAGGAAGTCTTGCTTCCAGGTGGTGTATTAGAAGGGCTCAGCTTGTGTATGCAATAATAAATTTGTCTTTGATTGCTCCCCAACCCCTGCTTTCTCCATTCCCAATAGACTTATCAAGGAAATGAACAGAGCAAGCTCCAGGAGAGTGGATGGTTGGTGGCTTGGAAAAGACGCTGGAAGAGGGCATGTGGGCCTTCTGGTGGGGGCTGGATGTTGTTGTGGGGGGAATGTTGTGACGGCACCTGTGTGATTCTGCTGCCTATTGATCAAACCCCATTTGCCCGTGAACCTCATAATCAGCTCCTGCTTAAGCCCTCACTTCCCCAGTAATTGACTCTCGCATATTGATTAAGATGTTGATGTGTCCCAGGATTTCTTGGTGGTGATGCAGGCACGCCTCCCTGCAGGCTGGGTTGGCAAGGCTCTCACTGTAAGGCTGTCACCGCTTGCTCCTTAATGGATAAAGCTGTCATCTGAGAGCTGGGATGTCTTGCAGGCACAAAGACGAAATTAACTGTTCAATAATGTATGGGACATGGAAAAAACTTTACCCAACAACTCGAATTGATTGCTGTAAGTGTTTTGACTGCATTCGCCTGCTTTGCATAAAGTCAGCGACTTTGGCTAGCCTGATGTTCACATACAGCCATTTCTCAGCCTCCTTGAGAGTGAGAGTCAAGAGACTGGTGACTGCCAGGAAGCAGCTGTCTAGAGGGAAGGAGGGTGGTGGGGTGGGGAGCAGGTGGGCACCACTGACACCTCTCTGGGGATCTTAGAGTGATCCTTGATCTTTAAAGCAATGGGTTCCTGGCAGCTCGATGGGATCTTGCTAGAATGGCATCTTGGGTGAGTTTGGGGAATCACTGGGTGTGGAATTCCTGGAGCTCTGTGAGCTCACTTGCTTCAGTTTCTCCTCTCCTCTCTCTCTGAACGAGGCTGACATCTCACAGAGAAGCTGTCAGTCAGAGCTGGGGGAGGAGGAGCCCTTGGGTCTCACCATCCATACCAGCTTGGTAAACAGCCCCCTCTCACTTCAATGGAACCCTGCTGATTATTTGGGGCTTGGTTAGATGCATGCTAAGGATCACACAGGTTCCAGAAACTGCTGAATGTTTCTCTCAGTCCTCTCCCTTTCCAAAACTGGAAGACTAGGAATATATCAAGCCAGCCTGCCTATATGCTACCTCTTTTCTGCCAAGCTCAGCCTTTTAAAAACATAACAAGATCCTTTGAACATAGCTCTGTTTTATCACAGGCTCTTTATTGAACTTCTAATCAACACAAGCAGCTGACAAAATAGGAGATTGCAGATTCGGCTGTGCATTATGTATCCTCCTCCTTGTGAGTCTAAAAAAAATCATAACATTAAAGGGAGAAAAAAATAAACAGGCTCCTTTCAAAAACAAACGAATCCCACCAAACCAAGGAAATCCTCTCACACCCAGAGGAAAGCCTGCCGCGTGCCTTGCAGACGCAGCTTGGTCTTGGAGCCTGGTGGAGGCCGTTTCCATAACACAAATAACCACCTTATTTTTGTCACCCACTGGGAGTGAGGTCTAAGCTGCAGGCGCATGTCCAAGGATTCCTTCTCCATAGGCCCAGCCAATGACAGATATGTCTGGCCTCCTGCCTAAAAGGGAAGTAGGTCGCAGTCCCTGTCCTGACCCTTTCTCTCTCAGCCCGGCTCCTGGTCCTGGGTGTTGGTACATTTCCCTCACCTGAGGCCTCCTCCCCGCCCTTGCCTCCATCTTCCTGCCTATCTGACCAAAGCCATGCCTCTCTTCATGGAGTTTTAGAGCCGATGCTTGAGCCAGGGGATGCAACTCTTGGCTGTGGGTGGGGTGGGACCTGAGTTGTGACTAAGAACCTCGGTCTCACCACAGGATGTGGGTCCAATGCCTGGTAGTGAGCACTGGAAATGCACTGGAGGGCAGATGAAATGGATGGAGGTTAAGATATGGTGAGGACATAGTCCAAATAACACAGCCCAGGAAGGAAGGGATATACAAAGGAGGAGAAAACCCTTGAAACAATGCTTGGACTGGCCTTGTAGTTTCAGATTAATACCCACCAGCATGAACATGATGGAAAACTAGGTCACACTGAGCAGGATGCTGCAATTAGGTGATGGCCCGAAGGTCTCAAAGTCTGGAGAGTTACATGGACCACAGGCAAGAGTAGGGAGCCTTGAAAGCCAATGCATCCTAGCAGGATGTGTCTGACACTATCAAACAGCTCGGTCCTTTGGGAATGATCATTTGCCATCATGGAATGATGGTGAATGGGCCAGGGGAGCCTGGACATACTATCAGGAAGGCCACCCAGTGAGAGGTAACAAGAGTCAAATTGAAGAGCGAGTATGGGCATATGGGGCAGTCATAGGACATAGGAAGGCATTTCCACAGATTTTGCCGGCTCCTGGATGTGGTAGAGATGCAGAGGTGGAAGCTGCTGGCTCCCTCTGGAGGCAGAGAATGGGATTACAAACGCGTGGCAGAAGACTGAGGATGGTGACAGGACTTAGGGAGTGAGGCAAGTGAGCTCAAAGGATAGAGAGACTCCCAAATGGTTGAATGCAGAGAGGAACTTGCCATCTCCAGAAATGCAAGAGAGACTGTAAGCCATATTTGTTGTACAAAGATGGGGGAAAGTAGAAGAAACTCACAAATAACAGTCCATTTAGACTCTGAGGACAAAATAGCTTAGGCTTTGCAATTTAAAAATAGTAGGAATTTATTTGTCTAGTTCTAGAGACTGAGAGGTCCAAGTCAAGGCGCAAGTGTTGGTACCAAGTGAGACCTGGCTCTCCTTAGATGATGCCGCCTGACTAGTCATGACCATGGTAGACGGGAAGGAAGGAATGGAGATGTGACTCCCCCAGACCCTTTGTAAGGATATTAATTCTACCAATAGAAACCTTCATAGCTAATCACCAATATTCTACTCCTAGTACTCTTGCAGTTAAATTAAGTTTCAACACAAATTTTGGAGGTACACAAATGTTAGAACCATAGCAGCTTTGACCAACTGATGACTTGGTGGGAAAGTCATATATAATACCAGCGTCAGTCACTTTCTGGGGCCACTTCTGAGTCAAGGACTAACGTAGAGAATTCTGGGAAGACTTCCTAAGTATACTAGTAGACTTTACCATGCGGATCCCCCTGAGATGTGGTGGATAGTGGTCCCTCACCCTTCGAGAAAAGTCATAATTTAAGTCAGAACTGCAATTTATTCTCATGAGTAACTGGGGGAATTGTCCTAGATCTTGGGTGACCAATAGTCAACCTCCCATCGGGCTCAGGGCAATTACATTAAGTGACTTGAAATAAGAAAAGAAATTATTTCTTTTGAGGACCCTGTCAGTACTGCTGTAAAAGTTATTTGTATCTCATTACGGGGCACCAGTGTGCTGGACAGTCCCCAAATAACATCTGATGCTGTTCCCACAACTGGTTATTTCAGGTAACAATTAACAGGAAATGATTGTAGCTGCCTGGGTGGTCACTTTTCTAGGGATGCTGGGCACTGAGATTCAGTCCCCTACAGTATCTCATCTGTGGCTGTAAAAGGAAATGAACCACTTTTGTTCCTGTCATAGCGAACTCTTTTTTACTTTTTTCTCTCTCCTGCTCTCCATTTTGCCTGCAGGGTTTTAGAAAGTTCATGTATGTAAGAGTTACACTTTGGGATCTCATTTACAATAAGCATGCGGTTGTCCTCTACAATCCAAATCCCGGAGGAGAGTGTTAGACATGCAAAGAAAAAGAAAGAAAAACAAAGAAAGCCAAATGACACAGCATAGCATTATTTGTTTGCTTTTCCCTCTTTGCGATTATATGCTTTTTTTTTAGTCCAGTGTGAACACAGTCCCCCACTCCTGCAAATTATGCAGTCGAGTCTCCCGAATTCGGAGGAATATAGGTGTCAGCACATCCAGAGGGCCGTGGAGAAGCCTCACTCTCACCACCTTCATGGTCATGGCGTCTCCCTTGCCAGTCAAGCATTAAAAAAAAAAAAGCTGTGTTTTTGAGAATGCTCCGCACAGGGTCCCCAGGTAGACTATTCCCAGTGTCCCCTAGCACTGTGTGCACCATAGTCTGCATCATTCATTCTTGGTGAAAGAACTCTGCTTTGGATCCACAGAGTGGACCCGTTGGTGAGCTTGAGGTAGCAAGCAGGGAGCAGCCCAGGCAGGCAGGATGAGAAGCCGTTCCTGTTGACCGTGCGTGCTGCTGTGTGCCTCTCTGCCGCTTGGGCTAAGACAGTGAGCAGTGTCTGTTTGATGTCTGGTCTTTGGGTAGGAGACCCAAGAGAACATGAGCTGGGCTTGTCTGGATATCAAAGTCCAAATTAAAAATTTATTCCAGTGTTTGAAAAACTCCTGGCCAAAACCTGCATTTGAAAAAAGAAAAAAAAAGTACAAACTCTCTGGTTTCTTCAGCATCTCCAGTTGAGGACTAGAGGACTTTTTTTTTTTTAATAATCAACTAAAAGCAAGGGCAAATAGTTCCTCAGTGGACGCAGGTCAGGTGGCTTTGCTAACACGTCAAGGAAAGCAGTCTGTTCAACCACTTTGGGCAAGTGAAAACCGTGTAGTTTAGTAATCACTTTTTTTAATATTAAAAATTTTTTTTTCAAATTTAAATTCAAATTAGAAACAAGGTTTCTTCACATGTCAAACTCACGTCCCTCTCCCTCTCCCTCCCCCTCCTCCCACCCCCCTCCTATCACCCACTCAATACTCCCTCCTTTCCCCAGGGAGGGTGAGTTCTTCCATGGGGGTGTCCATAGTCTGTCATTTCATCCAGGACAGGGCCTAGAACCTCCCCCAAGAGTTCAGGGTGAGAGTGCATCTCTCATTGTGGGATGGGCACCCAATGTCCATTTGTATGCCAGGAATAAATACTGGTCAACTACCAAGAGCCCCATAGATTGCCTAGGCCTCCTCATCCTCTTTTCCCTTGCGTGTTTGATCATCTGGTTCTTCCCTGGAGCTGGAGGACAAAGAATAAGAAAGGGCTCCCACCCCCAGTCCCGCCCACTCCCCCAGCCCCGCCCACACCCAGTTCTGCCCACTCCCCAGCCCAGCCCTGGCTGTGCTCAGCAAAAAGGCATAGGTTGGGGGGATTTTTTTTTAAGTTGTCGATTGAGAAGGGAAATAAAGATGACAGACCAAACCATCTAATAGTAATGATGAAATTTAATCATAATAGAAGTTTTATTATATAGCAATAGGTTACAGAAAGGAGTGGAAAAAAATAAACAAGAACATTCAATCAGGCCATGAAACAAATTTTCAGAAAAAAAAATAGAACTAACCCAATCTGAGAGACTCTTTAGTGAAATGTTGAAGCAGAAGGGGAGAGGAGAAAGCAACTTTTAAGAGCAAAGCACCTGGAGGAAAGCTTGGGATCAAGATGTCTCGTTCACAATGAAAGCAGCAGCAGCAGCAGCGTGAAGCAAAGAAGAGCAGGAGAAACTCAGGCAGAGACAGAAATCGGTGAGGTCAGCCCCAGACCTACTGATACACAGTACCCTGCCACCCTGAGCGCGGGCCTCCGGGGGAATTTGCCCAGATCCTTAGACACAAGAGCTTTGCTAGTGTAGCTTTGTAAACTTTACATTTTAGGTTTAACTTGGTACAATTTCCCAGTTAGTTGACCGTTTGATGTATCTTTAGTGTGTCTCCACCATTCTGATCTGGCTATGAGATAGTGTCCTCACCCCAATAATGTCTTCATCGCTCCCATTCTCCAGAAGCCCTCTTTAGCAATCTGTCATCATGGACTTGTTCTCTCTCTCTCTCTCTCTTTCTCTCTCTCTCTCTCTCTCTCTCTCTCTCTCTCTCTCTTTCTCTCTCTCCTGAAAGGGTACATAAAATATTTTTATTGCATCCTTCACTTATTTAATATTATATTTATGATTCATATTTGTATTAGGCAGGAAAAGGAAATTTGTTTATTCTCACTGATTTATAACACTCTATGTTTCCCTACATAGTTCATATAACTGTAGTGCAAATAGGCATTTTTATGGCTTCCAGTCTTTTGCTGGTAAAGATGGCATTGCTATGACCATTCTTGGGTATATCTTTTGGTGTCCATATGCATTCCTGTGGGTCTATTCCTAGGGAAGTGGTTGAGTCATATGGTATACATATGTAGCTTTAGTAGACACCACAGATTCTTTTCTCAAAAGCTGATGCACTTGGCAGCCTTCACGCTAACAGTGTGAGATCCCTGCTGCTTCACATCCTCACTATTGTTAGTTAACCTCCAAGAGGCCTGAACTGAATTGTGACTTAAGCTTGGACTGCTGAATTTGCATATTTTAAGACTTTTTTAAAAAAATAAATTGTGGTATTTTTGTGAAGAGACTATTCAATTACTTTGTCTATTATTAATTTATTATCTATTGTTGCTTTATATAAGGAATCTTAAATAGTCCAGGCATAAGAAGTGTTTGCATACTTATAAAAGAGTGTTGTGTGTATGTGTGTGCAGTGTGCATGTGTGTGCAGTGTGCATGTGTGTGCAGTGTGCATGTGTGTGCAGTGTAGCTATGTGCCTGTGCAGGTACAAGGTTTATGTCAGGCGTCTTCTTCAATTTCTACCTACCTTATATATTGAGGCAGGTTCTCTCTTTTTGAAAATAGTATAGATTTTCATCAGCTCTTTGAGAATTTGTATTTGATTATATTCACCCCCTGCTCTTTCCAGATCTAGTTACCCTCTACCCACTTAATGGTGTACTCTTCTCTTTTGAATCCATTGATTCCGGTTTCTATTATCCAAATACTCCTGTGTGGGCCCTGCCCTGAAGCATGATTCACCTACCAGGAGTTAAACCCTTAAGGAGAATTGCCCCCCCCCACCGCAGAAGTATCCATCGACACTACCTCCTCTACCAGGGCTGCAACTTGGTACCACCATCCCCCTTCCATGCTGGGATTCTGTCTGGTTTGAGCTTGCACAGGTCTTGTGCAAGCTGTCACACTCACTGTGAGTTCATGTGTACAAATATCTCCATGTATCCAGGAAATACTGTCACATTGTAATCACTCACAACCTCTGACCCTTACAATCTTTCCACTCCTGCTTCTGGAATGACCTGAGCCTTCAGGACAGGGGTCTGATATAGATGTCCCATTAAGGACTGAACGACCAATCCACAATCTCTTCTTCTGGAGACTATGACCTCTGTGCAAACTTGAAGTCCATCTGGATTTTACATGTGTTTTGGGGATCCAAGCACAGTACCTGTTGAGACATCATCCCTGCACTAGAATATATACATTATAAAACATCACTCCTTTTTACTTTTTATTTTTTTAAATAATGTTTCATTAATTCTTTGAGAATTTCATAAATAAATCCTGAACATATTCACCCACAGTCTCACCCACAGTTCCTTCCAGATCCACCCTCTCCTCCTAGTAATCCCCATGACTAATATCAAAGCTTCTTTGGCCATGTTCCCTAAACCTTATATATGGTGGTTGTGTTTTAAATGTGTTAAGTGGGAGAAGGCACCCTACAATCAGTTGGTCTCTGCCTTTTGACCAGTTGTGGCTTTCACATTTTCTCTTCTTTGTGAATCTGAATCTTTAGATGCAATTAGCATGATGCAATTGCAGATATCAGGAAAGTAAAAACGGGTCATAGCATGAGTGGCATGGGGAGACACAAGAACACTAGAGAGGGTAATAGTAGAACACAGTTGCTATGAAAGGGGAATGAGAAAATGGTGGTGGAGTCTTATCTGGGGGGTGGGGTGGTGAGGCAGGGCAAAACAGTGAGACAGGGAAGGAGGGATAAATAACACTAAGGATGTTTGAAAAAGCCATTAGGAATTATATTATTTTATAGTTACATACACACATATGCATTATATACATATGTTATAGCAGTAGGGGTGGCAATCCTTTACCCCAAACCATAGATCTATTTCCCAGGCATGGAAAATCTTGTTTCTAGTTGTTGGTCAGGGGAGTGAAAGAGACTTACCAAAACAATGTAGGTGACTGCCATTACTCTTGTTTTCTTCCAGAAAAAGAATGTTAGACTACTGCTAAGGATACCAGACACTTAGGACATGGGTTTTTGTTGTTGATTTTTTTTTTTTTGACAATTGATCTGAATGTGATCTGGAGGCCCCTTTACTAAGGACTACCTCTCAGAGTACTGAAAGGATTCTGCAAGCTGCCAAGGGAGAAGCTATGATGTCTGTGAATCACGACAATGACCAGCATGGTATAATGTCCCCAAAGATGCAATAGTGGCACTTACATCCTGTGGGTAACCAATAGGTGGCCAATTGGACTTAATGCCCTCTCAGTAAGAAGGGATTCATGACTGGTGCTATAAAGTTATCCAATTGATCATGGCTGGAGAGGCCATAGAACCTAGAGGAAAACCTATTACTGCCTGTTTTCCTAAGCCAGTATAATCTCTAACTGAATTCTAAATACTTACCCTTAACTGCAGGTAGTAGTAACTCCCAACCCATTTAAGTTTCCTACCCATATGGTTATTTCTTTCTTTTTTCATGAGAAGTTCTTAATTTCAAGATGGCTAATTTCTTAGTTTTTCATTTGATACTTAGTGAGTTTTGTTGTTTTTTGTTTGGTTTGGTTTGGTTTGGTTTGTATGAGACAGGGTTTCTCTGTATTGTTTTGGAGGCTGTCGGTCCCGCCCGGCCTCGAACTCACAGCGATCCACCTGCCTTTGCCTCCGAGTGCTGGGATTAAAGGCGTGCGCCACCACCGCCCGGCACTTAGTGAGTTTTATAACTTTTCTAGATTGACCCACCTTAAGGTCATGAGGCTGTTTTTCTACTTCACATTATACAAGCTTTATTGTTAGACTTTTCCCATTAGGTCTAAAATCCATCTGTAAATGACTTTTTAAATAGTGTAAGATAAGACCAAATTAATTTTTTTTTCTTTTGGGAATTCAAGTAACTGAACCATTTCTTTAAAAGACTGTTCTTTGCACACTACCTTCAGGGTATCCTTGTACAGCAGGTAGAAGATCTCTAGTCCTGCTGCTGGACTCTCAAGTCAGGTCTGTTCCATGGTTCCAGTAATGTACACAGATGTTTCCTGTCCTGACAGCCCAATCCCCAGTAACCACTTTCAGGCCGAATATGAATTATAAATGCTCAGCCAATAGCTTAGGCTTGTTACTAACTAACTCTTACACTTAAATTAACCCATAATTTTTTTGTTTTGTTTTGTTTTGTTTTTTGTTTTTCGAGGCAGGGTTTCTCTGTATTGCTTTGGAGCCTGTCCTGGAACTAGCTCTGTAGACCAGGGTGGCCTTGAAGTCACAGAGATCCACCTACCTCTGCCACCTGAGTGCTGGGATTAAAGGCGTGTGCCACCAACGCCCAGCCTAACCCATAATTCTCATCTATGCTTAGTCACATGGCTTGGTACCTTTTCTCAGTATGGCGTTCTCATTTTGTTTCTGTACATTTGCTGGCCTCTGCTCTGACTCCAACCTTCCTGTACTTAGCTACTGGCCAATCAGTGTTGTATAAACCAACTTGAGCCACAAATCTTTACAGTGTACAAGAGGATTATTCCACAGCGCAGTGTCTCTGATTATACCAGCCCCACAATGCCCTAAGGACCACTGAACTTTGAACTTTCAACTGCCTTCTTAAGTTTTGTCTAGACTGTTTTATCTTTTGCAATTCCATAAAAAGTTTAGAATTAGCTTTCTAATCTTCACTAATAAAAAAGAAAAAAAGAAGAAAGGAAGGGAGGATAAAGAGAAAAGGAGGGAGAGAGGACATGCCAAGATTTTCATGAATATTACTCTGAAATAATAGATCAATTTGAAAATCATTAATATTTTTTAAATACATGTTTTCCCAATCTAATTTACATAACAAACTGTTTAAATCTTGAAAAAAATGTTCTCTGTGATGTTTGTAAATTGCTAAATTTATTTATACTGAGTGTTTTCATTTTAAAATACTGTTAAAATGATACCAAATTTTTGAGTATTCTTTCCTAGTATTATCATAACTATACAATTTATTTTAAATTATTAATATGTACTAAGTTTTATTTTGTTTTATTCATCTTTTAAGATGGTCATGATTTTTCTTCTTTATTTTGCTATCTTGATGAATTCTATTGACTAATTTCTGTGTTGAACCAACCTTGCATTTCTGAAGTAAATTTGCTTTGTATTATTGGATCCTTTAAATGTATCTGTAGATCGAAGTTTTATATCACTGACAATGTTCTGTTTCAGCGCTAGCATAGTATTGAGATAACCAAGTATGCTGCCCAGACACCTATAATTCAGGTGCCCAGTGGGTTCAGAAGCTCCTGATTTTATATCATACCCAAACCTCAATCCATATGATATACTTATCTTTAGCAGATGGAGAATGCAATCAGAAAGTAAAAATGACCACAAATCAAACCAAATAGGAAAATCTATAGTTTGAAACTAATTTTCCTTCCAAAGGACACAGAGAAGATGAATCTCCCAGTAGTAAGTTATAATATTGGGAGACTGTGGAGGCCAGAATGGTGAACTGTAATTATCATTTATAATGTATACTCATAATCGTATTGCTTCTAGAACATCTTCATTATCTTTCACTTTTGAAATGATTGTTGTTCCCAACAGGCTTGGGAATTCACTTTTATTAGGCCCAGATCATCAATCCAAACCTTTTAAGGTAAGAGTGTTGCTACCTCAGAAGCCAAAGAGACATTTCCTAGCTGGAAAGTGAGCACGCCATAGTCATTAGCCCCCTGGACCTGTGAGCCAGCCTGCCTGTCACTGAGGTTACACTGGCCTCAAATTAACCTGCTCCGTTTGTCCACACACATTGTCCTTCTTCCATGGACTATGTTCTCCAGTGGCTTTAGGCAAGCCTTGTTTCATACCAGAGCTAACTTTCAGGGGAGGGAGGCATGTCTAAATTGAATTCGGTTTATACGGTTTTATTTGTAATGGAGCGTGTGTTTAAAAGAAAGCCATGCTCCGTGCTTTGAAAGGCAAGCATCCATTGTCTCGTCTAATTGATGTCAGAGATCTTCACTTGCAAAGCTGCAATGCCTTTCATTTATCACTGTGGTAGCCTCATAGTCAGGACTTCTCAGTTCTGCACTCCCTGACTTCAGGATGCTTCAGGCAGCACTGCTTTCCTCGAGCCCCATGGAAACCTCCCCTTCCACACTTTCTGGCATGTCTCTCTGTCTGAGCACTCCCCGACTTCCCCTTTGAGTTCACCAGGTCTTGTAGTCCTGCTTCCCAGGGGTGCTACTCTGTAGGGATCCATGTCCCTGACTATTGCTTTGGTCCACGCCCATTGACCTGTTTATGTTAAGACCCTTTGGAATCCTCAAGGACAACTCACCAGTGACCAGGGGCAGAGCAGCTGTATCAACTCAGCTTGGGGAAGCTCGAGTATC
This sequence comes from Mesocricetus auratus, assembly GCF_017639785.1. NCBI lineage: Eukaryota > Metazoa > Chordata > Mammalia > Rodentia > Cricetidae > Mesocricetus > Mesocricetus auratus. Next base: position 54,196,910 of record NW_024429197.1, on the reverse strand, counting down.
CAGTGATCTTGGCTGTGTGGAGTTTGAAATTAAGCCCAGTGTATTACTCACGGCAAAACCAGGGGCCAGCCAACTTAAATAGAGCACTCCCTGAGACGGTCACAGAATATTAGAGAAGGAAGCGCCGACTGAAGAGCTCCCATTTGGTGCCTGCTTCTTATTTTTTTAAACAACAGGCTCTCTGCAAGTGAGATGGAGAAAGTGGAAACCTCAAAGAATGTTATTTATTCATTTAACAAGTTTCAGCCTATGAACTTATGCCAGGTCCCTTTAACTTGATAACAATGGCCACTCAATCAAGCTCTTCCTTTTCAGAAAGGGTACTGAGCGCTTTGTAAACAAGCACCGAGGCATTTAGTCGTTCTGTCAACTCTGTACGGTAGGTGCCATTACTCTTGCTTTTTGCAGGTGGACAAGTAGAGGCCCAGAGAAAGCACAGAACATGCTTCTAAGTGATGGAGTCACAATCTGCCTTTACCTTCTTAGCTGCTCCTGTGTGGGTACAAGCCAGGGACTTCCTTGAATAAAACAACTCAAGAGAAACCCATGGCACTACCCCAAGGCTCTGAAGGGAAGATGGTTTTTGTTTGGGAGAGCTCTGAAGGCCAGGAGTTTAGTAAGGTGAAACACACCCTACTAAATCAGGCAGGGCTCAAATTTGCAGATTATTTTCCAACCAGAAGGAGATCCTTGCCTTGAGGGTAGAAAGGGGATCATTTAATGGACTTACAGAAAATATTTGTATTTTCACATTTTATTTCTCTTTGCAGAATAGCCAGACTCTTTCCAGGTCATGGTTCATTCTCTCTGTTGGCCTTTTTACCTGGGATTATTTTGAGAGGCCTGAAGCTAAGTCCTTTGTACCCCCACTGGCCAGGCCTGTTCTATCATCTGATCAGAGTACCACCACTGCCCTGCGCAGCTCAACAGCCACATAGACATGTTTATTGGAGCAATGAGAATCTCACTTATAACAAAGCCCTGGGAATTTGATTATTTTCAGTGCTGAAAGTTTTCATTTGAAAAAATAACCCTCTTTGTTTAACTAATGAAAAGGAGGGGTTACCAACTGACTTCTCAGGCTGGGTAAGAATTCCACGGGCAGTAATTCTATTTCTCAGTGGAAAATGTTTCGGTTTCTTAATGTTGTTTTGCAGGCCAGTCCCTTCCCAGCCCTTGCTCCAAGGACCACACATAAACACATGTACACCCTCATGCATGCACAGTGCAGCGTTTTCCACCCTTCCCTGTTGAGGGTTAGGGATGGCCGCATCCTTTTTCCAACACCTGCAGAACAAAAATGAGGTGGGCCAATAGCTGTCACCCAGCCAGAGGCATCCTGCTTGCTTAGGAACACAATGCCTTTCCCAGCCACACTCTAGCCCCAGAGGCTGGGTGGGCTGCAGAGGAAGGACACTGAACTCCAGACTTCCCTTGTTCCTGTGGATCCCCGTGTCGAGCAGTTTTCTCACCAAATGGAAGGGCTGGTCTAACGGTCCCTCCTCATGTCAGTACAAAATGGCAACAGTACTGTCACCTTTGAACTTACTGTGTGGTCCAAGTAATGCTGAGGGGTCTAGACCACACAAAGCAAATCAGAACGTGGCCCCAGCAGGCACCTCAGCAGAAGCAGAAAACTTACACACACTCTGTCACTTAAATACCTCAGGTTCTGGGTAAATACAGGTGGACCTCTTTGAGCCTTAGAATCCAGATGTATCACCCAGGGGTGTACAAAGCTATGGGCAATATGTCTGCAAAGTCTCCCCCCCCCCTCCTTTCTGTTCACTGGCCTTCTGGATGTCTAGCCCATTCGTATAAAGCAAGCTATCTACAGTTGAGAGCTGGCCAGTAGAGCTGAGTTAGAGCCAAGGATTGTCACCAGGTCTACTCTAACATTGATGCTATTGACATGGAATAGTGTGTTCTATGGTTGTAAGGTCTATCACTAGTAGGAACTATGGCATTCAGGCATTTGAAGAATTCCTTCTCTCTAGATCTGTGAGTAGGAACAATACATTTGCCCCAAGTATGTGGTTTAAACACAGCTCTGCCCAAGGCAAGCAGTAGGCGTGGGCAAGATGACCGTGATGTGAAAAGAGGCATTTAGAAGATCCACTTGCATTAAATATAAAGAAAGGAACAGCTGTTAGCATCATGTAATGAAGAGTCTTGAAGATAGATATAACAGTAAGAAACAAGCTTACCAGTCACATGAGTTTCTGTTTTGAGTGATGGGACTCTCGATTCCATGGTAACTTAAGAAAATAAATAAGGAATTTATTGGTTTGTATAGTCTAGACACGTTTTAGTTAGTTCATAAATACACAAAAATCAGGTTATATTGTTAGGGCTAACTCCCCACCCCGTGTGTGTGTGTGTGTGTGTGTGTGTGTGTGTGTGTGTGTATGTGTGTGTTCTCGTTCTAATAAGCATTCCACCTTGAATCTAAGAGGTAGCAGAGAGACAACTTGTCTCTTTAGCACCTAAGCACCAACCCTTGGGAACATTCTGACTGTCCCAGCCTGGACACGTAGCTGACTCTAAGGACAAGCTGTTACATAGTACTTTGAAATAGTCAATCGGATGTTAGACGGGTACCTACTCTGAACTAGGAAGTGTTCAAGTCACTGGGACACAGTGGTGAGCAAAGCTGGTAGCAACGTTTTACAGTCTTGTTGTATCAGGAACCACACAGAAACACAGGCTCCTCTCAGTTCCCGAAGAAGCCAGCATTTGCCCAATTAAAGCCACGACATGGGTTTCTAGTTATTGAATGTAATGCAAGATAAACATACTGGGTTTCAACCAGCAGTACAACAGGAAGCCCTGCTGCCCCATGAAGGCATCTCCTAAAAGCCTGTAGCACAGCAACAGATGACATCTATGTGGAGCTCACTGAAGAAATGCTTGCATCCATGCAACATGCGGGACGTGCAAAGCAATGCCATTGCAGGTAGGGAGGGGGAAGCAGGACAACCCTGTGGCTCATGGCCTCTGACCTTCACATCCCACTTTCAAGAGTGTCCCAGACATCAGAACTGTGTTTCCTAGTAAGTTGTCACTGAACTCCAAGGACACCATGGAGATCATAACCAGAGATCTTTTTAAGGTAAAAGAAAATGTCTACATAAGTACAGATTTGAGAAAAAGGGGCTTTTCTAAAATTCTATATTCGGAGAGACTGCATCCTTGTTTCTTAATAACTTGGATGTGTGGGTTAATAAGGAACTCTTACCAAATATAATTTATTCAGTATTTGTTGAGTACCTGCTCTTTATTCAGTATTTGTCAAGTATCTGCTCTATGCCAATACTTTGGTTGTATAAAGACAAATACTGTAAAGCTTTGCTTCCTAGGTAGAGATCTACACATAACTCCTCCTAGTAAACTGCATAATTGTATGAAGGTATGTGTGCATAGAACATTCCCCCATAATGTGTCAAAGCCACAGAGTAGGTTTGTTGTGATTGTGAAGGGAATGAATGGATTTTCTTCCTTACCTTAGGATATCTTTACAGAGCCCTGGACAAAACCCTGGGAGATTCTAGAGAGATGAGGACAGGCTCTGGGCCATCTGGGGCTACCTCTTATTAAGCATGCTTAACCTCTACAGGTCCAAGGTAGTGTACAGCAAGCATCCCCAGGGCTTGCTGGACACTCATTACTTTTTATTATGCTTCTTCCTGTCAGGTACTCTGAAATCCACATGGACGGGTCCTGTGATTTCAGGTTGTCCCCAAAGAGAAACTCGGGAATCAGTGATGAGCACAGCAGGAGAGGAAGCTCGCCGCCTATCTCAAAAGGGCACATCACCATAATCACAGATAGCTTGTGAGCATATGCAGAAAGAATGCATCCCAGGAGCAAGCATCGGGAGCTGCCCAGCAGATAGGGATACACAAGCCAGATGCCCCTCCCTACCTCCCTCTCCCCCTCAAAAGATGCCTCTAAAATATGTGGTGGGGGCCTGTTTTATCTCCCAGCCCCACAGAACCCCCTCCCCAGGAGCCACCTTTGCTGCTATCCCACTAAACCCACCCTGGCTGTCCCTTGGGCTGGAGGCTGCCTTCATATTTCATGCGGAATGCAGCAGCTTCCCGGGAGCCTAAGGCATGCCCTGCATTTTGATGCACTGGCCAGCTCTGACACCAGCCAGCTTCAGAGCATGCCTAATGAGGAGGCTGACACCACGTGGAGGAGTCAGGCCTGGCGGTGGAGACCAGGAGGAAGGTGACAGGAAGGCATTGAGGGTGATGGGAGGAAGATGGCAGATGCCTCCATGAGACACTACATTGTCACCAGACGCGATCAATGTGAGCCAAATTAAACTACACCAGGATCAGATCAGACTTGCAGAGAAAGAGCATGGTGCAGCCTTGGGAAGGAGAAGCCTCACAGATAGGAGGGTTAGCCTCTCTAAGCGCTCACCTGGCAGTGGGCAAAGCGGATGCCATTTCTGGGCTTCTACAGTGAGCATCTGAGTTTCCGTAGACACTGCTTCATTACCTAGGAGACCCTGATGAACACAGGTTTTCCTTCCCTTAAAGCCCTATCTGCCTCAGTTTCATTCATTGTTCCTTATTTTGACTGCCTCAAGATAAATCAGCCTTTGCTTCCCCGGGTTTTGAGATACACTAGGGGGCAGAGTGGGCACCTGTGATCACCATCCCAAAGCTATGAATGTGAAGGGATTGCAAGCCATGGTCACCAGTTACTTAGCGCAGCAGGAGAGTCTCTGCTTTGGACCAGGAATGTCTCCCAAAGGCTGTGCTGGAGGACTGGTTGCCAGCTTGTGGCAGTCCTGGGAGGAGCCAGAACTTCTTAGAGGTGTGGCCTGTTGGGAGGTGTGCCCTTGAAGTGTGAGCACTTATTTTCTCAGTAACTGTGGGGTGACCTCTGCAATGGTGTCCATCCACTGGGATGCACTGTGTCCTCCTAAGCCCAGAGCCACCAACCCAAGGAACTATGAACTAAAACCTCTCACACCATGAACCCAAATAAATCTTGTCCTCTTTAAGTTAGTTTTCTCAGGAAATTGGTCAAAATGAAGGAAAACTGAGTATATATTAGAAACATAGCTTTAAATGTTTAGAAAGATCATTGTAATATGGAATTGAAACTATGACTCCACTGTCTTTCTCTCTCCAGCGCGCGCGTGTGTGTGTGTGTGTGTGTGTGTGTGTGTGTGTATTAAGTGTTATGCTTTTGCTCTGGGGAAAATAATTGCTGATCGAAGTTGTCCCTCCTTACTGAATGCTAATCAGGTGCTAGACACTATTTCTTTGTTGTCCTTTTGACATGGAACCAAGTGACACTGTCCCTCTGTGAAGCTGTGAAGGCAGGCTGGAGGTTCACTACACATCTCCGGAGGCAGGATAGGGACCATCTTGGCCTGAAGCTGTGGGTTTTACCTTTGTAGAACGCATTTCTGTCTGACCATGCTGCTTTGAATGTATCCTTACTGTAACTCTCTGTCTGACCATGCTGCTTTGAATGTGTCTTTACTGTAACTCTCTGTCCCTTTGTCTGTCAGTATCATTCCTCACTTCACCCATGAGGCCCCTGGAGTAATTCCTTCGCAGTGCTTCCTGACTGCCCCCAAATCTGAAAGCAGGAGACACCTGCACTCTCATGTTCTCTGTGGTACGATTTACGACATTCAAGATGTGAAGTAGCCTTGTGTCCATTTACAGATGAAAGTTTGACAGAGCTGAGATTGGTGGTATAGGGCTGTTGTTTCAGCTACTGAGAAGGCAAAGGTGGAAGTCTCAAAAGTTCAGGGCAGTTGGTGTATAGGGTGAGTTCAAAACCATCCTGTGCAACTCAGGTAGACTCTGCCTCAAAATAAAAACTAAAATGAGGGCTGTGGATACAGGTCAAGTCCTGACCTAGCATGTACCAGATCACATCCTTAGCTAGAATACACACACACACACACACACTCACACACACACTCATACACATACACACACACCATACACACACACAATACCACACACACACACCATACACAAACACAACACCACACACACACCATACACACAACACCACACACACACACCATACACACAACACCACACACTCACACCATACACACACACAACACCACACACAGGAATACTGCTTAGTTTTAAGATGGAAGGAAGCCTTGTAGCTGACAACATGGAGGACAATACATAAATAAAATGACCTATGCACCTAAGGACAAGCATGATTTGAGTTTGCTTATATATAGACTCTAAAATAATCAAATGTAAGAAGATGGTATAGTTGCCAGAAGCAGGGAGGAGTGGCCAGAGGATCTCAGGTAAGGGGAGCATGCTAAAGACTAGGACCCAGACAATGCCAATAGCTAATGACACTCCATCCGGTACAGAAAAAAAATTGCTAAAGATCCACATGCTTATACTGAGGGTTAAAGCAGAAATATGCACCTTTTTTAAAAAAATATATGGAATTACATTTTACTCACTCTTTTTATGTGTTAAGATTCTGTCCTTTCCAAGAGCTGAACAGTCTCCAATTTAAAATTGTAGGCTTTATGTTGCTACTCTTTTTCTAATTAGAGGAAATCTCAGGTTCTCCACACCCCACCTGGTTCTCAAGGCAGGCATTCCCTGGACCTCCCCAGCAGTGGTTCCAGCAGTGGTTCCATCGCGCTTGCCTTGCACATACTCAAGCCTAGGAAGTGTACTGTGTGAGAGGCGGTTCGGCCCTCAGGTCTGGGTTCCGGGAGAGCTCTTTGTGTGCTCCTTGTGTGGAAGCTATCTCTGCAGCACATGCAGCCAGGGGCCCCACGTCTCGCAGACTGACTTCAGTCCCAGCGTTAGTTGACTAAAGCTCCATTACTAAGCATCACAGTCTGGGCTGTATAAACAATGGGAAATTTATGTCTTGCGGTTCTGGAGGGTAGGGGTCAAAGGGCCAGTGAGCTGCAAGGGAGAATTGTTCCTCCCCACTCCTTTTCCTCGGCCAATGATAAGGTTTCCCAGCAGTCGCTGGTATTCCCTGGTCATGGATGTCCACTTACATCTTCACTGGGCTCTCCCTACTTGCCTGTCTGTCTCCGGCTTTCCTCTTTTTACGAGGACAAATCATATTGTGTTAGTGGCCCACCCTACTTTAGTATGATGTCATCTCAACTGATTGTATTTACAATGACTCTATTTCCAAATAAGGTCATATTCTGAGAGGCTGGGGGGTTAGGACTTCAATATATAAGTCTGGGAGGGCTGCAGTTCAGCCAACAGCTGTTCCTTGCCTGCCACTGAGCCCTTGGATATGAAGAAGACACTGTGTTGTCCTGAGGCTTCTCTTTGTCTGGTGTAACAGCCTCCAATTTTTTTCCAGACTTTTTTTTTTGTCTTGGAAGTTTCTTCTGAATGCTTTCCCTGTCAGTGTCTAGAATGAGTGGGGGGGGAGGGGGCACTCTGCCAGCTGGGCTCCAAAGGCTTTGCTTCACATCAGCTCCAGTCACATTCAAGTTCATGTCCTGGCAGCCTAGGTGTGCAGAGAGTAACTCATATTGATCCCAGATGCTGCTAGTCCCAGCAGGTTCTGCTACATGGATTGGTCTGAAACTAGGATGTCCCCTTATCCAGTATACTGCCATTTGGTTCTCTTTCTGGAACAGCAAAACAACCCAGGCCAGAAAGAGGAAGGGAGGGAGAGAGAGACAGAGAGACAGAGAGAGACAGAGAGACAGAGAGACAGAGAGACAGAGAGACAGAGAGAGAGAGAGGAGGGAGGAGGGAAGGGGGGAAGGAGGGAGAGAGACAGAGAGAGACAGAGAGAGAATCTTCTGGCACACTGCTGGAAACCTCCTGTCTGGGTTTGGTGCAGAGCCACATTTTTGTGGCTCTTTTAGTCACTTTCTGATCCCCACTGCTACAAACCCTGTTCCAGTCTTCACATCAAATCCGTCACCAAAATGAAGATCTATGAAGTGGTCTGAAGCCACCTCGTTTTCTAGACCCTGAAACTGAAGCCTTGAGGTGGAGTTTGTTTGGTGAGCCCAGTTTCTCATAAACAGGCCATGTTAACTGTGAACCTCTCCTCGCCCCTGCTGCCATGCACACACTCTGTGAGTCTCAGCCGGTAAGGTTTGCTCCATTTTCTTGCAAAACACTGAAATTCCCAGTTCTCTGTTTTCCCTGGACGAGTTCCAGGGAAATCATGCTTTCCTACTTTGGAAATGTGTCCCACATGTCTTCTTTTAATACTTCTGATAAATCCCCTGCTCATGATTCATATCTTTTAGTCCCCTAGTCAGTGGCCTTCGGAAACAATTGTTTTTGATCAGTTTCTAGTTTTGGGGAGGAGGGGATGAGTCTGTCATTCCTGATGGTCCACTCTTTCCCAGGCACCTTTTGAGTCACTCTTCCCTTACGCATGTACCTTAGACTGTATGCCATTGTTACAATAAAATACCCAAGGCTGGCTGGTAGATCATGATAAGAGGTTTATTTAATTCACAGTTCTGGAGGGTTAAGATCACGGCACTGGCTTTTGCTCAAATCTGATGAGGGTTTCATGGTAGGTGGCATCGAACTATTGGGAGCAGATGAGGTTTTACAGCAAGAGAGAAAGGCAAGAAAGTTTACCCTTTTGTAGAAATTCTTCCTCGTGAGAACTAACCAGGGTCCTACAAGCACTACCTTGATCTCTTCTGGAGACAGAAGCTTCAGTGACCTAAATAAGTCCCATCTCTTAAAGGCTCCGTAGCACCTTTCCCATCAGCCACTGAGGGCCACATCTCCAACACATGAATTTTAATGAGGTAAACCAAGTACAAACCACAGAAATTTCAAAAGATTGAGCCAGGGTTACAAAGAAACCAGAAAGCAGAAAAAGGGCAAAACAAGTCACAGATTCTCTCTGTCTCTGTCTCTCTCTCTCAATATATATATGTATATATATGTATATGTGTGTGTGTGTGAGAGAGAGAGAGAGAGAGAGAGAGAGAGAGAGACTATGAAACATTAGATTATAAGGAGGTTAGAGTCAAAAGTTTTAGGGAGCAGGAAGAGAGAGGGAAAGGGATGGTGAGGTCCAGGTGGCTTGGCCTTGTATATGAAGAAGGGACAACCCTACCAGCCCAGAGAACATGGAGGTCATTAGTCTAGCCCAGTCCTTCCAGGACAAGTTCTGATAATCTTAGGAGGCAGCAGCTTTACTATATTTTACATTCTCTCTCTGTGCCTCTCTCTGTCTTTTCTCTCTCATACACACAGATACACACACTATACCACAATATTAATTTTTAGTAATCAGCAATAATTATTTTTATTTGTTGTTCTGAAAGCTAACAAAGAAGAATTTCAGCTTTAAAGATACTGCTTGGTCAGCAAAATATTTCATGTGTGCACTATAATTTAAACTTATTGAATACAAATGCCATATCTCACAGTCTATCCTCTGTCTCACTGTCTCAAATTTCCAACACAAATAGAAGAGGTCACATAAAACAACAGAATAGATATAACCTAAGTTGTGTTTCTTTATCCTTTCCATTGCTTGGAAAACCTGTTCCTCAAATGCAGCGATCTGTTCTTTCGCATAGAAACACAATGTTCCCCAAGTAAACGCAGAAGTCCTTAACTACAAAAGAAACATTTCAGAAGCTACATGGGTACAGTTTAATAAATTAGTTGTCACATGTGATACAAAGGTTATTAAATGTTGTGAAACATAAATGTATGTGTGCTACAGTTGGGCTGTGAACCTTTCTCCAAAAGGTTCATGATTTTGAACAAAATGCCTGATTGTCAGCTTCGGTTCACTAGGAAAGTCGTAGCCTGGAAGAAATGAAGATGTTCTACAGAGACACTGTGTCTGTCTCTCAGTCTAGCAGTATAGTGAATCAATGGACTCCAAAGAAATGGGAATTTCCCTGGGAATCTCATATCGAGAGAAGGAAGACTCCAGAGGGGGAGCTTGTCCCCTAGGAAAGGACTTCACACCATTCTAACACCTTGTCAGAACCTCCCCCAGGATGAGACTGAAACCCAGAAAATGATGGTGAGTGAGAGCAACCGTGGACAGAATAGCATCGATGCAAATATCCTATGCCCTCCATTTAAACTTCAATATCATTTCAGGAAGATGGACTTGGAGAGGTTCCTCGGTGTCTTTATCCCTCTTCCCAATGGGTGTGGCCACACAGAATAAACAACCCCCCACATACACACACACTTAATTTGGCTGTTTGAACTGGCTTGGTGAGGAAGGGTGGCTGAGCCTGACTCAGAACCCAGTCTGCAACCCCAAGTTAGGAGTGGTAATAAAAACTGTTAAAACACAGGAGTACTGGGGCCTAATGCTCTTAATGCCCCTACCTTGGTGGCTACTGCTGGGAACTCCTGGGACCATGTACCTCAGCATTCTCAAATCAGCCTAGACTACAATTGCAGGCAAGGAGGCTTTAGGGTCTGAAATAAGGGTCTACTGTCTGTTATAGTCAAATTATGCACACATTTTCCTTTTGCGTATCCATGTTTTGTCTCCTGTCTGTTTTATTGTACAGATTTCTGCAGGGCTCTGCCATCTCGGGCCAACATCCGGTCTTTGTCTTTCTCCCTCTGCCTGTCACCCTGGATGGTGACAGCGCTTAGTGTACCTCGAGTCTTCGGTGCATGTGTAGGGATGGGGATATTTCTCTGCTACCTCCAAAAGTGGAAGAGTAGCTCATCCTGGTGTTTTGCCCTTGTGAATTGCACCCTCCTCCTGTTTCTTTTATTGCCTAAGCTAGTGGGCTTGTTTTTCCCTGAGACAGTTATATAAGACTCTCGATTCTCCAAATCCATATTAGCTCATCTCCACTCCCTTTGCTTCCTCGGCCTCTGAGGACCAAGCCAGAGGAAGGAGGAAAAAAAGGCAGGAAGCACCGAGAAAACCCCAAAGCCTTAAGCTCCCTGGGCCTGCCCGAGAAGGCAGCTCAGGTCTCCGTGTCTGGGGCTTGGTTTCCATAGTCTTCCTTCAGAATGGAGGGGACATAGCCACATAACCATGGACGTTTCCTGGGAACAGGGTGCAAGTGAATCCAGGAGCCAAGAAATAGCTCTCTGGAAATTTTTCTGGCTCCTGTCTGTCTTCCTCAGGGAGAAATTCAGTTCTGTGAGTCGGAGCAATTCCTTGTGCCCATCTCAAACCCTGCAGTTTAGATCTTCATTAAAAGAAGGTCCATCGAGGGGCTTAAACTCAAAACTCCCTATAATGGTGAATACTCAGAATTACTTTCCACCTGATACTGCTTCATTTAATTGGACTAAAGCAAGCTCCCCTGGCTCCAGACTCCCTTGAAATCCTGCCCAAATTTGCCTGGCTCCTGCGTGGGCCTGAGTAAATATGCGGCAGGTGCGCCAAGGGGTTGTGAGCTGGGCTCCCATGAACCGTAATGTTGCCGCATGGCTGCTTCTCCCACCCTTCGGCCCTCCCTTGAAATCCCAGGACCATCCCTGCTTATGCAAAGAGGAGGCTCCCCAGTGCCGCCTTATGAAGAAGTGGTAGAGCAATTTCATTTAATATTGCTAGTGCTTCCATTAACCCGGCTCTATTGCTCTCCATCCTCAGTTTAAGACTCCCTCTTTCTCCTGATTATCGCTGTATTTCAGAGCACCTGAATGTCCTCCCCAGACCTGTGAGTCAGCCTGGAATACAACGATGATGGGATGATCAAAGGCTACACTTTCTTGAATTCTCTGGCTTGGGAGTCATGCAGCCTTCCTGCACCAGCCATGGAGGGCAGCCTGGGTGCTCCCTCTAGGTGGCTCTGGTGTTTTCTGTCTCCTTTCTTCTACTGCCCCCTTCCTTCCTGGGTTCTCCCCACCCCTGGGGGAACAACAAAGACAAAGTTGGGGCTCTGCTTGTAAACAGAAGCCTGTTGAATGACAGATGCCACTTGACTTAATGCTATATGAAGAGAAGCCTATTGTAAGATCAGCATGGAGTTTGCAACCTGTTATGATTTAGACAAAAAGCATAACCCTAAAAGTCATGTGTTGAAGACTTGGTCCCAAGCTAGTAGATCCAGTCATTAAGAGATGAGTGCTCTGACCTTATCAATTAATTATCTATTGATGGATCACCATTGAGTAGTCTATTAAGAGGTGGTGGAATCTGTGGATGATGTGACTTGATTGGAGGAAGTGGCAAGGCTTTGAAGGGTGTGCCTTGTCCCTTTTTTCTGCTTCCTGGCCACATATATCTGCTGTCATGCTGTTCAGCCCCGTCACAGGTCCATAGCCACAGAGGCAGCCAAGCAGGGCCCAAGTCTCTGAAATGGCGAGTCAAAACTGAATCTTCCCTTTAGTCAGGCTGCTTTCTTAGGTATTGTGTCAGGATGAAAGTGTGCCTGACACAGGTTACACACAGAATATCACAGTTTAGTCCAGCATGCCATCAATGTGATCGGAGCATTCATATTGGCTTCCAGCTGTAAAGTCACCTACCCAACACTGAGCCATTCTATAATAAAGTGCAGAGTAGTTTATGTCACTTATGGACCACTGTATTCAAAGTGAAAAACAATAGTTGTGTGAGAATGATTCTCCACCATTGTCGAGTTAAAAAATTCACTGTCAAATCATTTAAAATTGAGAACCATCTGCTTTTGGGTCCTCTCTGATTAATACTTAGATGTCTGTGGTTCTATATGATTGACTGGCTGGTTGACTCAGTCATTAATTCCAACATTTATTAACATGTATTAAGTGACTACTATAGGTCAGGCACACTTACTAGTGTTGGGGATGGATTTTGAATGAATCTGATAAGGGTTTGTGCTCATGAAGTTTAAATGCTACCAGCAGAAACACCACACACACACACACACACACACACACACACACACACACACACACACACACATACACACGGAGGGGGGCCAGGAAGATAGGTGGGTGTGAGGAAAATAATAAAAGCAGAATAACAAGCTAGAGAGATGGGAGCCTACCACCAGTTTTCTGGTACACACACTGCTTTGTACGCTCGAGGCCTTTCCTTGTGTCAGTTCGGCTTATTGCACAGCGAGCATGGTGACCCGGGGTGTGCTCAGATTACTCTCTCTAGCAAGGCAGAGCCAGCAGGATACCTGAGTCAACACCCTAAACTCTTGCCACCACCCAGTCCCTCCCTGCCTTTGCAGGTTAGTGTGGGGTCCTTGGAGGAAGATTCCCAAGCTTCCCTCTAGAGAGAGCCCGAGAGGGGACAGCATTATTAAGACAACAGGAAGCAAAACGCTGGCACACACTGCTCTTCCCCATCACTCGCCATGGTCTCTCGACCAGCTCGAGAAAGGCCTAGGCCTGTTTCCCTACCCTTTCTCTTCTCGGTCAGGACTGAATGGAAGTTACTGTCCAAGACCTAGAATAACTGGTGGCAGCTAAACCCCTTGGACTTTACTGTCTTTAGGAATCTGTCCTGAGCAGCCTGGCCATGTGCTCAGAGGAGAGGGCAATTCTTTAAGACCCGATATAGAATAAGGGTGAGGGCAGGGTTAGGGCGGTTCTAGGCCTGTTATAGGTGGAGGGGCACTGGTGAAGCTCTTTGGAATCAGCCAGACTTGGGTTGCATCTTGGCTCCTCAGCTCTCTGTTTACCTGGTTTGAGTCATGGTGGGTAGAGTAGGCTGACCTTACTCATGGTCTTGTGAAAGCTAAAATAAGAGTATAATCAGGGAGCACCGTGACCAGGGCAATAGCCAGGCACAAAATGATGACATTCAGTGACATTTCCTGGGAATGTTTATAAGGAGGTGATTTTATTTTTTGAAGATGCACAGTGAAGAAATGTCATCATGTCTATAATTCGCTTTAAAATGTTCTGGGGTATATTGTGGAGTAAGTACTACCCTTTTCTCTCTCCCTTGGAAAAGCTCTAGCCAGTACAACCCTCAATGACTTTCATTCAAAACAAAAATGGGTCCGACCATTCATTGTCATAGTTTTTGAAAAGCATCTTCTTGTCAACAACTCCAGAATGAGATCTCTAAGCCAAATCTCTGAGAGTGACTCCAGACTGAGACAGCCAGCTGTCACATGGATCCTGCAAAGCCAACGTTCTAAATGGAATGCTTTCTCTCAGCCCTGTCTGAGCCTCACAGCCTACTCCCTGCACCCTAGCCACAACCCAACCATGCTCCACATTTTGGTAAACAGAACCACCATTACCCAGATGCCTGAGCCACAGGCCTGTGGAAGAGGCCTGATCACCTCCCTGCCTCATCTCCCTTCCCTATTAGCTTTCTCTATTGCATCAAAGATTTCCCCGTCAGCCACTTGCCATCTCCACAGATGCCCTCGCCTGGGCAGCAGCCTACAGAATTCACCCCCTGATTTAACACTTGCCCTCATGAATTCCATTCCCATCATAACCACCCTGACTGCTTACAAGGTCTGAACCAAGCCGTTTACTTCCTTTCCCAATCCTTGTGAAGACAATTAAGTCCAAATGGGGCCCAATGGCTTCCTCCTCCTTCTCCCTCTTCTTTCTACAAATCTCCGAGAGCCACTCTGGAAAGGAGTCAGTCTCTCTCTGTGTCTCTCTGTCTTTCTGTCTCTCTGTTTCTCTTTCTCTCTGTCTCTGTCTCTCTCTCCCCTTTTTCCTGTTTCCTTCTGTCTTAAGGCATTCTCACTCATAGAATCTGAGTCTCTTTACCTTCAAAGGAAACGGATGACCGGCCATCAACATAAGACATGTTGGGCATGGTGCTCATTAACCAGCTCATCTATTAATGAGTCAAGAAAATTAAATATAAAATTCTTCTGCTGTATGTATGTATGTATTTACTTATGTGTGTGCAGGCATGCGTGGGCCCCTGTTGCTCCTGTGAAGGTCAGATGGCAGCTGTGGGAGTCAGTTCTCTCCTCCCACTTTGTGGGATCCATTGATCAAATTCAGGCCATCAGGGCCACTCACCTTTACCCACTGAGCCATCTTGCTGGTCCCCACCACTCTTACTGCAAATTGTCCTCTCTGAGCCATGTCCCTCCACTCTCAGTCATCAGTACTCTCCCGTACCCTGGGCCTGGAGCCCCTTCTATGGAAGTTGCACACTCCTTCCACACTGCCATCCGCCTATAGCTTTGCCCCTCCTCCTAGTGTTGCAACACCAGCACCCTAATGCCCTTGAAAGGGAGGTTGGCTGACCAGGTGGATGAGGTGGAACCTATGTACGTGTATGTGTTAATTGTATGTGCTCTATCTGCAATCCTATGTTCCTCTAGGTTGATCATCCAAGAACCCCAATAAAATATGGAACGTCAGATGTTAGCATCATACTCCAGTCTCTTGCAGACTTGTGCTGGGTCCCGGCAGAGGTCCTTGCCACCCCTTCCACAGGTGAGGTGCCACTGTTGCCCAGATTAGCATGTGGGCCAGCTTTGAACACGAATGCCTCTCCCTTTCCTGGGTGACTCTGGCCTTCCTATCAGTCTGTGCTAATGAGAAGTGAATGCTGCAATCGTGGGGCTCACTCTGAGGTCGCAATTACGTAAGGATTATTAATGAAGCAACAATGTCAAAATTGTGTGAAATCAAACTCAGATTTAAGTACTTAAAATAAACAGATATAAAGTAACAGATGTCCCGTTTTGTTCTCAGATGATTTCATCCCTTGTTAAAAATAAATGTCTGGCTTGAAAAGAGAAAAAAATAAAAGAGACTTTATACTCTCATGTTAAAAATTAATTGAATCCAGAGATTGGTAAAGCAACTAAGTGGTGTAGGATTGTTTTTCCCCTTCTTAAAGCAAAGATATATTTGTGTTGATTTTTATTTCAGCAAGTAATGAATTCATTGCGTAGTCCCAACTTTGATAGGCCAAACTCACGTCCTTTGAAATCCAAAGGGAAAATTTCTCCAAAGCTATTATGCAGATAAGAAGGGGGCCTAGTGTATCTATCTTAGGAGAATTTACTTCCATGCAAAACCCCAAAGGATGCAACAGAAGAGGCTTCGGAAATCAGGGGTCCTGCATGTCCTCTTTTGCTCAGTTCCTGTGGAGGACCTCTACCTTGGAATCTCAGGGTGGAATTCCCAAAGACGGCATCTACTGAAATTAGTAATGAAAAAGGCAAATTAGGTCATCTCGCCCGTCCCCCTGCCAGCTTCCTACACTGTGGTTAATTTTCCCCTCCTTTGATCAGACACATTTTAAATGTTTCAAGAGATGGAAATTACACAAGTTGTCTCCCTCTAGAGCCCCGCTGTCTACTGATGTTGCAGGACTCGGGTTTCTGCCTGTGAAACCCCTAGGAGTTTTTCCAAGTGTGGAAGGTTGTTTGTGAGCTCGCAACTGCCTTTACTTTCCCCACATTCCTCATCATTGTTCTTGTTATGGCCCAATTCCTAGTAATCGGGGGTCTGGAGGAATGATCCAACTCACAAAATGGCCCTGGGAGCATCTAAAGGAAATGACTGATCTGCAGAGTCTGAGGACAAAAATAGGGGACTGATCCTGAAGTCCTTGACTAAAGGGACAGTAGCTCATAGGCCTGACACCAGCGCTCTGCACAAGACAGCTGCGCTGGACATCATGTATTAGGGAGATTAAACAGGCCAGAGCAAAAACCACATGTTTCCGGAATGAAAATATACCCGTTTCCAAGTTTTCAGAGACTTAGTGGGAAAGTGTCTTGTGATTTTTAATGAATTAAATTCTTTTTCATTGCTCTTCTTTCAAATCTCATCTATGAATGCCATACCTGGGGAAACCACTGTACAGTTACAGTGGAAAATAAAAGACAGGTCAGTGGTGCCGGCGGAACGCTGCAGTGGAATGTCTTAGTACTACTGAGATGCTGATGGTTATTCCAGCAAGAAGAAAACACAGAGCGCTAAGTCATTCTCACAGTCCCAGAAGGAAGCAGTCTTTTGTGAGATGCAGCTGTGGCGCTAAGCCATTCTCACAGTCCCAGAAGGAAGCAGTCTTTTGTGAGATGGGCAGAGATGCGGCGGTGGCGTGGAAGAGTGGCTTCTCACACCTTGTTAGGTAGCACACCTGCTGTCTCCAGCTGAGTGAATGAGTGAAGGACAGTGGCCAAGCCCCTTGTCTCTCACAGCATCTCCACTTCCTGTGTCTGCTCTCCATTCTGCCCTTAGTTATGGACAGAGAGGGTGACACAAAGCGTTCTTCATTGCTTTTCCAGTCCTTCTTGTTGACGTTTCGTGGCAGGCTCCGCTGTTGCCGACTCCCCACGCGTTCCTTTTCGCTTCCTAGGGCGTCCTCCATTTTGGCTTTGGGTGTCATTATGATGAATTGTTAAAGCCCAATAAAATGGAAACTTCTCCAACCTTCCTGGGAGCCGGCCGCTGGCTTAGTTCTGGGCATCAGATACACATAGCTACCCGAACCCAGATGCCTTTGCGACAGTGCCCTTTGCCTTACTCTTTGCTGCCATTTTGCAATTATGAGTGTGACACACAGAGACTTGGCAGTAGAGACATTGTAGCCCTGCTAGGCAGTCCCTAAAATGCAGCCCAGTGTGTGTGTGTGTGTGTGTGTGTGTGTGTGTGTGTGTGTGTGTGTGTGTGTGTGTAAACAACTTTACAGAAAGCCACTACCAAAAGCCTTCCTGACTGACCCAAACTATCACGCTGTTGGAGAGTCCATGTGACTAGTTCTTTAACCTGAAGGCCAGGGTTAAAGGATGAGAGCATTTTGGAAGAACGCTTTAAGTTCTATCAAGCTATTGATATCTTCAAACAAGCTTATCAAATTAATGATTCGCCACAACATCAAGGACCCGAAGGACTGGACAGGGGTCAGACCAAAGGGCGTTGAGTCGAAGGAGTGGACACTTGTCAGCAAAGTTCTCAGCAGTCTTCTTATTGAGTCACTTATTGAGTCACGTGGTTTGAGGGTCAGTGGGTTGGGGACAAGAGCAGAGCTGAGGACCGGTGGAGAGAGGCAGGAAAGGATGTGGTCTCTGCCTTTCCTTAGATTCTCCTCCTGGGCAGCGCTGAGGCGCTCAGGTAGCCCCAGGGCAGCGGAATAGTCCCACAGAGTGTGCCTCATGATGTAGATTTGATTTGCCAGTACGTGACTGCATGCCTGCTGCCTGGGACTGCACCCTGACTCTTCCCATTCACCTCTCTCAAGCCCTGACCCTTCCCATTCACCTCTCTCAAGCCCTGACCCTTCCCATTCACTTCTCTCAAGCCCTGACCCTTCCCATTCACCTCTCTCAAGCCCTGACCCTTTCCATTCACCTCTCTCAAGCCCTGCACTGCCTCCTTTCTCAGGAACACACAGTGTGACTGCGCCATCCTCATGTACTTCCCTTCTGGCGCAGGTGTGTACCACTCAACATCCCATGGGTTTGTCCTGGCATCTCCCGAAGCTCCCAGGATCCTATATTGAAGCCAACATTTGTGGAGGGTTCTCCATATGCTAGGCAGCATTTTCGTCTGCCAAGCTTCTGGATCCTAAGTTGTCAGGCTCTATTTCTCCCCAGGCCTGGCATGTTCCATGTTCTCCTGACAGGACAAGGACCCCATCTGCTGTGGGTGTCCTGGGAAGGCGCTGGGATGGAAAAGGCACTCCTGATCAGCAGAGCTCATAGTGAAGGTTCAAGCCTCAGATTATTGCCTGGTTTACATGCTGCTGGGCCACCACCCAGCTGTGCAGCCACAGACAAGTCCCCTCTTGTTAGCTTCTTGTCTACAAGTAGGTAAGTGGTGTCTCAACGGCTCAGACTTCAAGGTTTCTATTAGAATACCATGAACCAGTCCTCAAGATGCAGCAAAGGGCAATAAAAACCACCCCAGCTATTTCAACAGGGAGTTTAAGACAAGAGATTGGCTGCAAATGTTTTGAAGGGCTTTGGGAAACAGACCTACAAAGCAACTAGAAAGCAGAGACTAGAGTTTGTACCCTGTAAAAGCCTCCAGGAACCCAAGGAACACATGTTAACTGTCACTCAACAGCAGGTGTGGGGACTTGCAGTCACCTCCTGTGGCCTGTTGCTGCTGCTGCCACCTGGATAATTAATTAATTAGTTGAAGTATTGAAATAATGATGCCTGAGCTTCCAGTTTCCAGTATTCTGTGAGTACTCTCATTGGTAAAACCTAACCAAAGCTGGAAAGGAAGTCTGGGAAATGTAGTTTGCAAGCTTCTGAACTCTAGAGAGAAATAGCAAATGTGGGCTAAAGTCTAACTAACACACCACTGACACTAATGGACACAATTCCTGGCAATTAGTAAGTATCCAGGTATGTTTTCAACCATGCTCACCTGTGAAGGGCCCAGCCCCTCACCCAGCCCTATGCTTTGGCAGCCATGACAGGCTGCAGAAAAGGCCCAACCAGACATAGGCCTCTGACTCAGCAGCCTGTGCCAAGCCCCTGACTTTGTCCGACCTTGCCCTAATCACTAGGAAGCCAGATCCCCTCCATGTGTCAAGGAACCAATCAGAAGTTAGCTGGCGGGCTCTGGATGTGCTTTACTGATAATAGTGTAATGTAGCATATAGCAGCTGCTCTGGGAGGGCCTCTAGACATAGCAACCTTTCTGCAGCTGCAGCTGACCAATCAACTCAGGACAGGTTGCCCAAGCCCAGAAGAGCACCAATCCTGAGACTGTTGCTATGCAACTAGTGGACCCCCCCAGACACGCCCCTTGCTCTGCCCCAATATATGCCCTGCCCCACTGCTGCTTGGGGTCTCTTGTGCTCCATCCGCTGTGTCGTTAATTATAAAGACTCTTTGCTTTTGCAACGGATCTGGTCTCTTGGTAGTTTTGGGGGTTCGGAGTCTGGGTACAACGATAGCTGTTGTTATCTTTGTTCTTATTTCTGCAATTGACAATTAATGGGACCACAGTCCAGTTAGTTTATCATTTTGGGCTTCAGTTTCCTCATCTGCTCAATGACAGGTTTGACTAGGTGAGGGCTAGGGTCCCTCTCTGCAAATAATTCTTTTCTTTCCTCATTTATTCAAACAAGAAGCATCTGCCAAACATCTTGTTCAAGCCAGACACTGGGGATAGGAGGGTAACCGGGGTTGTGACATCAGCAAGATCACGCTTATGCAAAAGTCACTATTCTAGTGACAAAAACAAACAAACGCATAATTTGTGTTGCTTTTTAGTCCTGAGCTTACATTGCCTTCAGGGACATAGAAATGGACTCAGTCCAGTACCTTTTTCTGCTTATGTCTCTCCCTCTCCGATTATTTAGCAAAGCCCTCTCTCCACCAGGGGAAATTTCTTCTGCTTCTTCCAGATGCACGCATAACCAACAGTCCCTCTCTCCAATAGGCTCCACTTCCCATTGCCCATTGCCCTTCCCCCACAGTGGACTCAAAATCAACTTGTCAACAATGTAGAGGTGAGATGAGTCACAGCATGGGACAGCATTCGGAGACCTGGTCAGCACCTGCAGAGCAGTCAGGGTAATAAGGAATGTAAAAATATGAATGCTCTGGGTCTCTGTGATTTCCCTGTTTGCCCAATCTGTCACTCTGCTACCCATGGATTCCCCACTATTACTCCTGGCCCTAATGTGGGGTGGGAGACCCTGTGAGTTCCATCTAGTATCGCTGCTCACTCTGAATGTATTTCACATATTGCCGTGGAAACGTCAATTCCCCAAGCCAAGAAGACCCCCGTTCCCCAGAAGCTTCCTCTACAAACTCTAGAATATAGATGAGCCAGGTCCAAACACGAGCTTCGTCTGGGCCCAGCGGATTTGCAGCACACCTGCATTGGAGGTAAATCGATTGACGCTTCCTAATCCTGGCTACCACCAGGCAGGTTCTCCCCTACTCATTGAAGCTTAGTAGCAACATGCCCTTCACTGTAAAGAGAATTTTTTGTCCTCTCACTTGGGACTAAAGGTCAAAGTTTAAATCTATATTTAATGCCATTTTCTGAAAACTGGATTTGTGATTCCCTTTATGCTGGTATTACATATCTTAAGGGATTTCAGGGGGAGAAATCTGGGAAGCCCAGTTTCTGAGAGTGACCTTTACTTTAAATGTGTAAATAGGATGGAGCTTGTGTTTCAAGGTTTTAAACCTTCTAATTGTGCTTCCAAAGACAGTTCTGGAAAACATAGGCTGTGTGGAACGGGCTACACTGAAGCCACTTTGAAAAGACGCGACTTTGCAGATGAAAGGCCGAAGGTCAGGCTTGCTAGGGACAGTTTTTCTGAAGCTTTGTACCCTGAGCCACAGTGAGCCCACATTAGAATATGCAAATAGCGCGGCCTTTCCCTGTCTCAGGAAAGGAAAGTTCACGTTTACTTAACTCTACTTTTCCTTTGAATGTTATAAGACATTATTGAAGTGGCATCAGAATATCATTCAGAATGTCAGTTTTAAAATATTTCAAATATTTACCTAAAGGTTTTTCCGCAGCGGCCTCCACAGTCTGGATGTGGCAGTAACAGCTCAAGCTCACGAGAAACGGACAGTCTTTGGCCCTCATGGGCTCAGGGTTGCATAGTTAAAGGTGGAGACAGGGACTTCTCCTTTTGTCAAGAGTCTCCAGCCAGGACAGACAGACAGACTGGGTCGACAGTAAAGAGGGTGAGAAGCTAATAAATTAGTAAAGACATAATAGTAGCAACATTAGTCAATATTCCTCATAAACTGATATTTTTTTAAAAAATGATTTGTGTGTTATCATACAGTCCCAAACTTCCAGACCCCTAAAATCCTTTGCTTAAACAGACAGGTCCAAACTGGCTTTGATCTCCTGATCCTCCTGCCTCTGCTTCCCAAGTACGCTGCCAGGACCAGCTCACAGTATTCTTTGTGAATAAGATGGCCTGTTGTTCTTAGCTGTGTGAAAGCAGGATGGCTATGGATTGCTAGTTTTCATCATTCATCTGCTTTATACAGTTTGCCTGTCTCTGGGTACCTCAGCTTGTCCTGCCCTCATTCATCCCTGGGTGCTGTCCTGCCCTCATCCATCCCTGGGATGCTCACAGAAAAGGAGTCTTGGACCAGCCTGTTACTGTCTAGATGCTGACTCTGTGGGACCCACAGAAGAAGGGACATTTTTCCTTGCAAAGGGAAATTGAGGCCCAGGGGAGGGTCTAAGTGGCCAGGTGACCCATCTCAGCCTGTTGGAGCCCATAGCTCCTGTGAGCTCTATGTCAATGTAAGATGAAAGCTTTGTGGGCCCTCACCATGGAAAGCTAACTCTATAAAGCAAACCCTTTCTGTATCCCTCTGTCAGATGCTGTCTCTGTTAGACAGCCAACTCAGAAGCAGGTCGAAGCAGATACAGGCTGCTGTTTGCAGCTGCCTTAATGACCACATCAGGTCTCTCTGTGGTCAGCATTAAGCTGGCAGGATGGACCCAAGTTGTAGAGCCTGGGGCAAATTTGTTCACAGTTTACAGCCACAGTGAACTTCAGTTTTGAGAGAGGCAACTAAATATCTACTTTATGGTGGCCTTAAACTTTCCTCTGAGGCCTTCCCCGGCACCCTCCTGACAGCAACTTCCAGCCTCGCAAACCCCTGGGGGGTAAACCAGTGTCTGCTGTCCTGGCTCTCCATGTTGGCCTTTGTTTCCATATTCTTGCAAGCTGAGCTCCTCCTACTGCCTTCTCATCCTGGTCCCCGTGCCCCCAAACAGCTGTCACTGAAGCCACTGCTGACCTTAGCCTTTCCAAGAGATCTCTCTTCCTCTGCGCTCTTTATTTAACCCGGGCTGCCTTAGGCGAAGCTGATTAATCCAGCCCCTCCACTGCCGTGCTCTCCTCCCCGGGGCTTTGTGCTACCTCCGCTTTCTTCTTACCTCTCCTGTGATCTTTTACCTTCTGTTCTCAGAGCTCCCTTCAGTTCTCCCTCCGCACTTTGTTTCTGTGTGACCCGGTCCATTCTTCCACTTTTAACTATAGCAGACTTGAGGACACGTCTTTAAACACGCACGCACGCGCGCACGCGCACACACACACACACACACACACACTGAACACACTACCTTTCTCCAATTCACTATGACGACATCTCCCTCGGCTCCTCCTTACTCTTTTGAGGCCAGTCGCCACCAAGTCAAAGTAAAATCTCTGGCTGCATTGTCTTTGCCTGCGGCCCTTTCGTGTTTCATTTCCCTAAATCTCAGAGCCTAAGGTGATTTGCTCTGCTGAGATCTCATTTTCCTTCCCTTTCCAGGAGCCATTTCTTCCACTCCATTCTCCACAAAAACCATGTCTTAATTCAGGACCCTTGTCTCCTACGTCCTGGTTAATGAAATGCTTGACACGACAGAAACTGAGGCTGTCACCTTTGCGGCCATCTTGAATGACTCCTCTGGGTGCATCACAAGAGAAGCACCTCACTTACTGCAGGCATTTGCTGAACATCAGGGTGGCAAAGGCATAGTTAAGCATTGGCCCCAGAGTTAAGCAGACTGGGGTTCGGATTTTGCCTACACCCCTGATAATCCCTGGGACTTTGGGAAAGTGGGTAATTCTGTGAGTCTCATTTCCTCTAACTGATAAGTTAGAGTAAGAGCACTTATCTTGTGGGCTTGTGAGAATTGAGAGAAATAATGTCTATGTAGCTCCAGGTTTGATACAAAATGTAAGTTCAAAAATATACTGATCGAGTCCCCCTGAATGTGGGTGTCAGTGAGGAGGCCTAGGCAATTTTTTTTTTTGGTATTTACAAGACAGGGTTTCTCTGTATTGTTTTGGAGGCTGTCGGTCCAGCCCAGCCTCAAACTCACAGAGATCCGCCTGCCTCTGCCTCCCGAGTGCCGTGATTAAAGGCGTGAGCCACCACCGCCCAGCTGGCCTAGGCAATTCTATGGGGCCTTAGGTAGTAGATCGGTATTTATCCCTGGCATGCAAATGGATTTTGGGTGCTCATTCTACAATAAGGGATGCTCTCTCAGCCTGGACTCTTGGGGGAGGGCCTAGGCCTGCCCTGGATGAAATGACAGACTCCAGAGATCCCCCATGGAGGGCCTCACCCTCCCTGGGGATCGGAGTGGAGATTGGGTGGGACACTGGGGGGCCAGGTGGGAGGGTGGGCGGGGAGAGGAGGGAGAGGGAGCTGGGATTGACATGTGAAGCAAGCTTGTTTCTAACTTAAATTAAAAAATGGAAGGAAAAATATATAATCTCTTACTAAATAGTATTCAGTGGGTAAAGAAAAATTTCCATGGTCAGGACCAGTGTGTGTGTGTGTGTGTGTGTGTGTGTGTGTGTGTGTGTCTTGGTGTGTGTGTGTGTGTGTTAGGCAGAGATTAACCTTGGGTGTTCTTCTGAAACAGGATCCTTTTGCTAACCTTGGCATTGCCACATAGGCTAGCCATAGCAAGGCCTAGGAATTTGCCCATCTCTGTCTTCTGAGTGCTGCCGTTACAGTGTGTGCCACCAAACCAGCTTTTTTTCGTGGCTTCTGTGGATGGAACTGAGGTCCTTGTGCTTGATAAGCAAACAGTTTACCAAACGAGGGTCTCCAAAGCCCCAGGACCACAGCTCTTGCCAGCTCAAGGTCTAACTTAAACTTTTCTCTTCATCTGCTTTGCTGTTGTTGTGTGTGTGTGTGTGTTGAGCACAGCACACATGCACAAGTATGTGCAGGTGTACACACCTGTGAGGACACTGATGAAAAGTCTTTGCCGTATTTCTTTGAGGGTCCTTTGCTGAATCTGGGGCTAGGCTGCTGGCCAGAAAGTTCCCATGATCCTCCAGTCCCCACCACCCACCCCTAGCACTGTGGTTAAAGATGTACGTGGCCACACCCAGCCTTTTCTTATGTATATACTAGGCTCTGAACTCTGGTCCTCATATTCTCACAGCAAATGCTCTTTCCCATTGAGCTTTCTCTCCTGTCCCAATTTCTGTCTTTGAACCTCTGCTCAGTCCCATTGTAATTGATAGAAAGTGATTGCCTTTGCCTCCTAGAGCAACTTCCAGTCTGTGAGGTACATTTGAAATGTGAACAGCTCCGTATGATCAGACATCTGCCAGGTTTGCATGGTCGTCTCTCGCCTTGCCATCATCTGCCCCCCATGCCTGAGAGCTCTAGGTACCTAGGTATTACCTTGGAGGACAAGTGCGTGTCTTAGGAAAGAAATCTCTTGTATTTCTTGGTACTCTTACCAGCTAGAAGCTCTAGATACAGTCAATATGGACACACACACAACTCTTTCATGAACGTTTCCCAGACAGTAAACTCGTTTCATTGAATTGGCCAATGAATTCAATAACACGTTAAGGGCAGTTGACAGTCAAAGGAAAAGGGAATCCAGTATAGGTTTTTCTTTTTACTCTTTGCTCTCTAACCCCGGTTGTGGATGGGCTACCACTAAAATTGATATGAAACAGTTGGGTCTGGATTTCGTTAACCTACTTTAATGCACTTTCAAGGAAGTAGCATTGACCGGAGGGCTGAGAAACCAGAATTTTTTAAAAATCAGTCCTGTAAAGTAAAAGTCTGGAGCCAAGGTGTCACAGTTGTTCCCACAAGAAGAAAAGAAAGCCTTGTTTCACTGTCCAGCCCAAGAACCTGAAATGTGGACTTTTGGACCTTATGACGTTGTGCACAATTAATTCTCCTTAAAGCTGCTGATTCCCCTTTGCTCCACTTCTGCATCTTTAAGAAAGGAGTAAGTGGTACCCTCAGGGGGCAGCGTGCTGTCTAGGAACAGCATCCGTGTCACTGTTTAGGCAGCATGTGGAATGCTCAGTGAGACGCTCAGCAATGGGATCAGCAGCTATTACAAACCCTTGCCAACTTCTAGAAAAACTGCTCTGTCATAGTGAGAAGCACAAATTTTATTTTACACAAAGGGCTCACATCTTGGGGCTGGAGAAATGGCTCAGCAGTTAAGAGAACTCAATGCTCTTCCAGAGGACCCTAGTTCAATTTCCGGCATCCATAGTGATGCACAACCTTCTGTAACTTCATTTCCCAGGAGACCCAACATCCTCTTCTGGCCTCCTTGGGTACCAAGACACACACATATTAGACAGACCTGCATGAAAGTAAAACCCATGTATACATAAGATACAATTAATTGTTTTTAGGCTCAGATCTGTTGGATGCTTGATCTAAAAGGGCATCCATATCACTTGTTCCAAGGCTCAGTGGACATAAGAGTGAGGGGTGGAGAGATATAAGAGCCAAAGGAAGAGAGTAGTGCTGTAAACATTGTCTTCCAGACATGCTGTACTGTGCACTCATGGCCTCACAACCCTTCACAAGACCTGCACAAGATGGGGGCATAGACATCCTATCTTGGATGAGGGAAGTGTTCAGGAGGCCCCACCCCTTCCTGAGGAATTTTAGGCAGTCAGTAGCTGCTGGGAAAAGGAGTCATAGTTCTCAGTGATGTAGTTGCTGGTAAGTTGCTCATGCTCCACTAAACAACTCCAGCACCAACGCTCATGTAAGCAGCCCTGATTAAGCACAGTGGGTCACATACACAGAGACAGGGAAGTAGGAGAACATGTGAAGAAGGGATTTAGCAGAGAGGGAAAGGGATAAGAAGATAATGAAGGTAAATATGATTGGAGTACTGTGCACGGGTGCGTGCATGCGTGTGTGTGTGTGTGTGTGTGTGTGTGTGTGTGTGTGTGTGTGTATGTTATGAAATTGTGAATGGACCTTTTTTTCTTAAAGGTTCACATATAGCTTCACTTATACTAACAGCATATGTGATAGTCTCATTCAGCACTCTCCCACAATTTCATGTCATGATTCCCAGCCACCATGCAAGAAGAATCATATGCCTTTTGCTGCCAAGTCTACAATACACTATGAAACTTTGAGGCCATGCAGTGGCATTGCATTCCTGAGCTCTGTCCCAATAGTCATGCAAGGCTCTGTCTATATTACAAGAATACACAGTCCCTCCCAGTTCTCAAATGTGTCATGAAGACATGTCCTGTAAATGAAGCAAATGTCTCCAAAAATGTTGGTGTTTGCTTCTCTAAACTGACCATTTGTGAAGAATTTTTTGCAGCATTACTCTGCCTTAGACCACCTCACCCATGGGTTACCCTTTACCAACAGCCTGCCATAGCTCATCCTTTCCCCTCCAAGAAGACAGAGCCGCGTGACTGGGATATGAGTTCCAGGATGTTCTATCACACTGCAACCCTGAGATTGTGTTAACTAAATAAAATCAACCTTGGCTCAGGAGGTAGAACCAGCAACTAGTTGGCAGCCAGGAGTCATAGAGAGTCAGAGGGAGTCCTAAAGATGAATGACACATGCACAGGAATAGTAGGGAGGGGCTTAGGGTGTGGTGTGGCTTGTTTGCTTGCTTGTTTGTTTGCCACAATGGAAGGATGCTCTCTTTTCTGAGATGCTAGCTAAGGACGAAGGTCAGCTAGCTGGTCCTCAACCTCTCTGAGTTAGCAGGTTTTCACACCAGCCTCTGACTCCCAAGCCTTTATTGGTAAAATCGCCAGATATAAATTTAGATTAAATACAACAGCTATTGGAAATGGAAAAGGTTGAACGTGTCATCCGCCCTACCCGGGGAACGGGCTCTGCCTTGAGCTTATCGTGGCGTCCTTCCTCTTGATGCCTTTTGTCCTGTGTCTGGAAGGAAGCAATTCGAAGCATGTGTGAAATTGGTCTCCAGGACATAGCATTCTCCCTTTCTAGCCAACCAGGAAAGCCCACCACACAGGTCATGTCCCAGACACCCTCCTGGAGCCAGGCTGAAAGTCAGCTTAGAATACACAGGGACAGACACTCTTGCAGCCGATCTAATTACACAGCCCACAATCTCTCCAGGCTGAGTCACCCTACCCTTGAGTCCACAAGCTTCGATTCTGCTGCCCTCTGGGGCTGGTCACATCGCTGCCATGCATGTCTAGCCCACTCCTCTCCCAGTCTGAATGGACCCCATTACATTTCCCCACTGTGTTCTCCTGTGCCTTGCACTGTGCCTGTGGAGGGCCCCAGTGATCGTCAGGTCAATAAACACAGCAGAAATGTCAGTTGACAATTAACCCACTTCAAAGGATGAACAACTCTATTTCTAGAAACTATATTGAAGTAATTGGTTCACAGATTAAATCATTAAAGTGCTTACTGGACAAACGACTGAGTGACTTTCTTGGCACACTTCATAATAAGTGACACATCTTTGATCAGTCACCAGGAATGTGAGTTTATCCATCAAGCATTTATTGAGAGCCATCTGAATGCCCAAGACTGCTGTGGGTATGTCAGCTGTGGGAGGCAGAACTGTGAGTCCTGGGCTTGACCCCAGACTTCTCTGTCCCGATGCAGAGAAACCGATTAAAAAACCCTCTGTAGAACTCCCTTGACACAACAAGCTGGCCCTGGGTCCCTGGCCAAAGTTGCTGAGATGTAGACACGACACATCCAGACAGATTGGTTGTGATCAGTGTCTGGAGACCACATCATGTCACAATGCAAGATGGTCACATCATTAAAACATCCAGACATGCGCTCAAGCATGATGAAGCCAAGCCAGTGTCTGCGGGGAGATGAGTGGGTCAGTGAAATCACAAGCCTGGGAACAGAAGAGCCAAGTGGACAGCTTCAGGGAGCATGCCAACTGGACAGAGGGGCTGCACCAGCCTCCCCCAAGAGCATTGACTCTTCATCCTGCCTGCCTAGACTGTCCAACTTCCCTTGTTGATGAAAATGCGGTAAGCATGCATTCCTTTTTCACTTGACACGCATTTTCAACTTTTCTTCTACCCCCTTTCAGCCTAGAAGCTGGGAAAAGCTACATGTGACTTTTCCCAGCCTCCTTTGCAATCCTTTCAGTCAATGAGTCAGAAGCCAAAGTCTGCTGGGGGCTTCTGTAAAGGCTGCAGTCACCTTCCGTCTCAGACATAGACATGTCACCTCGTGTTGACACCAAGACAAGTACAGGGAATCAGCTGTGACACCCCTGAGCTGCCAAAGCAGGCTTAAAGTATTTTGCTATGAGAGAAAAGTCCAATTTTTCTTAAATTAAGCCCCTGCCAGGTTTTCTGTTACTTGCAGCTAAAGCTAAATGTACTTCTACTTGGATTATACAGTTTCTTTACGTGAGGGGTAATTGAAGTTGTGTCAACCGATGACACATAGGAGGCAGGTGTGTCAAGAGAGACTAGGATCTTTGTAATCCACCAAGACCTTAAGGAAGGGCCTCTGTGTTGGACTGTGGATACATAAAACAGACTTTTCCCTTCTTTCCAAATAACAACATAGAGACATTTAAAATAGCATCGGGAGTGTGTGTGGAGACATGACTCAGCACTTAAGAGCACTGGTCGTTCTTGCAGTGGATTTGGGATTTGGGTTTGATTCCTAGCACCCACATGGCAACAAACTACCAATCACTTGCTTCTAGTTCTGGGGAATCTGATGCCCTCTTCTGGCCACTACCGGCACTGCACATATGTGGTGCACAAAGACACATGCATGCAAAACCCCATAGATATAAAATTAAAAATCTAGCCTGAAACTATCTAGATAGGATTTTAACAATAAAAATTTAGTTATTCAGCTAACTGCCCTCAAGTATCTAGCTAGGACTCTCAAGTAACTGGTCAACATAACTATTTGAACTAAAAAACCGAATATAGACCTCATAGTGTTCAAAGGCTCAGGCTGAGACCTACACTTCTAGGGTCCAAGTCCCAACTGGGCCACATACTGGCTAAGCGATTTTTGTTCAAGTCACTTAGCTTTTCTGTGCCTCAATTTGCTCATCTGTGACGTGGACACAACATGACTTCCCAAGTCATAAGAGTGTTGGGAGAGTTAATTAAGAAACATGAAGTGTCAGAATCTCACTGCCTATAAAGAGTACATGGCAGAGTGTTTGCTGAGGATAAGCAAGAAGCCTAGGCCCACATCTAGAGTGTCACATTCTCAGGCCTGGGCTCAAACATCTCCTGGCTGACAAGGCTCCAAGTAGAATAGTCTCTCCATCACCTTCCTTTCTCTTCTCCTTTCTCCCAAGAGTTGTAATAAAAGTAAATTATTCTTCATGCTATTAAAAAATGGTCACAGATACAGTAGAAGGTACCATGGACTCTCATATACCAGCAGACCCTTCCTGGCTTGGCCAGTAAAATGCTCTGCCCCATGCATACAGAGAACTGCCACCTTACAAACATGACATGAGACTCAGTAAGGAAGTCTCATAAAGGATCACACAAATAATCATTGGATAAGTATTGCTCATTTACAATGTGCCTGGCACTGGCCAAGCACCAAGGGTACCATGATGAATGAGTGAATGTAGAAGAATCTAGGTTGAATCACAGTTCTGTTGGGGGGAGTCCTGTGCATTTGTCAATAAAGTACTGTTGAGCCTATAGGAAACCTAGATAGGAGGGACTAGGAGTCCAGGAGAACTCTGGGAAGGAGAAAGACAGGAGAGTCGACATGTGACGCCATAGGGGTAAGAAGCCGGGAACTATTATCCGGTAAGAAACATACATAGATTAACAATTATGGGGTAATTACTTAAGGCAGAGCTAGCCAGTAAGGGACAAGCAAGGCCAACAGCTTCATAATTAATATAGCCTCCTGTGTGTTTATTTGGGACTCATGCGGATCTAGAACCAGGCTGGCGCAGCAGAGCCCAGGTGACTGGCGGGGGATAAACCAAAGCGGCTAGCAAAAGAAAAAGCTTCACTTAACACAGTTCCAGGTAAAAAATGAATCTATTCAAATGCACTCCTCTGCCACTGACATCAATGATATGCTATCACATTTGAGAGTCCCAGACATCTCAGCCTGACCTTCCCAAGTCCTTAAAGAGGACAGAATGATAAACATGCTTTGAAATGCAGTTGTTGTGCTTTTATTTCTGTGCACTAGGAGTGGCCTTAACAGACAACAGCTCCTGCCCCCAGATCACTGCCAGAAAGATGAACTACAGACCATCTATTCCAATACCCACATCCCAAAACACCAGGTTCAGGGTCACTACCGCTGACAGTTACCTTTTGGTCTAGAGGGAGAACGGATGTATTAGCAACTTTCTAATCTAAAGCACCAAGGTAGCCCAAGAAGAGCTGAGTTCCCAGGTGACCTTCCCACAGTGTTCCACTAGGACAGAGGACAACTCTGTAGGGACAGGCTGGGTGGCATTTCTTAAGAATTCAGAACAAGGCATTTTGGAAACAATTTCAGCAAGAATGATTGCCAAAATAGGAAGGCAAGCTAGGCACATGGCCCTTCAGCTCTCGTTCTGTCTCTCAGGGGCTAAGGTGAGAGGGTCTGTGAAGCCCAGTGCTCAGCAGCCTAGGCAACACAGCGAGACCTTGTCTAAGAAAAGGAGCAGACAACCACACGCAGAAGCCTAACCAACCCCTCACAACCCAAAGCACCCAGTTGCTCAAGCTCTTTATGGGATACTCGCCACCCACCCGGCGTTTAGGCAGCAGAGCCTCAGGGAGGGCTTCCGCATTTGGACAGTAATGGCTTTACTCCTATAATGCCCCAGCAGTTGGCAGTGGGGACCGGGCTAGAGAGGTCTGCACACGGGCACAAGGAAGGACAATTCACAAATGGTTAGCGCAGTGAGGCAGAAGCAGGATTGAGACACCTCCTTCCTCCTCGAGGATGGCGGTCAGTGAACAACTGAGGTGACAAAGGCTGGTGGGGACCATGCAGCAGTGGCCCTAAACTGGTCAGAGGATGCCACGGGAGAATCCCCAAAATGTTAGACAGAGAATTAACACGCACCCCCAAATTGAAAGCAGGCTTGGAAAGGCGAGGCAGTTCGAGGATCTGTCCGTGGGTGAGCGGGCAAACGAGCTGGGCTTTATCACACAGCAGAACACCGGCCAACAGCAGAGAGACACTCTGCTAAGTGAGGTAAGTCAGGTGGAAATGAGACGTTCACAGGGCCCCTCTGCTGAGAGGAATCTACAGTACTGAGACACACAAGGAGAAAGTAGTCAAGCTTCTCAGGGGCTAGAGAACGCTACTGTTCAATGGGGACAGAGTTTCTGTTCGGAAAGAGAGAGGGGCATTTTAGAGATCAATGGAGGTGATAGCTGTGGACCAATGTGGCCTACTTACAGCAAATGAATGGTGCGTCTAGAATTGTTAAGTTCATACGCTTTTGGTTTTATCTATTTTAATCGCAGAAAAACAACTGGATAGAAGTGTAGATATGCATATGTGGGCCTTTGGGTTATATGTATTTTAATCTCGGTGAAACAAAAGTGTTTTGTTTTGCTTTTTTCTCTACTATGTGCAAGTATATCCCGAGTGTGGTAGTACACCTGCTATCCTAGCACTAGGGAAGCGGAGGCAGGAATGCTGAATTCAAGGCCAAGCTGCCCACACGGTGAGGCTGGCCCTGGGTGAATAAGTGCGTAACGTTTACTCAGAAAGCCACCGGAGTAGATAGGAGAAGCGGCTACAGAATTCAGATCATCCACCCAGAGCGATCGCATCATGGCCCGGCGGGTGCTCAGCCTTCATTCGGAGTCCTTTCCTCCAGCGGGAGTGTGCCACGCAGCAGCATGGCGGTCTACCTGTGAGGCACAGAAACGACACCCTTCCTCTTCCTCTTACCACCGGGACCGTCGATGGCTGCACACTGAATCGGGTGCTGTTTGGCTGGCTTCCTTTAAAAGGTAAAAGAAGATCCAACATTTTTAAGGTCTTTCTGATCCTTTGTTGTTTCAAGTGAAGCTGACTCCGGTCTAAAGGGTAATTTCAGCATTTCTGGAATCTATTAAGAAGGGCATAAAGAATGCTACAGAGCCAGCCAAGTATACACAGCCCTCCACCCCCACCCCCAGAGAAAGAGAGAGAGAGAGAGAGAGAGAGAGAGAGAGAGAGAGAGAGAGAGAGAGATGTTGTCTGTACCTGCTCTATACCAAAGGAGCCCTGTCTTTATCTCATAATAAATTCAAGCTTAGGAAAGCTTGCTAGCCTGCCTGCCTCTCCTGCTAATGACAGGCTCAATTATGGGTCCTAATCCTGCATTCCTGACACTCCCCTCATCCCTGCATAACTTCCAGGGGAGTCAAAGGGCCCTCCTTGGCCCTGCCAGGGTGACATTAGTTATGCGGGAGCAGCGCCTGGGGCGTGTTGGTGATTTTAAGGGTCTGCTCCTATAACGACATACACTTGGAAGCCTGAAATGCACACACACTTAGACTCTTCACCTTATGCGGAAATAAAAAGCCACAGTAACTCCATTAAAAATATAAAATTCCTCCACAGGAAATGAACACTAGTTTGCTTCCAATTTACATTGGTTTTAAGTTTCACCGTTCCCACCCCCTTTTTACTTTTAATATTAATGTCCAGTTCTATGCGAAGTATTGTCTATAGGGGAAAAAATAGCACGCGCATTGTATCGGGGTCTTGCATTTTATTTACAAAGCTGGCCAGCACATTTTTGCTTTGCTGCCTCTAGCTCTGTGGTAATTCTTTGCAAATTCACGCATAGGCTGTTCTCTTTAAGTCACCCTGGGCAGATGCCTAACGACCTCTGGCTTATTGAGAAGTGGCCTTGTTTTATGTAAACTAATCATCCAGCCAGCTATATTAATAACGAGACTATAACTCATTTTCATCCTAGGCACACACTGTGCATTATCAGTCTCCTAATTAATCCCAGGCAATTCCGGGGGCAGGTATTATTAGTTCCAATTTTCCTCACTGTTCCTTGAGCTGGAGACTTGGCAAACAGAGGGTCATGCTCCATGTCCCACAGGCATGCCCCTGAGTCCCAGCCCAGAGTCCAAGACCTCCAGACACTGTCCCTGTGGACCTGAGAAGCCTGGGAAGCAGCACACCTCTGCGATCTCAGGCCATGGGCTTTCCTCGGGGAGAAAGAACCTGGGTCAGCAGACATCAAGCAAGCCTGCTTAATGGACAAAGTCAATACAGCTTCCCGAGAGGAAGAGAATAAACTCAGGGCCTGGGTACACAGCCCATGGCTGGAGACTGTGGTCTGAGCAACAGAGACTATCAAACATGCTTTCCTAAGCCTTCCTTGCACCTGCTTCTGTATCCCAAGGTGCAAAGAGGTGACCCCAGAGCCCAGCTAGACTTCTGGCTGCAGAGTCAAGGCCTTGATTTGAGTTCTCCAAACTTCTCTCGCCCCCCTACCCTCTGACTCTCACACGGTCGTAATCCTAGGCACTTGATGATGGGGTCTCCCAGTTCTGAGATTCTGTCCAGATGAGCATCAACTATGGCTGACTAGTTCTAACAATACTGGCAAGATGGTTGCATCCCTGCCTGCCCTGCCACATCCCTCCAGCATCCTTTGCCCTGTGAGAGGGAGCATCGGGCAAATAACAGGAGTCAGGTGCTGAACTTGCATCTGCCCATTATTAACTCTACGGGTTCTTGGCCTCCCCAAGCCTTTACTGAGCCTATGATGGAGACAGAAACACTTGTCCTATACTTCTTCTGCAGGGTGGGAGCAAAAGGACCGCTCTCTTGGTCTTCTTCACAAAGGTCTGTCCCAGCCAGCACATCACCTTGGCTCAACACAGGGCCTTGACCATCTTCCCCCTGTCTCCCTGTTCCCCTAAGCGGTCATGGACAGCTCAGTAGTGACAAGTCAGCACTTTGGGTACTTGCCTTGGGGTCTCTCTGTAGGGTTTCTGTGCTCTGCTTTGCTGAAGAGCCATGTCAGAACCCGTGGGGGTGAGGGGGGGTGCCCTCGGGATTCCTGAGATGTTGTATCCCTGTGCTGGGCTGGGGAAGGTATGAGGGATAATTTACTCTCCAGGGCCTCCTTGAAGACCACACCCTCTTCTGGTTTTCCTGAGAGCACACCCTTGCTTGGCTTCTCCTTCCCCGCTCTGTGCCAGCCCTCAGCAGGCTCCTCTAGGAACGCAGCCTTAATTAGAACGTGCACACGACCCTCACCTCTGGGTGTTGCTAGGGACTTCATCCAAAAATAATACCCGTGGTTTCAATTACACCCAACCCAGACTGCTCTAAACTCCAGGTCCATGTAATGTAATTGCTCCTTGACAATGCTTGTGGTTTTCATTGGTTCCCAAGGTCAATGTGCCCAAAACAGAACTCATGCATTCCCACTTTTCCAGTGCCTTCCAGTACTCCCCAGCTCAGTGGGTCCCCCCCCCAGCCTCCAGTCCCCACCCACCTCTCAGGCAGAGTCCTAGGGCCCTTCCAAGGCTAGTCTTTCCCCTCAAGCCCACCTTCTCCCTCAACTACCCTGCCCGGCATGACCTAAAAGCCATCTTCACACCCCTTCAGTTTTGTCTCCCACCTGCTCTTCAAATCTTCTTAATTCCCTCTGTCACCCTCAGTCTGCACACCGTTTAAGCCACTCTTCACCAACAGCCTTTTTAATACACTTCTCTCCTTGTTTCCGGCACTAGCAATTGTTTCAAAACACCGGCCTAAGGGTATCAAGTCCCAAGTCCCGATATAAAGCTCTGGCAGAGGGGCGTTGCCACTAAGTGGAATTCAGAGGTGCCTGGCTCAGTATGTGAATGTCTGCTCCACCCACGGGCATTAAGCACCATCGCTGCTTCTTCCCAATGCTTTTCCTCCCCACTTCTTCTTGCCCATCCTTGGTGGGCCATCCCCTAGGCTCCAGCCCCATGTCCTGTCTTCAAAATTATGTCTGTGCTTCCCAGCCAGGACAAGTTCCAAGTTTCAGGTTCCCAGAGCACCCTGCACCTGCTCCAGTAGCTCAAGCCTTCTGGTCAGTGATAACATAAATGTGCGTCCTCAGGATCACAGGACTCAGTAACCCGGGGTTGAAGTTCAATGAAGCCAAGAGTGTTGTCTGGTTTCATCCTGTTTCTTCATTAGCACACACTGGGTATGCAAAGGATTGCATTGTGATGAAGCTTGGAAACAACTCCAATGAAGGGAAGGATTAGGAAGGTGGAGCTCGCAATCTGTATAACCACAGAGGTTAGATATAGAGACTGGGGTGGGGTGAGGGGATGGGTGAATCTCCCCAGAAAGAGGAAATAGAATAGTTACAATGGGCAAGGAAGGGGTGTGTGTGTGTGTGTGTGTGTGTGTGTGTGTGTGTGTGTGTGTGTGTGTGTGACTAGAATGAGAGGATCAGACAGAAGGGAAAAGGGAGAGGTCATATGGAAACCTAATACAGTAGAAGTTTCTTTAAATGTATACATATTTGAAGGTGATCTAAATGAAATCACCAAATAATGGGGGAGACAGAGTCCCAGCTGGACATCTCCCATCACCAACTGAAGCTTCCAGTACCAGGAACAGGTTACTTCTAATTGAGTTATTGGCCAAAGGAAACCCCCAAACAACCCAGGTTATTGCCTAGGCTATTAGTTGCTCTCCACAAACTTTTGGTAAAGCCGTAATGCTGAAAGCAATATCTATAGAACTCATCAAGCCGGGAGAAGCTAAGCTGATGCCTATCTAGAACCTTCACCCTCACATACTAGTGTATGGTATTGGAGGGCATTCTGCATGCTACCAAAGGAGAAATGTAACTGCCAACCAAGTTACAAACACTGCAGTCTACGGTGGAACCCCATCTTCTTGCTTCCTGTAATCCTTTTAACACTCTTCTTGTCTGATGAGCAAGTGTCAGAAGGTTCATTTTCTTGAAAGAATGTCTACCAAATGAAGCATAACATCTTCTGTTTATTTCTTTGTGAAAATCACCATAAAAGTGTTTCTCCTGATGGAAGAGATTTAGTGACTTTTTTGTTTTGGGTCTTTTTAAATTATTTCTTTTTGGTGTGTGTGTGGTGTGTGTGTCTGTGTGTTGCATGCGTATGAAAGTGTTTGTGCTTGTATCTTGGACACACGTGCAAAGGCCAGAGGAGGAAACTGAGTGCCCCTCCTCCATAAGTCTCTACCTTATTCTCTTGAGATGGCCATTCATTGTCCTGGAAGCTTATGTTCAGTTCATCTGGCCAGCCTGTGAGCTTTCCGATTGTCTCTGTTCCCCAATGTTGTTGGGGTTACAGGCATCCATCGCTATGACTGTTTTCTTTTATATGGGGTCTCAGGATTTGAACTCTGGTCCTCATACTTGCAAAGCAAGTGCTCTTATCCACTGAGCCATGTACACAGGCTCTGTATGTATTTTTATATAGTGGAATTCAAAGTATGTGGGGGATGAAGGAGAGGCTGTACTTTGCTTTTGCTCTGAATTCATTGTGTGTCAGTAAGCAATTTTGATGCAGTTGTTGCATGACTCAGAGTATTGGGTTTGGGAACAAGAAGAAGTAGATTTCAGGCAGGGCCAACGCTTTTGGATACAGAATCCATCCCAAAAATCTTCAGTTCTCACTCCATCTGCTGCACAGAACCTGTGAAGCCTAAGGCACACAACATGACCAAAATGACCAAATCCGGTTCTGCTTAGTACTTCATGGCAGCACCAGCAGTGACCTCAGCCTCAGAGTCTCTGGGATGAGCAGGGCCCCCACATTGCAAAAGAAGTTGACTGTCCTTCAGGCTTCTCTTGGAGTAGCTTTGCTCTCCTGTGATGTTGGATGTTTTCCATTTCCTCTCTTGCCGGGCATGTTTGGCAGTTCCCGAGAGTCTACTCAGATGGAGGGACAGGAGAGAAAAGCACATTCTCAGCCTAGGGAAAAGCTCTGAGGAGCTAAGTGCCCTCGGCCCTCTTACAGATGACAGCGGAGTTGGCATCCCAGAACCTATATCAAGCAGCTCACAACCGACTATTACCCCACCTCCAAGGGATCTGACACCTTCTTCTGGCCTCCACATGAATCTGCACCCATGTACACATAGTCAAATGTACATGCCTACACACACACACACACACACACACACACGTGCACGCACGCACGCACACACATACACACAATTGAAAAATAAAACGATTGCTCTGGATAAAACCAGTCAGAGGCAGAAGGTGTGACAATACTGCTTTTACACACTGTTTTTATACACTGTGGCAGAGGCTTGATTTCTTCTTTCTACAGCTGTGTCTAGATGAGATCTTCCTTCTTGCTTTGGATCTCAGTTCCATGTCATCTTCTCTGACCACGGATATTTGCAGAGCTCCCATCACCCTCTTAAATGTTTGATATTACTCTCTGCAACTGAATTGTTGGTGCTGTGAGGATAGGGACCTGCTTCCTCACTCTTATCCTGCAGCCCGACCAGTGTTGTTTGCTGCTGGTGTGTAGGCGGGCTTCGCTTGAATGTTCTGACTTTATGAGATCCTTGGAGTCTGGAGACGAGGCATCTTATGTGTCTCTGTTGTCAGATCGCTACCCTGAAGTCACGGGCTCCTGTGCCAGCGTCATAACTGAAACCTAAGAATTCCCTCTTCTTTTGAGGAAAAAATTATTTTTGAGGGATTGTTTTTTTTACCAAAACTTTGGACCATGCAGGGTACCCTTCTAAAAAGGCTCCCTGATCAAGAATCATTCCGTATCAGTACTGGATATAAATGACCGCCGAAACCCTGCACCAGGGATGGAAGCTCATCTACAGGATGAAGAAAACTGCCGGGACAGCTTCCTACCTCGGCTCGTTGGCAGGCCCTTCTGCCCCTACAAGCGCGTACTCCCCTTCCCCTCGCTGGCCTCTGGGCCCCTCAATCCAGGAGACTACGGTCAGGCTGTAGACTTTAGGCATTGTTTCTGATGTCCTAATTTCTTGATCACCTGTGCTGACACGCTCTTGGTTTCTTCAATAAGTCTTCTTTCCACTCCTGGGAAATCGGTGTCTGCTCTAGCAATGTCCCCACCTTTCTTTGCAAAAGAAGGGGCAGGAGAGGAGGAAAAAGCTTTTTAATATTTTTAGCAATGTCTTCATATGCTGTCAATAAATTACCTCTGGCAGCTTTTAGAGACCCTATTGGCTCCTGCACTGACCTCTTGTTCCTTTTGTGCTAGGAAACTGCCTTATTATTTATCTCAGCCTCTCTGGCAATCTCCCTTTCATTCCTCACCTTTGATATTCTTATCATGCTTTTGCACTTCTTAACTTTGTACTATAATTCCTCTAGCTGAATCACTGTTTGGTTTTCTCATAGTTTCTTGCTTTCCCAGTTTTGATTATTTCCCCCACCGCTACGCATCCTCTCTGAGCTATTTGTTTGGCTTCTTTTCCACACTTCATGTATTTGTTGCTGGAGCACATGTGTTTTCTTTGGGCGGTTTCTGTTCATTTCCGTGACCGTGCTCATCCATCGCAGAGGCTCTTGTGCCCTTGGATTGTCTTGGTGGGATGTATTTTGTTACCCCCCAGGTGACAGACCTCTCTGTGTGTTCTCCTAAGAGGGCCTAATGACTTCTGGTTCTTACTTGTGATGTTCATTCCTTTGGCAGGATCGTCCTAACAAAACACAAGAGCAAGTGTGGAATTTAAGCTGTGGTTCAAACAACAGAAGTTTATTCTCTCACTTGAGTTCAGGGTTGAGGCACCAGCAGAAATGTGGACCCATGTCTCTGCTGTGGCCTCTGTCCAAGGCCTTGCGTCAGCAGCCTCCTGCTGTTTCTTTACACACCCAGTCTTTGTCCTTCAGGAAATCCCAAGATCTCTCTGTGTCAGTAGGTACATGTATGGGGGCACATGCGTGTGTGTGTGTGTGTGTGTGTGTGTGTGTGTTTGTGTGTGTGTGTGTGTGTGTGTAAGCCACAGAATAACCTCTGCTGTTTTTTCTCAGCAATGCTGTTGACCTTATTTGAGCTCCAGGGTCTGTAAGTATCCTGGAGCTCTGTGAATCAGACCAGCTGGCTGGCCAGTGGTGAGTCTTAAGAATCCCCCTGTCTCTGCCTCCCTGATTCCAAGAGGGTATGGCCACACCCTGCTCTTCATACATGTTCTTGGAATTGAACTCATGCCTTCATGCTCACAAAGCAGACACTTTACCAAACGAACCATCTCCCCATCCTAACCCAACACTTTCTGTTTTTATAAGTATGCAAGTCACGTAACACCTGACAGTTTCTTTATTAGCTTAATCGTCTCTTAAGGGTTCTACTCCAAACTGTGTGACATGTTGTGGTATAAGGAGTAAGGAATACAACATGTGAATTTTAGTAATAGAAATAGAATTTGGCCCATAGAATGGATATTACTCCCTGACATTGGACCATAGGTCAAGAGAGAGAATTGGGTGCCATGATTTACATGCCACCAAATTTCCCCAATTCAAACTGTTATGGGTGTAAGTGGAATAAATTGCAGGCATCCTTCATCCCTCCTCAAGCACTTCTGTTGATAGTTCAGTGAATCCCAGAGGTGCAAATCCTGTGTGTTCACTACAGTCCTACTTAGGGTCATCATTGCCGTGATAGAACACTATGACCAAAGCAACTTGGGGAGGAAAGGGTTTATTTGGTGCATCAGTATCACTGTTCATCATTGAGGGAAGTCAGGCTAGGACCTCAGACTGGGCAGACAGGAACTTAGATATAGGAGCTGATGCAGCGACCATGGAGGAGTGCTGCTTTCCTGTAGCACCAAAGACCACCATCCCAGCGGTGGCTCCACCCACAATGGGTTGAGTCCTCCCACATCAATAGCTAACTAAGAAAATGCCCTACAGGCTTGCTTACAACCTGATTTTATGAAGGCATTTTCTCAGTTGAGATTCTCTCCTCCCCGATAACTATAGCTTATGTCAAGTTGATGTAAAACTAGCCAGCACAACTAATATGACTTGTCAATGTGGTGATGGTGTCCTGCCAGTCTCCTGCGTTTATACTCCAGATACCTCTCTATTCACCAGACACTGGTGTCAATGCTGAGAATTGCAGCCTCTTCTTCTGGGCATTGTCATGCTGTTTGAGTCCATCACCTCGCTGCTGTCAGACACCTGCCCTGCTCTGGTTAGCACTGAAGCTTTCAATGTCTCAGAGTCACACCATGACTTACTAGAAGCCTCTCCCTTTCCATCCTGTGATTTGCCTCCCCCAACCCTTAATTTTTTTTGAGATAGAGTTTTTCTGTGTAATAGCCCTAGCTCTGTAGACCAGACTGGCCTCAAACAGAGATCTGTCTGCCTCTGCCTCCTAAGTGCTGGGATTAAAGGCTTGCACCACCACTGCCCAATGCCTCCTTGAGTAGCTTTGCTAGTACTCAGGCAGTAGTCCCTGTGGATCAGGCCAGATACACTCAGGTTCTATTGGCCTCTGTACCATGAAGACACCAAACATCTACTTATTCTATCTTTCACTGCAATGAAGTCTCTACAGGGGGTTACTGAATGTGTTCTGTAAAGAGACTTGGAACTGACACACTCAGGTGTGCTTATCATCTTCATATTGATTTTTTTGCAACCTATATCTGCAGGTTAGCATCTTAAAACCCTAAGCCTCAGTATGATGATATTAGGAGACGGATAATTGATCATGTGGGTGGGACCCTCATGAATGGGGTGAGTGGCCTTACAAAAAGCCATTAGAGGGCTTGCTCATTCTTTCTGCTCTTTTCCATTAGGGGATAACATCAGAATACTAACATTTATAAACCTGTGGGTTATACATGTATAAGAAAGTGGATTCTCACCAGGCACAGGGCCAGCTGGCACCTCTATTTCTCAAATACTGGGAAGAATTCATGTCTACTATTTGAGCAATTCAGTCCAAATTGGCATTTTTGTTGTAATATTCTGAGCCAGCAAGGACACTGTACCACAGTGCTCATGGTTTATAACTCCAGTGCATACATTTGCATTCTGAACATCATTATAGTCCAGTAGACTGGACTACAGTCAGTTGTCAACTTGAACAGCATCCCCAGAATGTCTTTTTTCCATCAGAAGAAGTTGCTCAGAGCTGTAGAATGGAAAATTGACTATGTAGGTGACAGTTGATGCAACAGTTAAAGGGTATTCAGTTATGTATCTGCCAGATACTATGCTATTTCAATGATAAACATGATTATAGTATTTATCCTTAATAACATGCTTTATATTCTTGTGAAGAGTGATCCACAATAAGATCATTTTTATCATAGTATTGTTGGTGATGAGCTAAAAGCTTATGCCAATGATGGTAGGAGCATCAAGGAGGGTCCAGGAGTCCATCCAGGCCTTTATGATGGAGCTCTTCTACCATATGAGTGAGCTCACAGCAGCAAATATGCTGGTCTCCATTTCCTACTCACATCTGGATGGTGGTAGGCATTGTGTATTACACAACTGTGTACTCCTCTGTGGTAGAGATCTCCTACCACACAGGTAAGCTCACAGCAACAAATATACCTGCTGGTCTTCATTTCCTACCCACACTGTCTCATACCTGGAAGGTGGTAGACATTGTGTACTACCTACACTTACTGCAACCAAACAAAAGACACTAATCCACCAATCAGATGTCATTGTCCTAATAGTTGTAGACCCAACTATCTGTCCTGAGAGTTTGGGATCGGAACACAGGGACAGAGTGAGGGGTACACACATCTTGGGGCTCTTGAATCAGAAGGTCGTAGAGAATTGGTTCTGAAGTTGCTATCAGAGCAAGCCAGGACTTCAGTAAAAAGGAGAGGAGAGCCGGAATAATGTCCCATGCCTATAATTATAACACTTGGGAAGCTGGGGCAGGAGGATTGCTACTGTGGCC
Organism: Mesocricetus auratus; assembly: GCF_017639785.1. Lineage (NCBI taxonomy): Eukaryota > Metazoa > Chordata > Mammalia > Rodentia > Cricetidae > Mesocricetus > Mesocricetus auratus. The sequence continues at coordinate 54,154,454 of NW_024429197.1, read as the reverse complement.
AACCAGTAAAACTTAAGTTATAGATTGAGACTTGTCTCAAAGAACAACAAGAAGAAGGGGAGTCCTTGTGTTGTGTGGGACATCAATAGTTCCCTGACTCCTAAGGAGTCCACCAGAACTTCCAGCAGAAAGCTCTGCTTTTCTGTGAGATCATCTGCTGCACTCTGTTAATAATGCACCTCAGCTTTGCTGCTTTGATTTGCTTTGCGACCAGACAGAATCTCAGCCTCTGGGTGTGGCCTTTGTGTCTTGATCTGGCAAATGCTTGCACAGTCTTCACCGTCCAGCCTAAGTCCTACCTAACACTCGCCTAGTTGTCTTTTAGGACATGGTTCCTATTCATTGTATCATTTCTCTATTCTAAACACTTCACTACCAGCGGGTCTCTGGCACCCAAAATGTGCTCAGTAACATCCACAGGGCTGCCCCAGTGGCTCTGACGTGGTTGTGGAAACCGACTGCCAGTTGGCACAGCTCCCTGTCTGCTGCTCCTCCTCCCAGCCATCAGGGACTCTTAATTTGTGCTGCCTCAGCTAAGGTGCCCTCCCTCTCAGTTCCCCAGTTGTCCTGGTGTCCAGGATGGCTGGCTTGCTGGGTCGCCCTGCTCTGTGCAAACCTTTGGATCAGTGACAATTCCAACGCGACCTCCCTCAGGCAGGGCACACGCTGTTTCCTGGGGTTCTAGAGCTCTCCGCTGAGTCTTGGCTCCTCTTAACGGCTTTGTGTGGTTGTCCAGGGTCTGTGATACCTGTGTGGCTCCTCATGATGGCATCCCCCACCCGACCCAGCCATCTGTTAATTTTGGCTTCATCTCCTTCTCTATGCTCCCTCTTCCGAGAGGGAGGAAACAGGAGCTCCTTCCTTGCATCTGCCAGAAGTACAGGCTACTCTGTCCTTTGAGGAAGCTTTGCCTCCAGAGCTGCGGTGGCCTCTGCACACACCGTCATAGCTTGTTGGAAGGGAAGAGATAACAGCCCTTGAGACAGCGGCCTTCCCAGTCTTTTCACATTCTCAGCCCTTTATGAATTGCAGTGCCCATGGCTAATCCACCAGGGTGTCCTGCCAACTGGCAGCAATATATCCGATCTGCTGACTCACCACCTGCCAGGCGGGGACAGGAGGTGGCTACCTGAGTTTCACAGCCTTGAGGAGTCTATCTGCTTCACTTTCCTATTCTCAAAAGCGAAGGGTTTTGAAAGGCAGTTTCTTTCTGTCAGCACATTTGGTGTTCTTGCCTCGGTAGTAATAGATGTGTACATTTAGGGAGAAGGTAGGCTAAGTGCACGGTGGTGGTGACACCTTGTGACCTTTATGACCTGTGTTTTGTGTGTGGGGGGAACATGAGCCTCAGGTTCAACCCCAAGAATTTCAAAATGGCTTTTCCTGCAGCTAACACTGGCTTTTTACAAGCTCAGTGGCTTTTCGATATGCACCTGGAATCAGAAATCAAAATTTCGGGGTGAAATGTCACCTGCCCAGGTTAGTACCTGTGGTGACAGGTAGGGACACAGCCAGGTATAAGTCTTCCAAAATGGGCAGATCTCTGGAAGGCTTATGGCTTCCTCACTTCAGACTAAAAATGCAGCACTCCCAGGCGGGTGATGTATCAACCCGGCCCTTCTTAAGAGGTCTCTGCCAGGGCTGAGGGGTCGAGTGATTAGCAGGCCAGGTACGGCAATGTGCTTGCCTTGATTCCATCCCTCCCTCTGTGTGGCATCAAATGTCCCTTAAGGAAACTATTTAATAATCTGGGGACAAAATGACACTTAGTAGGAACGACTCATCAATAAAGACAGTTTGCAGTTGTTTGCATCTGGCTGTAAACCCTCCCAAAGCCGTTCTTCTGAAGTGAGGACCCGATTTTGTGATTTGGAACAGGCTAAAAGTATGTGTAATAAAAGAGAAAGAGCACTTAGCAGAGAGATAGGAGCCTCGATTTCTAACGATAGACTCATTTCTAACAATGCCACTTTGGGCAAATCATTCTATTTCTCTGGCTTCATTAGTGACCTCAGTGGGAGCCGTTTTAGTAGAAAAACTGACATCCTAATTGCCAAATCCATAGGCTAATTTTCATCCCTCATCCTCTCTGACAACTGCATTGCGCTTGGCACTCTTAACTGCCCTTTCCTTCTCAAAACTGTCTTTGCTCTGGGCTTGGGGAGTGCAGCCTCCAGGAATTCTCTTGCTCCTGACCCATCCCTCCAGACCATCCTTTCCCAGCCCTTCCTGTCACCCAGCTGCCCTTCTGCTGCCCAGGGCAGCAGATTTTATTCCCCTGGGTCCCACACCTCACACTTAAATCCCACAAGTGATCAGTCCCCCATAGCCCTATGTTTTTGCTGGGAGCTGCCACCTGCAGGCAGGAACTGTGGAAATAAATCCTCCCTTGCAAGTTGCTCCACCTCCCTGGCTGGGCATAGATGCCCCACCCACTCAAGCTCCACCCACCCCAAGCCGCGCCCATGTCCCCCAGCATACCTTCTTCCCACCCTGCTCCAATCCTCAGGGCCTCCTGTGTTCTCTCTAGCTACTGTCTTTCTTGCTCATCTTTCATTAGCATGTTGTCTCTCTCGTTAGCATGTTGTTTTCAGCTGTCCCGGGAACAGTGCCTCTCCTTGTCATGCCCCTGCTGTTGATGACTTTTGAGTCTTCAGGGATCTGAAAACCTTGGTTCTGTTAAGAATGGAGGTCTGCTGAGGACCTGGGTTCAGTTCCCAGCACTCACGTGGTGGTTTACAGCTGTTTGCAACTCCAGTTCCAGGGGATTCCACACCCTTTTCTGGCCTCCAGGGGCACCAGGCATGTGTGTAGTTATATATATATATAAACACTTATACACATAAACCAAAAATAAATAAATCTCTGTGGGACTTGGGTGCATGCATGCCTTTAATCCCAGCACTTGGGAGGCAGAGGTAGGCAGCTCTCTGTGAATTTGGGACAAGTTTTGCATTATCCAGAATTTGGACTTTATTTCACATGATAAGAATTCCTGTCATACAAGATCCAGAACCACATGGAAGGCCCACACTGCCCCCTTCCCACAAGGCCTTCATTCCTTTCTGTCCTGTCAATCATCCTTGACACGCACAGTCATCTGTGTGCTTCTCATGGTCACAAAATGGGTGCTCCTGTTGCACATCCGTGCGACCATGGTCCAGTCAGGAAGAAACAGGAGCACACTGATCGAAAGCGTGCCCTCCCTTTCTCCTATCTTCTCTGGAGTTCCACTCAACACAATAGCACCGATCCTATTGTCAGAACCCTGTCACGTGACTGTTCTTCCTACAGGAAGGACCAAGAATGGCACCACTGAATCTGAAGTAGCTTGGTCTTGTTTTCAATGGTTCTGTGTGGTTGCCTGGGGGCTTGTTCTGCCTTACTGTAAGTTTGGGCCGCATTATCCTGGGAAGGTTGTGGAGTTGATAGAGGACACAGTTTCCCAAGTACTTTCCCACTTCCTACTCGTCCGTGAGGCTCTGGGCCCCCTGCCTCCCAGTTATTTCTTGTCTTGTTGTTTGAGTAACATCCTTGAGAACTGCAGCCTGGCTGCCTTCTATTCACTTCTGCAATTCACGCACCAGCTTCAGGAAGCTGACTAACTCACAGCTTCTCAGAAGACTTAGGAGATTCTTCCTTGGGGCTGACGGCCTGAGAGAAAGAGCCCTGTAAGGCACTGAGGTCTCACACCCAAAGCATGTAGGCTTCTTGAGTTCCTCCAGAGCTTTGCATTGTGGGAAGAAGCTTCAGATCTGCCAGGATTCTAATAAAAGCCAATGCTATTTATCTCACGTAGTCAGGGACTTTTTTTTTTTCTTGAGCCAGAGGCTCCCTAAGCAGCCCAGGCTGGCCTTGAACTTCTGATCCACTGGTCAAGTGTTGGAACTATGAATAAACACCATCACACCTGGCTCTATGACTGCCAATTTTTGTCCACAGTGTGTGATAATCCATGTCTAGCAAATGGCTCCCCTGGAAGGGGTGGAGGAGAAAAGTTCTGGTCTATTCTATAGTGTAACTACTCACATCAAGGCTAACATGCTGCCTCTAAACACAAGTTTCTCACAACTGGCCCACGAGGCCCGGCTTTTGAGCCATCAGCCAGAGACCTCAGGAGAGAAGATGCGGGGTCATGTCTGAGCACACAGGCAGAAGCTTAGCGGCCTCCTCCTCAGCCGTGTATACATTGCATCTCCCTCTCCTGCCCGCCACTCACATACCCCCCACCCATTTACACTGCCCTTAGATTGTCCTTCTCCTTTGGGTGAACACGTTCACTTTCCACAGTACACAATCCCCTCAGTCGTTCACTCCACACACCAACAATGGTGGCCTCAGGTGAACCAGGACGCTGCTTTGAATCCTTTCTCATGGGAGGAGCTACCATCCTCCAGATGCCACCAAGAGTCACTCTAGCACCAGGAGCAGACAGCTTTAGCACATGGTAGGGCCAAATGTCCCTGAGTCAGACGCACTGGGAGAAAGAAACGGTGTTTTCCCTGCTTCCTCCATAGCCATCTCTACATGTTAGCCAGCATTCAATCTTAGTGTCACCTCCTCTACAAATCTCTTCTGGGGCTGCCTTAACCCCTGATGCCAACAATTGCAGTTGCCTCCTTTGGAGGGTCACAAAAGCCTTCTAACCACCAGAATTAACTGGCTGTAAATACACCATTCATTTATGCAAGACTGTGTTAAACCACAAGCTTCCTGAGGTCCGACCCTGGTCCAGCGGTGGAGGTGGGAGAATAGGCTCTCGCTTGGTCAGTGACTTCAATGTTCTGAACACAGCCTAACACAAAGGAAACACTGGCAGAATGTGTGATCCAGCGAAACCTGGAGTAATTTAAAGCATCCTCTTGGGAGGTTTAGTTTATATTTTTCTTCTTATTGCAATTATTACTGTTGCCTTCCCCCACAAAATTCCTGCTCTCAATATTAGAGTACCAAAAGTGGGGTGCGGGGCGGGGTGGAGAGAGAGGGAGCCATGTCAGAGGACGGCAGCTTCCAGCTGGTTGTCATTATTTAAATTCTGGCGTTCTCTTGGTGGGTAACCGAAGCCTGTGATTTCAGCTATCTCTTGCTAAGCGTGAGTGTCTAGTACCCGCCCCATACTCGGGGTTTCAGAATGCTCTTTCCTGTGTCAATACACATTACCCGTCACGTTGGCGTGAGTCGGAGGAGAAGGCTGATGTCTGCTGTTAGGTTGCTGTCATGTGTCAAATCACACAGCCCAACGGGAATGGTTATGACGCAAGCTAAGTCAGGCCTAGCCACAGCCAGACTGCCTACAAGACAATGCTGGCCCTGTAGACCAGGGAAGGGCAAGGAGGAGGCAGACTGCAGCCTTCCACACCGTGAGGCCGAGGGACTCCCATTTTCTTGCCACTACAAGCCTCCAGTCTTGCCAGTGTGTGCAAACATCCATGTTCCTTCCAGATGACTGAAGGCCGCTTCTCCCACAGACAAGGCTAAGTGGAGCCGGAGCTTCTGGCCATCAGTGAGTAGGGTGGCATAGACAATGTTCATGCATGGAAACTGACCAAACGAGGCCGGTGTGGTGATGATGTAAGTGCCTGTCCACCATTAAAGACAGACAGAAAATCACACACACACACACACACACACACACACACACACACACACACACACACACACACTGTGTTAGTGAGGGAGCCTCCCTGACGGTTTTTCGTGGTGGCAGCTCTTTTTCTTTGCTTCATCTTTTTTTTCCTCTTACTTACCTTCTCAGAGTAGACGGGGGGGGGGGGGGGGGGAGGGAGTGGGTATCATAGAAACAAACAAACTTCTAAAAGCAAATCGGTAATAGCTACCCCGTATTAGAGGAGAAACAGGTTTAAGGCAATCTCACCATGGAAAGACTCCCACGCACTTGAAACAGTTTCCTAGAGAGACAGACATGGTTTCTCTGGGTGGCTCTCAGCACATCCCAGGGCGTTTTTATGGCCCCTTCCGAATTCCCAGTGGCTGGTCTTGTGGTGTGACAGCACCACACCACACTCGCTGTACCAGACAAGGCAGAGGGGAGTAAAATTTGTCATGTATGTAAATTGTAATCACGTTGGACGGTCGTATGTGCTCATTTAGGCATTTTAACAGTGTGTGATGCTGTCCTCTCCACAGGACTAATAAGCATTAGCCATAATGAGGTCAGTCAGTCAGGCATTATCAGGGGATTTAATTGGGACATGGGTCTCTGCTGAAGTGAAAATTAATAACTTTTGTCAATGTTCTGGTGAAATGTTCTGTCTTATTAAACTATGAGGGTCAATTAGAAAGCATTATGTAATAAAGTCCCCAGCAGCAGAACTCAAATTGAGTTATACCACAGTCATTATTCCAGGGCGAATGCATTTGAAAATGGAAAACCAGAGTGCCATATGGAGGATTTGGGTCAGATTTACAAGCATCGCATGCTAAGGCTTCAACAAGAAGGAAACAATTAAATGTAATACTGAAATAAATCAGTGTGAGTGGGTGGTGTAGGGCCAGGAGCCCGGGGCAGGCTGTGGCCCTGGAGCTGTGACACTGCAAAATGGCAGTGTTAGGAGGCTTGCATGGCTGTGGCAGGCAGTGCCAGTCCCTGCAAAGCCCTCGGAGTGCTGAAAATCTGGGGCACACCTGGAAGGCGAGGGCCTGCACACTGACTCGTATAAATAACTCTTTATTGTGTGGCTATTAAGAGGAGAGATTGCTTTTATTAAAGTGCAAGTTATTGTGGTACAGCAAATTAAAGAATTTTAAAGCATACTAAACAGCCACCGATATTCCCCACGCGCTCATGTTTTACAGTTCTTTAAACGGGCAGTCCAGTGTTAGGGAGATATAAAGTCCATGGCAAGACTAGGATCTGACAAAACAGCTCAGACACCTCCTCCAGGCAGGAAGGCTGCTGAAGAGAGGAGAACTGAGGTTAGGAATGCTATCCCGGGCTTAAAGGAAGGGTGGGGGCAGGGGTCGTCTTCCCCACTAAGGCTGGGGAGGATGTTCCTATCTGCATCACTCCAGAGAGAAGGGTGTCCTCGAACAAAAGTTCAGAGATGCTTTTCGTACAACACGGACAAAGGGATGAAGAGAGGGCAGGAAGGAGGGGCGAAAGGAAGGAAGGAGTGTGGTGTTGTATGATATACGGTTTAATAGAGCCACTGGAGATCAAAATGCAAAGCTAGCCACAGCCCTAGAGGCAGGCAGTGATGGTACACACCGTTAATCCCAGGACCTGAGAGACGGAGGCAGACAGATCTGTTAGTTCAAGGCCATGCTGAGCTACACGAAACTGATCCAGTCTAAAAGAGAAACAGCTCACACAGAGGTGATCTCAGCACTTGGGATCACACACCTCTAATCCCACACTAGGGAGGTAGAGACCAGAGTGATATGGCTGGGTGCAGAGAGGATTACTAGGCAGGAGGAGACAGGAGCTCAGGGATTGCAGTCTGGGGTTTGGTGGAGAGCAGTGCAGTCAGCATTGCAGTCCGAGGACTCATGGAGACAGAATCACCCATTTTGGTATGAGGTAGAGGTAAGAGCTAGTAGCTAGCTGCTTTGCTTTTCTGGGTTTTCAGCGTGAACCCCAATATCTGTCTCTGGCTTTTTATTATTCATGCTACAACAAAGATGCATAGCATCTGGAGTGTATCTCATTAAAGGACTACCGTTTTCTACTTTTTCTTGGCTAACTAGCCTGATTTTCTACAACCATTCCCTTTAGTGAAGGGAGCTGGGATCTGGGATCTGATCATTATCCACAATGGCAGTTACATTTGCCTCTACAAGCAAGTCAGAGCATGCCCTCAGTGGCACCAAACCCCACTAAGACCCAAGTAACTCTCCTCCTCTCAGTGGCTGCTTCTCAGCCACTACAGACTTTCCTAAGCCAGTCTGATGGAGGCATTTTCTCAGTTGAGGTCACCTGGATTGTGTCAGGTTGACAAAATGAGACAGAACAAACAACTGAATGCAGCCAGCGCAGGTGTCTTGTTCCCAGAGGACTGTACCTCTGCAATACATTGTTCTGCAATGCTCTTTCTCTTGAATACCTGGCCAGGTCCTCTCCATTTCATCATTTCTGACTTTCTTTGGCCTTCCTATCTAAAGAAGACAAGCCCAAACTGGACACCATGGTTTGCATCAGAAGTCCCAACTACTCAGGAGGCTGCGGTAACTGTGACTTAGAGAATCATCCAGGGAACATTCTCAGGGGGAAAATGAAGAGGCTTGTCCAGTCCCCATGTCTTCAGTCCACATGTGTTTCTCCAGTAGTGGAGATTTCATAACACAGTTTTATGATCCTGAGAAAACATGGGAAAATGGAAGGCACAGGTGGAAAGAACAGAACAGACAGAAGAGCACAAGGAAGAACAAAACCAGCACCGTGTGTATGTGTCTGTGGGTGTGTGTCTGTGTGTGTCTATCTGAGTGTGTGTGTCTGTGTGTGTCTATCTGAGTGTGTGTGTCTGTGTGTGTCTGAGTGTGTGTGTCTGTGTGTGTTTGTCTGTGTGTGTTTGTCTGTGTGTGTGTGTCTGTGTGTGTCTTGTCTGTATGTGTGTGTGTCTGTGTCTGTGTGTGTCTATCTGAGTGTGTGTGTCTGTGTGTGTCTATCTGAGTGTGTGTGTCTGTGTGTGTCTATCTGAGTGTGTGTGTCTGTGTGTGTCTGAGTCTGTGTGTGTGTCTGTGTGTGTGTCTGTGTGTGTATCTGTGTGTGTGTCTATCTGAGTGTGTGTGTCTGTGTGTGTCTATCTGAGTGTGTGTCTGTGTGTGTCTATCTGAGTGTGTGTGTCTGTGTGTGTCTATCTGAGTGTGTGTGTCTGTGTGTGTGTCTGTGTGTGTTTGTCTGTGTGTGTTTGTCTGTGTGTGTGTCTGTGTGTGTCTTGTCTGTATGTGTGTGTGTCTGTGTGTGTCTGAGTGTGTGTGTCTGTGTGTGTCTATCTGAGTGTGTGTGTCTGTGTGTGTGTCTGAGTCTGTGTGTGTGTCTATGTGTGTGTCTGTGTGTGTATCTGTGTGTGTCTGTGTGTGTGTCTGTGTGTGATTGTGTGTGTGTCTATCTGAGTGTGTGTGTCTGTGTGTGTCTATCTGAGTGTGTGTGTCTGTGTGTGTGTCTGTGTGTGTGTGTTTGTCTGTGTGTGTGTGTCTGTGTGTGTCTTGTCTGTGTGTGTGTGTCTGTGTGTGTGTCTGAGTGTGTGTGTCTGTGTGTGTCTATCTGAGTGTGTGTGTCTGTGTGTGTGTCTGAGTCTGTGTGTGTGTCTGAGTGTGTGTGTCTGTGTGTGTCTATCTGAGTGTGTGTGTCTGTGTGTGTGTCTGAGTCTGTGTGTGTGTCTGTGTGTGTGTCTGTGTGTGTATCTGTGTGTGTGTCTGTGTGTGTGTCTGTGTGTGTGTGTCTATCTGAGTGTGTGTGTCTGTGTGTCTATCTGAGTGTGTGTGTCTGTGTGTGATTGTGTGTGTGTCTATCTGAGTGTGTGTGTGTCTATCTGAGTGTGTGTGTCTGTGTGTGTCTATCTGAGTGTGTGTGTCTGTGTGTGTCTTTCTGAGTGTGTGTGTCTGTGTGTGTGTCTGTGTGCGTGTGTGTGTCTGTGTGTGTCTGTGTGTGTGTCTATCTGAGTGTGTGTGTCTGAGTGTGTGTCTGTCTGTGTGTGTGTGTGTCTTGTGTGTGTGTCTGTGTGTGTCTGTGTGCATGTGTGTGTCTATGTGTGTCTATCTGAGTGTGTGTGTCTGTGTGTGCTTCTGTGTGTGTGTCTGTCTGTGTGTGTGTGTGTGTGTGTGCTTTGATAACTTTTTCTCTGGCATCTGCTAAGTTTTTCACTATTATGGGAAACTCCACATGTCTTCTGTCCCCCACTGACTTGTGGCAGTAAGAACAAATAGCAGATCTATGAAACAAGTGAAGCAACTCACTTGTGAAACAAGTGTCTAACTCACTGAGATAAAGATTTGCCTTAGCAGACTCTGAAGTTAATCAACTGTCTTATTACTTCTCTATTGCTGTGATAAGACACCATGACCAAGGTAACTTATAAAGGAAATGTTTAATTTAGGCTTATGGTCTCCGGGGCTTAGAGTCTATAATGGCAAAGGCAAGGGCAGTTGAGGAGCTACACCTTGATCCAATAGCAGGAGGGAGAGAGAGAGAGAGAGAGGGGGGAGAGGGAGAGGGAGAGGGAGATGGAGAGAGAGAGGAGAGAGAGAGAGAAAAGGAGAGAGAGAGAGAGACTGGAAATGGCATGCCAGTGACACACCTCCCCCAACAAGGCCACGCTTTCTAATGCTCCTTAAAAGGGTCTACCAACTAGGGACCAAGTATTCAGACTTATGAATCTCTGGAGCAGGGACATTCTCATTCAAGCCACACCAACTTAACTCCCTATGTAAGCACCACAATGCCTGTGAGAACAGTGAAATTCTATGTATCAGAAGAGTGAAGAGCCTGAGAGCATAGACCAGTGTCCTCCCAGATCTCTTCTTTCAAACCATTTGCTCAGGCACCTGGTCCTCCTCAACCACACCTCTGCTTCTCCCATATGGCTGCATGTTTGTGATTACTGCAATCCATATGCTGAAATGCTAACTCCCAAGTCGATATAAGAGCGGGAAGAACTTTTGGAAGCCTTTGAGGGATTACCGTCTTTATCAAAGGGCTCCAGAGGAGCTCTCTCATCTGTCTCTGAGACCCAAAAGAAGGCCCTTGTATTATTTTTCTTATTTTCTTTTGAAATATGATGGTTAATCATCTTAAAAAACAATTTATTTACTTATTATATAGTGTTCTGTCTGCATGCGTGCCTACACACCAGAAGAGGGCACCATATATCATAGATGGTTGTGAGCCACCATGTGGTTGCTGGGAATTGAACCCAGGACCTATGGAAGAACAGCCAGTGCTCTTAACTGCTGAACCATCTCTCCAACCCTTGCTGTCTGATGCCGTGATAAAATAACAGGGCCACTTGCTCAGGTCAGTTGAGCAAGTGAGAACTCACGGACCCCAGTCTGACAGATGGGGAACCAGCATAGGACTGAACCAGGCCCCCTGAATGTGGGTGTCAGTTGGGGGACCTGGACAGTCTATGGGGTCTCTGGCGGTGGAACCAGTGTTTATTCCTAGTGTACGAAAGGGCTTTGGGAGCCCATTCCTTATAGAGGGATAGTCTCTCAGCCTAGATACGTGGGGGAGGAGGGGGCTAGGTCCTGCCCCAAATGATGTGACAAACTTTGATGATTCCCCATGGGAGCAGAGTGAAGAAACTAGGAATAGTGCCTGGGTTTTGAAGCCTCAAAGTCTGCCCTCTGTGACATACTTCCTCAAGCACAGCCATACCTTCTAAGCTTCTCCAAACAGTTCCCCACCCTGGGGACCAAGTGTTCAAATGCCCAAGACTATGGGGGCCTCACATTCAAATCACTGCACACCACTCCCTGTGCCCCATAGTCTTGCGGCCACATTATAACGTAAAATGCATTTAGAGCAACTTTGAAAGTCCCTGTAGTCTTTCACAGTCTCAACACTTTGTTAAACATCCAAAATCTCTTCTTAGACTCAAGGCAGTCTCTTAACTGGAACCCTCTAGAAAATCAGAAGGGAATCATACACTCTCAGCATATAATGACATAGAATGTGCATTGCAGTTTCAAAAGGAAGAAATAGAAGCATAGAAAGTCCAAAGTAAGGTCAAACTGAACAGGGCAAGCACTATATTCTCTTGCTTTACATCTAGTGTAAAAAGGCTTAGACTCTGAATGTGGGCGTCAGTGAGGAGGCCTAGGTAATCTATGGGGCCTTGGGTAGTATTTATCCGTGGCGTACAAACAGACTTTGAGTGCCCATGCCCAATGAGGGAAACTCTTTCAGCCGGGACTCTCGGGGGGAGGGCCTAGGCCCTGTCCTGGATGAAATGACAGTCACTGGAGATCCACCATGGAGGGCCTCACCCTCCTTGGGGTTCAGAGTGGAGATTGGGTGGGGGGCTGGGGGACCTGGTAGGGAGGGTGGGGAGGAGGGGAGAGAGAGGGAGCTGGGATTGACATGTGAATCAAGTTTGTTTCTAACCTAAATAAAAAAATCATTATTTAAAAAAATAAAATACAATACAAAGTCAAAAAAAGGTCTTAGATGTTTCTGTCCCTCTAGCATTGCTGCCTGCAAGATCCAACCCCTCCTCTAGCCTCTTCCCACCTTTCAGGCTCATTCCACTAGAGCTCTCCTTGGCAGATACACCAACGCTCTTGCACTCACAACATGTAGGGGTCTCCAGCACAGCTAAGGCTTTGCCATCCCAGTTTGCAGCTTCAGCCATTGTCCTCTCAAGGCCTCCATACTGGTACTCTCCTGCCACAAACCTAGGCGTGGCACGCTGAATCGAGGGGAGGAAGGTTCCATGACCCTGTTACTGTGTATCCTTCATGACTTTAAAACCAGTAACACAAGGACAGTGCTGCCAAGTTCAGCTACCAGCTGAGGATGGAGCTTGGCCTCCTTGAATCACATGTGCAGCAGACAACTTAGGCCATTTCCTTTCACAAGACGGAAGCTTACCTGGATGAGTTCTTGCCCAAAGGGAACCCTCCTTTATTCCACGGCAGGTCCCGCCTCTCCTTAGCTCACTGTCTCTCTCAGCACAAGCCTTGGCTGATGCATTAAAGTTTCCTGGTCCTCTTTTTTCTCTTCAACTGTTTGTTTCAACTTTTTCTCTTCAATTCCTTTTCCACCTGTAGATCTGAATAAGACGGATTACTAATAACCACATGACAGTCTTGAAATCCCATTTGCCAAAGAAATTAGCCCAACACTTTTAAATTTAGCTTCAGGCAAGTTCTCAGGACAAGGGCAGCAATCAGCCACATGCTTAGCCCAAATATCACAAGACTGGTCTCCATCCCAGTTATTAACATCATCCCTCACTGAAACCTCTGGAACTTGGCCTTTACAGTTCATTTTGCTCTCACATTGTTTTCCCAGCTTCTACTGGAACAACCCATTAGTCTCTGCTTACAGAGTTCAATTGCTTTTATAGCTAAAAATTCCAAACCCGTCCACGTTCCTCCAAGGCCAGCACGATCGAGTCTGTCACACTGTGCCCTGGTGCCAACCTCTCTCTGTCTTAGATACTTTTCTATTGTTGTGATAAAACATCAAGACTGAGGCAACTTACAGAAGGAAGTGTTCATCTGGGTTTCCGGTTCCAGAGGGAAAGAGTCCAACACCATAGCGGTAGGGAAACTCGGCAGCAGGCAGGCATGGTATCTGGTGAGCTGAACTCTCATACCTCAAACAGGAAACAGAGAGAGCAAAAGGGGAACAGCATGTCACTTTTAAAATCGCAAAGCCTGTCCTCGGTGACACAGCTCCTCCAGCGAAGCCACATTTCCTAGGCCTCCCCACATAGTGTCACAAACTGGGGGCCACTCGAGTATCCAAACGCCCAAGACTATAGGGGCATCTTGTCCAAAGCAGCACAACCCTCATCAGAGCCCAAACCTGGAGTCATAGAAGTTACTAAACTGCCTTGCATTGAGCAAAGCCAGCCACCCATGAAAACATGGGTACATGGTTGTTTCATTCATATAGAAGTCAGAAAAGGGTAAAATTGTCAGCTGTGATGGTAATCCCAGCACGTGGAAGGCAGAGAGAGGCAGGAGGGCCACCATGCATTAGAGGTCTTCTTGTTCAACATAGCAATTTCCAGGCCATCCATGCCTACATAGAATGACCGTATATAGTTTTTTAAAAGTGGTAAGTAATAGTATCCTACACCCATGATAAAAAGTGGAAATGAGAAGCATTGTTTTTAAAAAGTAAGCTTTTATTTTAAAAATGAAATCATTTACAACTGGGATTGGTGGGGGTGGGGTGACAATACTCTTTGTCTTTACTTGGTGGCAATTTCACCATCATCCGTTCACGTCCTTTTCTTCATGGTTCCTGCTTCTAATGAAGGAAGCTCAGTACCCCAGTACCATTCTCATCTTTAGTCTAAGGAAGGAGAAACTGAATCACAGAATGCATAGGTCAAATCTTAAAACAGCACACGAGGGGATCATTACCCCTCCACATCCAGTTAATTATCTCATGAGATTCAAACTGAAAACCACACACAGAAAAAGATTCACACAATGCTTCTGCTTGGAAGGGGGCAGCAGTGTCAGAGTCTGAGCAAGTTCGTGCCTAGATTTTTGCTCCATCTCTGCTAGGCACAGCTATATAAGTGCGTGCCCTAATACCACATTACACGTGTCCATTGCTGAGTCTCCCATGAGGCCATTATCTCCTTTGACACTTCTGTTGATAGTGTGGAAGAGGTGTGACATTGTCATGTGTTGTCACTTCAGGATGAACTTCCTGTATCTCTCGATGCCCCTTCCCATTATTAACACCACTTAAAGCTTCCTCACATTAGATTCATTGTGGTCCATGCATGAATTAGCATAACAATATGCAAAAACATATCCAGCCCTCATGGTGCAGACAATCCAGAATGGGTATGGCACAGGGAGGGCCCTTGAGAAAAATTTCACCTTTTTACTTGTCCCTTCACTATTAGAAAAGCATTTCTTGCTGTTATCAAGACTTTTCCCACATTTTACAACCATGTATTGAAATACAACACCCTTCCTAAAAGGATCTGTGTCACAAACAAATTTGTAATGGTCTCTGCGTTAGATGGGGGCGGGTGGGACTCACAGCAGCCCCTGGACATGAGTGGGAGCCAAAGAAGGAAGAGGCTGAAAGGGGGAGGGAAGAATAAGCCCACAGACAAATGATGCCAGTATTGCCTCTTGGTCTAGGGCAGCCTTGATGGGCGTTTCTGAACCTGGTGTTGCATGTACTTTATTTCTCACTTGAGGCGAAGACTTTGGGTAGCACAGGGCTCCTTGAGAGAGCCAGTCAGTGCACCTGGTGGGACTTCACTCCGCACTGCTGCTTTCCCTCCTTGAGAAATCAATTCCTCGTTCTAATGGTAGTGAGGGACTTCCCACCACCAGGGTTTCTATCTGGTGTTGCCGTGTTTCCCAGGGTCACACTTCTGTTTTGGTAGAGAGTTTGGCTTCTGGCTCATTCTGGCATGTCAGGCTGCAAAGTAACTTTGAGCCAAGAGTTCTGCTTCATTTTAGCTATTTCTGAGAAGCTGGTATTTTCCTCTCACAGAGGAAATGGGAAATTTTAAAACCCTCAACATTATCAAGTTGTCTGGGTATCAGTGGGAAAGCAGAAATCACGAAGTATTTCTCAAGCTGTTTGAATAATTTGTTTTCAATATTTCCCCCAGGAATAATAAATTAAAAATGCTACTTGTCTTTAGAATATTTTTTATCAGAATATCTGAAGCTATTCTAGAGAGGTTCCATAGAAGTGGTTCAATGCCACAGGGTTCCATGGGAAGATGGTCAGCTTGTAACTTCACCACATGGTGAGGGGATGGATGGACAGATGGGTGGATGAAAAAGCAAACTGCCAGTTATAGATCCTCAATTCCACAGAACAGTACCTATTAGTCATTTATTACTATTCTAGCTTGAGAACTAATTCTTTATCTAATTGATGTTGGGGTTTTCTTTGATTATAAAAGCAATACCATACCAACATAAAATGCTTAAAGAAAAAGTATAAAAAGAAAAACTAAATTTCCCTACCTATATTTCTCAGAAAAGTCTTCATGCCAAGGATAACAGCACATTGGTGCTCTTATGAGATCAGACATGGTACACAGCTGCTCTCTGAGCACACACACTGTTGATACCTGTATTAGGACTCTGGAAGAAGTCCTTGAATGTGAACTCCTATGACTGATGATACTGTGTGACACTGTTGACTTAAAGGAATGGAGACGTACCTGGGTAGATCCAACTGAATTAGAGGTGTCTCCAGTCTAGTCCTGAGGACAGAGATAGAAAGCATGGAAGGTTCTAGAAATGAAGGAACTTTCCGTTGGTGGTCTCAAAGATAATGCGGTGTATGTGATGAAGGGCAATGGAAGCCTCTAAGGACTAAACCCTAGAGGACTTCCAGCAAGTTCTTACAGCCATAAGGAATTGACTCTGATAAAAATCTCAACACACACACACACACACACACACACACACACACACACACAGAGACTCCACTGTCAGTGAGTTGGCCTACATTGGTCTTGCCTTATGAGAAAACCCTGTCAAACCCACAGGAATCCTTACATTTCTATGAAATAGTAAGTGTGTGTTGTCTTTGAAAAACTTGCTATCTGCAATAGAAATGAATGCGACAACCTCTATTTGCTGCTCCATGTGACAACGTCTACCTTTTCTTCTGTTGGCAAACTAGAATTTTAAGGGTGTAGTGTTTTGAATGAAAATGACCTTCACAGGTTCATAGGGAGGGGCACTATCAGGAGGTGTGGCCTTGCAGGAGTAGGTGTGGCTTTGTGGGAGGAAGTATATCACTGGGTTGGGCATTGAGATTTCAGAAGCTGGAGCCAGGCCCAGTGGCTCACTCTCTCTTCCTGCTGCCTACCTACCCAGATGTGGAACTCTCAGTTACCTCTCCAGTACTATGTCTGCCTGCATGCCACCGTACTTCCACCGTGAGGATAATGAACTAAACTGAACTGTAAGTCATTAAAAAAGAAAAGAAGAGAAAAAATCATGTTGCCAGTTGTGTTATTGTACATTTACAAGTTGACATTCTAGTGTTACAGATTGCCTTGTTGCCTATTTTTGCTTTCTGGCTTCTGTGATCACATGAAAGATAAGTGAAACAAACCTTTCTTAGTATTTGTTCTGACGTATAGATGTGGGGAGAGCAGCGTGTATCCAAGGATTCTTTCCCTCCTTAGGGAAGAATATAGTTAGAGGGCACTGTGTTTCAGACTCTTGCCACATATTGGCTACACTGACCAAAGAAAGAACCAAAGGGTGTAGACCACAGAAGTCACAGGGACGTTGGCTACTCCCTAGCTGGTGGCTCCTCCAGCTTGTGAAGAGAGCTAAGAGCTAAAGTTTGACCTTAGATGGAAATTAGACCCATATAGGCCCTGTAGTCTGAGTGACGTCACCCAGGGTTTGTCACATGCTTGGCTAGCTGTCTACAGGGCTGGCACCATGTGCTATGGTTGGGGACCACTGACAACTTCTCTGGTCCATCTTGAGGAAGAACTGAGCGTCCGTCTCAGTGCCCTTGGCTAATGTTGGCTGCAGCCAGGCTTCCTTCCATGGTGACAGATGAAGAAGTGAACTTCCATGGTGACAGATGAAGAAGTGAACTTCCATGGTGACAGATGAAGAAGTGAACTTCCATGGTGACAGATGAAGAAGTGAACTTCCATGGTGACAGATGAAGAAGTGAACTTCCATGGTGACAGATGAAGAAGTGAACTTGTCAGACTGTCTCCTTGCCATGTGCACTAGTGATAAGCCATCCTGTGTATAAACACCCATGCTTACTACTGCTTCATTTGAAAATGTTCTAGAAATAGGTTTTTTAAGATACTGAAACAATTTCAAGTTCTTCATTAGTAAGGGGCAAAGGGGCATGTTTCTAAATCCCTTGTGTAAAATATAGTACGGCATCATATTCATAGCAAATCACGCATAAATCAGCTCCCCCAAGCCGCCCCCACAGCCGTCTTGAGCACGCCCAGATGCTAGCTACGCTCTTCAAGGGCAACAGCAGAGTGCAGTCCTCCCTGGAGACAGTGGGTAGGCAGGTTGGATGCCGTCCTGTGTCTCCACCATGGGCACTTATTTCCTGAAGCTGCCGGAGCTGAATGCCACAAGTTCAGCGGGTGCAAAACCGTATCTGTCTTTTCTCATGCCTATAGAAGGTAAAACTGTGATATCAAGTGTTGCCTGGGGTGGTCTTTCCAGGAGCCGGTAAGATGGGGTCCGTTTCTGCCTCTCTCTAAGCTTCTGGTGTTTTATTAGTAATGACTGGCACCCCTTGTTTCACAGGAAGCCTTTTCTCTCTGTCCTCATCTTCTTTGCAACCTTTCTTCTGCATCCAAATTGCCCTATTTTTTGTTTGTTTTTAATGAAACCAGTAAAGTTGAATTAAACTGTTTTTCTGCTGCTGTGTAAAATGCCCGGATAAGGACCACTTAAGAGAGAACAGGTTTATTTTGGCTCACAATTCCAAAGGGATGCCATCCACCAGGGCAGAGAAGACTTATGGTGTATCTGCAAGGCCTGGCAATAGGAACCAGAAGCTATCTTGTCTACATTGTATCCATACTCAGGAAGCAGAGTGAGAACGGGAAGTGCCCTCAAGCCTTCAAGCCTCAAGGCCCAGCTTCCCTGAACCACTTCTTCTGAAGGACTCCACCCTAAAGGTCCCACAAGCCCTCAAACAGTGCCACCAGCTGGAGAACAAGTGTCCCAATGCCGGAGCCTGTGGGGGGATGTTTGGCGTTCAAATCACAATACCATCTAAAGGAACTCACGGTTCGCCCTTCCCCGGATGAGTCATCAGCACAGAATGTGGAGGTTAGGACTTGAGCAACATTGAGAGGAAGCAGAATTCAACCCAGGATACCTTGTCAAGTTACAGAGGATATGTCCCTGCACTCTGTTCCCAGGTCAGTTACCCAGGGACAGCACTGCCCCTTTGCACTGTGAGGATTAAATCCAAGCACCAAATGGAAGGACAGATAGGTGGCAGAGGGCTCTCTCAGCGCCTGGCTTTGGTATTCGCTCAGAAGTGTTTTATTATCAACTAAAATGTTTGCTCTGACTTTTCCATACACTCATGTAGGAGATGCAGGAACCTGAGCTCAGCTAGACAGAGTCATGTTCATGGGCTAGCCCAGTCATGTCCATGGGCTAGCCCAGTGACCCGAGGAACAGATCAGCTCTCATTTGCTTTTCCTTCTCCAGCTTCCAGTGGGCAACCTCTCTCTCCCACAGAGTCCACTGTGCAGGTCGGCCCCTGCCTTCTGCTGCAAGTGTGTTGTTTTAAAAGTGCTGATGCCTCTTCATTGCAAGTGCCAGGAGCTGGTGCCAAAGCTGCCCACTTGAGCTGGCTCTCACCACACACCAGGGCTGCTGAAGATGGACCTAGAGACATCCAAACACAGGAAGTGAGGCCCTGGGCCTCAACCCTCTCTCTCTCACACACACACACACACATACCACTCACCACACCCCCCACATACAAACACACACACCCTACATACAAACACACTCCACATACAAACATGCACACCCCCACATACAAACACACACACCCACATACAAACACACACACCCACATACAAACACACACACCCACATACAAACACACTCCACATACAAACATGCACACCCCCACATACAAACACACACACCCACATACAAACACACTCCACATACAAACATGCACACCCCCACATACAAACACACACACCCACATACAAACACACTCCACATACAAACATACAAACACACTCCACGCTGGGCGTTGGTGGCGCACGCCTTTAATCCCAGCACTCGGGAGGCAGAGGCAGGCGGATCTCTGTGAGTTCGAGGCCAGGCTGGACCGACAGCCTCCAAAACAGAGAAACCCTGTCTCGTAAAAACCAAAAAAAAAAAAAAACCCCCCCACACACACACACACACTCCACATACAAACACACACACACACACATACAAACATACACACACTCCACATACAAACACACACCCCCACACACACCAGAAACCCCAATCAGTACTAAAAGAAACTTTTAAAGGAATAAAAATCACTCAATCTCTTTGATGCTATTCAAAGGTTCCTTTTAGATCTGAGACAGCACATTCTGAATTCCTGACACATCTGGTGTCACCCTCCTAAACCCTCCTAATTCCATAATTTAGCAGGTCTGAAGACACAGAAAGATCTCACCGAGGTATAATTGGGTATCCTGCCTAATCCCAGTTGACTGTGATGCCCATCTGAGCCTGGTGACTGGTCCCCTGAGCAGACAGAAAAGGCTTGGTGGCAGGGGAGTGAGGAGTCAGCCTTGGACAGGAGGACAGAGATGCCTGTGGGAAAATGTTTGCTATCCATTCTGCCCTGACACTCCAGGAGCGGAGCACAATTTCTTGTGTGATTGCAGGTAATGTAATCTACAGGAAAATCAATGTGGGCTGACAGGAGGCTCACCCGACTGATCTGCAGACCTAAGGCAGGTGGCAGCCAGGCTATTTCTGCTGCACCCGGGAGAGGGTGGCTTTGCAAAGCCCACACCCCAGGGTGCTTCTGAGTCCCAGAGACCCTGAGGACTGACTGAGCAGGCAAGGGTTGAGTGGCAAAGGAGAGATGGCAGTCGAGGCAGGAACGCCCTGCGGCTCCTGCAGGGAAACAGGAGAACCTGGAACTGTAAAGTCAGAACAGGAGGAAGGAGCAAACCGGTACACATAGGCTTCGGTGTCAAACCGTTCACCTCATTACTTCATACTTTTTAATTAAAGAAAAGCAAAATATATGCCCACCCACCACTCCAACACATCCATGCGAAGGGATTCTCCAGCATAAACAAAGCAGGAGACTTGAGAAAAAAATAACTCTCAACACCCCCAAAAACATCTGTGCATCTGCTGGCCTCTCTGCCACTTAGTTCAGCTGACTTCAGCACCCCCACAGCATCAACGGCAGCAGTGAGCAGGTGTCACCCCAATATGGCTGTGCACTGCTTCTCCTGATTTGGAGACATAAATCAGAATAATAGGTCCATGCTATTCGTGCCCCTTAGGTCCCCTTCATCGAAGCCACAGCACTGACAGCCTTCTGGCTCCTGGCTGTTTGCCTTAGAGTTTTGTGAACATCATCCCTTAACTTTGGGGGATGCTTTTCTGGAAGCCACACAGCTCCTGCGTGCAATCGAAACATACATGTATGTGATTGCACGAGGCACGTGGACAATTGCATTGAGGAGAGGGATGAGTTAAGATCCAGAAGGCGGACTTGGAGCCCTGGGAGGGGAGGATAGTGGTACCCATTGCTCCTCATCACTCATTCCTGGCAGTAATCAGCAGGCGGCTGGGGAGACCCAAGAGGGAAGAGCAAAGAGTAAGAACTCACAGACCCTTCTCACTTAGAGCAGGAACAAGTTCGATACAGAGCTGCCTTTTCCTGTCTGCTCTTCAGTCTTGAGGGTCTCCTGTCTCCCCTGCCAGCTTCCTGGCAAAGGCTGCCTACTTCACCCACCATGTTCCTGGCATAAACCACGAGGCTCAAGAAGTGGTGACCTAAGGCTCAGTTTTTCAAAGCTTGGGGGGCACTTCTGAACCTGAAGTTGGCTCTGCTTTCTTCCTCCTGTACAGTCCCCACTCTGCAGTGGAGCTGACAAGGGCTCTGGACAGCGGGACAGCAGGATCCAATAAATCTGAGGCCTGTCTAGGTGCTTCATTTATCAAGAGGCCTAATTTACCCGGGCCCTTTAGACTAATTGCAGATTTGCAGAAACTGCTGAGAGTGTAGAACCGTGTATTGTGAGTGTCCCTTGCCATATTTCTGCTAATGTGTTTCATCTGGAGTACATAAAGAGGCAGGGATGCTGATTTTAGACACAGCACTTTGGGGCTAATCCAGCTAAATGATTAGCCCTAAAATTCTGCAGTGATGTCATTTTCCCTACAGTGCTCTGCCAGTCGGCTTGTTTGCTTTATGGTGAGAAGTCTGTGCTCCCCCCACGCCACCCCACCCCACCCCAACCCCGACTAACATCACAGAGAACTCTGCTCTCCCAGGCTGACACCAGCCACAGCACAAAGTCTCCCCACAACTTAAGTCTGTTCAAGATGACCCAGGCTGCCAGCAGGGGCACAATAAGAGAAATGTCCCTTCTCTTTAGGGACCCTTGGATAAATGCCTCTCTTCTCTGCTACCCCGCACAAGTATTGAGGTCTACTCTGATTGGGGAACAGGACTGTAGTTAGGGAGGAGTGTCCCGGCTTCCTCCAAAGCTGTGTGTGCACATGCTGCAGGCTCTGTCTGTCTGAATGCTGGTTTCCTCCTCTAGAAATAGATGGACTTTTTCTTTTTTTTCTTTTTTCTTTTTTTTTTTTTTTTTTTTTTTTTTTTTGCTGGATGTTTCCCAACAGCCAGGGAAGGGTTAGCATACAACTCTGGGTCACAAGGCTCCAGCCTCTCCTCCGTTACCTCTTTACCTTACCCTGTTACTCCCTTTGCACTCTTTCTGTTCAGGCAAGGTCAATAAAAGTGGCCTTGCAGGGCTCTCCGACTGAGTGTTCTCCCAGTTTCCCATGCTCAGTACATCGTGTAGTTGCTCAGTGAACAGTGACTCTCCTAGTGTGTTTGAGAAAGAAAATCTGGGCTGCAGTGTGGACTTCCGATGACGTTTATACTCTAGGAAGTTATTTTTTCCAGTAAATGTATATAACTACATATTTCACATCTGAGTATATATATAGACACAAATTACTAAAGTCACTTAGACTGTCCAGTTTCTTTGCTACGCTGTGGGGAAGTGACAGAATACCCTCTTCCATACATTGCCCCAGCCTTCACATTTGGTATTTATAAAACACATCCCATTTGGTATTTATAACAAACCTTAACTACATGCTTAGTACCTGCCATGTATTCTAGTTTAAGCACTTCAAAGAACAACGGCCTATTCAGTATTAACCACAGATCTCCAAAGTAAGTTCAAGCTCACCCTGCAAAATGAGAAGACACGATTATTCACTAGGTCAGTTTGCCCAAGATGCACAACCAGTGGGTGGAAGCCCAGAAGTTCAAACCTGGCCCCAGCTACTCCAAAACTGGTCACTGTAGCCAGGCCACCAAAGAGAAGCAAAACCACATAAAGGACACCTGCGAACAAGACCACAATCTAGCAGTGGCTTTTTGAGTCAGCAGCCTCTAGAGCTGAATTCTTAACCTTCCTAATGCTGTGACACTTTAATACAGTCCTTCATGTTGTGGTGACTCCAACCATAAATTTACTTTCGTTTCTACTTCATAACTGTAATTTTGCTAATGTTATAAAAATTCTGCTGCTGTTACGATGTAAGTATGCTTTGAGATAGAGGTTTGCCATAGAGGTCCACAGGTTGAAAACTACTGCTCCAGAGGCTGCCTCCATCTTGTTGCCTCCCCTTGGAGACAGAAGAACCTTCGGTGTGAGCTTGTTAACCCAATGTCCTGATGGAAGTTCTGGGCCCTTAATCTCCAGAAGTTCGCAGTGGTTTGCTGTGTCCATGGTGTTCACAAGTAGGCAGAATAAGTAAGGTCGTTCCTTAGAGGTCTTCACAAAGCCTTTGCTCTCCCGAAAACTGCTATAACACGAGTCTTCAGTCTAAAGAACAGTTAACTAGCAGCTCAGGAGGGGCGGAGGGTGAAGCACTCCCCCTGCTCTGTGTTCCCAAAGTCTGGGTGCTAAGTCTTCTCAGTAATTGACCTGCTTGGTAGGAGTGTCTGTCCTGATGGCTCAAAGCCTGAAGCCGAGACACACCGCCCAAAGCCATGGAGGAGGCAACATTTGTCTTGGATCTCCTATCTCCTAGAAAGAGCAGGGGGCACAGGCCAAATTGCATGATGGATCCCTCACACATCATACCATAAATTCACTGAGGGCCAGGCGCCGTGGGTCTCGCCTGTGTCAGCATGCCAACACGCAGGCTCAGAACCATAACGTAGTGTTCTAGGGGGAGCTGAAATTAATGAAGCTCTGTCTGACATTTTGAGCACGCACACACATATCTCAAGATTATCCCACAAGTATATTTCTTGTGGAGAGAGTAGTTTTTCCATATTAAAAGATGGTATTAACCTTCAATAGTCCATCACTTTAATCCTCTCCACCTGTAAATATTTCAGATAATAATATCACATCAGTTGTGCCTTTGTCTTACAAATGTGGCTTGCATCCAGGTTTGGGAGGAAATGGCAGGTTACAGGTTTTCAACTATCCATCAGAACTGAAGTTGTGCACGACAACACATTGACTTTGGAGTCTTAAAGGTCTGCGTTCAAGTCCCAGCGTTTGGGTTACTAGCCCAAGAGTTTTGGAAAAGCTGGTTGTCAGCACCATTCCTACAGGTATAGATCCCTACATAAAAGGTTTTGTATAGTCAAGCTGTCCAGAAGATTTGCCAGTCTGTACTTACCTGCCCAAAGGCTTTGGCTTTAGGTATTTCTACTACCACAAACATGCAGCATTCTTGCCTGGCCTTTTCAGGCTTACCAACGTCATTCATAAAATGAAAATCATTTCCTCTTTTCCTGGCCTTGAGTTGAGAAGTACACCACATTCCAGTCATGGAGCGGAAGCACGGCCGCTGTCTGGAGTGTCTGGCCAAGGACCTGGAACCAGAAGTGCAGGGTGGCAGCGTCAATGACAACCATTCCAAATGTGTGTTATTTGACTTGGACAGAGATTTTTAAACCCTAGAGCCAACTTTTAGATGATCTGTAGACTGCGTCCTAGGCACCTGGGTTTCCAGCTCTTCTGAAGGAGAATAACTGGGCAGGCAGAGCAGGAGTCACACAAGCGCTGGTCCGCAGAACATAGGAAAAGCAAGGGGCTGGCTTCCTCCAGACGGCCCAGCTCGCTGTTCCCAGCTCTTAGCCAGCATGAGCCCCTTCTGCTCCTTGAATAGTACTGTTGGTTCCCTTTGATGTCTGTGTTAGCAGCACTGATGGTAGCAGTGTCTAAACACTTCTTAAAGCATTGCATGTTCAAGTACACAGTCTCAAGCCCTACCCAGACCTACTAGTGTCAGAGTTCACATTTCAAGGAGATCTCCGCATGAACAGTATGTACACACAACAAAGATCCCGGATGGCCTGCTGTGTTTCTCTATACCAGTACTTTGCTAAAAGCGTAGATTTCTCTCCTGACTTTCCACCTGTACATCCAGGTCTCTGGACACAAAAGGCAGAGAAGCATCTTGCTGCCTAAGGGCACCTGGCCATCCCAGATGACAGCTATCATTCCTAACACACCTAAGGCATCTTACACTTCTGCATTCACGCTAGGGTAGACAGCATTTAAAAAACACTGCAATGTGGATCGGTTTTGAGCCAAAAAAGTGTCTCGAGCCATACACAATTTCCATATGTGTGTGTGATGATTTTTCAACTGACCAGTCAACAAAGATTCTTCATCTTCAAAGTGGACCTCCGAGTTTTAGGAGGTGTGCCAGCTGGCAAGGTGCGCACCACATGGGCTAACACCCTCGGGGAAAGGGAGCGTCAGGTGAGGCTAAGGATTTGCACACTCCCTGCAGCACCGCTCCACACTCCTCACTGCTAGGTAAGGAGGCCGGGGACCCCAAGCCATGCAGTTTTTTTTATTCCGGTTCTGCTGTCTACTTCTTTGACCTCAGGTTGACTCTTGGACTATTCAAGTGTGGTCCTACAAGGGAAGATGCCACAGACCATCCTGAAAGTCCTGGGTACTTGAGCGCCAGCAAAGGGCTCCCCAGTGTGTTCTTTAGTGCATACACCTCTCTGGTAGCTGGAAATCCCTCCTGACACATTTTCTACTTCCCTTTTGTCCCCTCTTTTCTGAGCGGTGTCTTTGCTGTCCTCTCTTTTGTAATCCCTTCATCTCAGAAGATGCCCTGTCAACTCTTGTCACTCTTTGCATTGATATCTGCAGCCTTCTCAACTTGCCCATTAATCCCATTTCCCCTGCACGAAAAACCATTACCCTTGAGCCATTTCCAAATTCCTAGCATCCAGATCAACATTCTTTGTATCTTTAAAATTATGTAAAATATATGTAGCAGATACAGGAGAAGGGTAGCCACATAGGCGTTAATTCACACCATTAGGCACAGACTCAGCAAGGATTTCTTTTGAAGAAAATGTTCTGAAAATGGGAGTGTAGGAATCCAGATCTGGTATTTCCTCAGTTGCTTGCTATTTTGGAGTCAGTGGATGGAAACAATAATTGACAAAGACTTACTAAAAATAGTAACAGTAAAAGTTATAGCAACATTGTATTCTTCTGTGTGAAAGTCTTTGGATTAAGGTTTCTATGCATCAGCTCACTCATTCCTTATGATAACGCTGGGGAAGATGACCCTGAGGATGACCATATTGCAAGTGAAGGAACTAAAACACCAAGCTATTACACAACATGTACAAAGGCTTCTGATAACACCAGGGAACATCCTGGAAGTCTTAGCAATTTTCTACAAATGATTAAAGATTTTTTTTCCAGAAGCAAGAAATCTATCCAGAAAGGGGTTCTTTTTTCTGATTTTCCACCAGATCTCAGCAGCTAACAAAGTGCCTGGAAGACAGTAGGCACGGGCCAGTGCTTGTAAACAGACTGATGAAGCAATCTCACTATCAGTAGGAGCATGACATCAGGACAGGGGCAGGGTGGCTTGAGCATGATATGATATCAGGAGGGAAAGGAATAGCATGAGTATGACATCAGGACGGGCGGGGGGGGGAGGGAAGCAGCATGACGTTAGGACGGGGGGCAGCATGACATCAGGACGGGGGGCAGCATGACATCAGGACAGGGGGCAGCATGACATCAGGATGGGGGGGCAGCATGACATCAGGATGGGGGGACAGCATGACATCAGGACAAGGGGGCAGCATGACATCAGGACAAGGGGGCAGCATGATATCAGGACAGGGGGTGGCAGCATGGCATCAGGACAGGGGGTGGCAGCATGACATCAGGACAGGGGGTGGCAGCATGACATCAGGACGGGGGGCAGCATGACATCAGGACGGGGGGGGGCAGCATGAACAGAGATGCATTGTGATGTAGGGAGTTACAGACTCTTGCTGAGCCATGGAACCATTCAGAAGACATTGGAAATTGCTTCCCTGGGCTCAGCCAGGACCTGAATTGTAAGCTCTTGGCAGTGGGCTGCAAGTGTGGACTTGCTGCTGGATGTCTCCAGGTGGTCATGGGACAGATTTATGTTGGGTTGCACCTTTGTTTCCTCTTGTACCAGGGAAAGGGACCTTAATAGGTTACACTACTTTGTGCTTCCTTTCTTCTGGCTCTGACTGGGCTTAGCTGCAGAGAGGCACCAGTGGGAAATCAGGATCCGGGAGAAGGAAGTGGCTTTTTGATTTCCCAGATCTCTTCCTACTATACTGCAGGGCCACCATAACTGTGGCTCTTCAGACGGCCTCTTGGCTACTTTCCCTTCTCTTCCCTATTCCCCTTCCTTGCCCCGGTTTCTCCACTTGAATGTGATGTTTCCTGCTAGGATGCAGACTGGCACTTCATCTGTGAAACTGGGGTTTTAACCGTCCACAGGATGCAATGTAAGGGGAGTACTACATTCCCGTCTACACGGCTTACCTGTGGGACCCCCTTACCGCCTAGGCTAGCCGTGGACAAGTTTTTCTTGAGTCAACTGACTGTGGCAACCCAGATGTTATTTGTCACATTTTATTCAAAATAAAAAGTCTGGGCTGGACCATTGCGAGCCTGACTTTAACAATCCTATTACTACAAGTCCTGCCCCTTCTGAGGTTCCACATCCAAATTATATATAAAAAATATGTTAACAATTTATTGAAAAGCCAATCTGTTCATGATAGCTCCCTTCCCTCATGCCTTGCATCCTGGAAGGTTGTGGGGGGGGTGTGGGTGAGAGAAATATATAAGACTTGTGGGAATGCGGTTGGGAAGGGCGGCCCAGAATTCCCTCCAAAGGCAAAACTCAACTTCAATCACTTCCCCCCAAAACCTCAAAGGGAAAACTACTCCCAGCCCCAGGCTTTGCTTGTTTTCTGCCCTAGCCCAGTAAATCAGCCCATTCACAACCACCCAGCCCAGCATCTGATGAAACAGACCCTGGCCCTAAAGAAAACCAGGCTGAGAAAGCCGTCTTCAAACCCAGGCTAGTGTGTGCGAACCTTGGCCAACCTTTCCCAAGTGCTTGGCCCAACATGCAGCTCTGTGCCTGGTTTAGGGTTTCATAGTGGCAGTTTCAAAGCCGTCTCATTATTACTGATGACCGGGCTTGCTGAGAGTAATAGTGTTTTATAGCCCACTGAGCAGAGGGCCCCAGGAGCTATGGGGGATTTGCTGCCTCTGAACCCGTGCAAGGCACCAATCATGAAGTGGGCGGAGGCCACATGCTAGGCTGTGGAGGCTGCCAAGAGCGGGCTGTCAGCTCCTATGTTTCCCTGCAGCAGCCTAAGCTGGAGCAGTGGACCAGGCATGGCCTGCAGCACTCGCAACTGCCAAGCAACTCCAGATATCATGTATTTGGGAGCAGACTGTCCCCAAATTACCAAGTGTCCCAGTGCCAACTCAATCCCTTTTTAATTTCTATTTTATTTAATCTTTTAAATAAGAGAATCTTTAAGAGAAAAACAAGAACTAAATTGTCCATGCTGGCTTTGAATTCTCTCTACAGCTTAGGTTGACTTGGAATCGGTAATCCTTCTGCCTCAGACTCTCTAGCACCTGGGATTATGGGGTTGTGTTATGAGGCTCTGACAGGCTCAGGAGTCCAGCATGGTCCTCAGCTGCTGGTGGCTTTGGAAATACTTGGCAGATAGAGCATCACTGGAGGAGGACGGTAGCTGGGGCAAGCGCAGGTGGGCGTGGGAGCTTTAGCCTGGACCCTTCTTCCAGACTGAGCTCCCTCTGGATAGGAACCATCTCTCCAGGATTCCTTTCCAACCACGATGGACTGTATCCCTTGTATTATAATCCCAAATAAATTCTACCTCTTTAAATTGTGTCTGGCAGGTATTTGGTTACTCTTTTTTTCCTAGTGTTCTGCCTTGGGGATAAAAAGCCAGGGCCTTGTGTACGCTAGGCAGATACTCTTCAGCTTTGTGCTACACCACCAGTCCTTAAGAACTCCCATTCTTTATCAAAACTGATTTCCTACCTTTTAATCTCCAGTTTTCTAGGGCCACTAAAGTCCTCAGGAAATTAGAGTTGGGGGTTTGGGGAACAGAAATAATCACTGAGTTGCTAGAAATGTTTCATCCTTGAACAGCTTATTGTCTACTATACTAATAGAGAGTACAGTGGCCAGGATTAGCTAATGCACTTTTACAATTTTTCCTTCCTTCCTTCCTTCCTTCCTTCCTTCCTTCCTTCCTTCCTTCCTTCCTTCCTCCCTCCCTCCCTCCCCCTCCTCCCTCCCTCTGCTCTTTCTTTCTTTCTTTCTTTCTTCCTTTTAGTCATGGATGTGGAGGTAAGGAAGAGCGCACATGTGTACATGTGGGCACATGTGTGCTTGTGAATGAAGGAAAAGGCCGATGGCTAGTGTCTACTATTCTCTCTCTCTATTTACTCAGCATGGAGCTTGCCATTCAGCTAATCTAGCTAGTCACCTTACCCTTTCTCTGCCTCCTAAGAACTGACATTACAGGTGAGCCCTCTGGCCACTTGGTATTTTTGTGGTTGCTGGACACCCACATGGTGATCCTCAGAGTTGTACAACAGGTGCTTCAATCACTGGGCTACTCCCCAGCCCAAGTCCACCTGCGCATGCTCTGGCTACCCTCCTCCTCCAGAGATGCACTGCTTGCTGAGCATTTCCAAAGCAGCTTCCAGCTGAGGACCAACCTGGACTCCTGAGCCTGTGGGAGACATTAAACACTCAAACACGCAAACAAACAAAGATCAAGTCTTGTTTTGACCAGTATGGCCCAGGTGATGAACTCAAATTCCCCAGTTCTAGGCAAAATCTTGTAATAGAAAAGAGGCAGAGTTTTCCTGACCCCAGAATCAGGACCAACCTCACTGCCTTGTTGTGTGGGAGAAGACAGATTCATACTCAATTTTACATTCTATACCTTCTTTGTAAGATATGGACGTATCAAAAGCCGAAGTGAACTCTCTATATAATCTCTATAAACAGTTCAGGAAGTGTTTTCTTAAATTAAAAAATGAGTCTTGTATTCTTTACTGAATGAGATTTTTTTCATACTCAGAACATAGTATCTGATTTGTTTTCCTTCCATGAGTGTATGTAGTAGCCATTAGAGGTCTACCCACCTTTACCTACTCATGACTTTGTGAAAGACATGCAGATCATTCTAGATTTTCTAGCATTGTAAAGATCGCTCTGATAGGACATCGCTGCACATGGATCTGAACCACTGTATGCCATTCTTCCTGTAGGAAAGCTGCCAAAGGTTAGCACTTTTAAAAGATTTAACACCAGGTCTGGGGATGTGGCTCAGTAATGGAGTGCTCGCCTAGCATGATCAAGGCCCTGGCTGGGTTTGAAATCTCCTGCAATGAAGAAAAAAACGCAAGAAAGCATAAAAGAAAGAAAAGCAACACTATGAGGCCAATCCCGTTACACCAACTCTCCCCATCTAGAAATCAACCAATCTTCATCACCGCAACGTGCTTTAAAACCTTGTTTTGCTTTGTTCTGTCTGTATTTCTTAACTGAAGCTGGGTATATTTCCAGTGCTTACAGGCATCTGTATTTCATAGGTGAATTGCCCTCTTACTCCCTTGCCGCGCCCCCCCCCTTCTGTCTCCCAGTCCACTGCCAAGCAGAAATCTGTTTCTGTTATTGCTTTACCACTATTTCATCCCTTTGTGGTTAGGGCTTCCCTGACGCAGCTCCTCTCCCATGAGGGCCATAGCTCCTTCTGCCCCAAGACATGCATTTTCACCTCCAGTGGGAGCCTGAGGGACCAACAAGGGCTGCCTTGTTCTGCCAGCTTCTTGGCTACTCCCAGTGTGAAGGTTGCACTCTCCCCCCATGCTGTTCTGGGAACTGGCTCTACATCTTCTTGGATGTTCACCAGCTCCTGTAAAGGCTCTAACACTGCACCTATAGCTAGCAGTAGAAAACCAGTGTTCACAGGGAACCCAAGTTCTACCGGGGAGAGCCACCCTCACACATCTGCCAACAACACAACTTGGGCAAGTTACTGAGTCTCTCCGACCTTGGGTTCTTCACCCAGAACACAGAAATGATGGTTAGTTATGGTCAACTTGACTCGAGGAGTGAGAGTTCTAGGCTCACCTGTGGGGAGTTGTCTAGATGGCCTATGGGCCTGCCGGTGAGGGAGTGTCTTAATCGCATTATTTAAGGTAGAGATACATGGTGAATGTGGGCAGCACCCGTTTCATGAGCTGGACCCTGGACTGAATGGAAAGGAGAAAGAAAGCTGAGCACAGGTATTCCCATGTTAATCCATCGCTCTTTGCTCTAGACTGTGGCTGTAATGTGACTAGCTGCTTCCTGATACCGTGGCTATCCACAATGATGAACCATAACCTGGAATTGTGAGTCAAATAAACTCTTCTCCATTAAGTTGCTTTGGTCAAGGTATCTTAGCACCACAACAAGAAGGTAACTGAGGCAGATCACAGCAATACCTCCCTGTAGGATTACTGTGAGTTACGAGACACCACTCAGAGCTCGCACATGACAAGCTCCTTCGAGTGTCTGGCATTAATATTGTTATTAATCAATGAATATTGCTGAGCACTCTCCCCTCTTGGCTACTTGGAAGATCAGACCCTAGGAGTTCAGCTTAGAATATGAGGCAAAAGCAGTGAGTTACACATTTGGTGCTCCAGGGAAGAACTAAAGAGATCTAGGAGTAAGGCAGGCCACGAAAAAGAACTAACAGCACTGTTAGGGAAGGGTAGCTGTGGAGGTTTGAATGTGAGGCCCCCACAGACTCATATGTTTGAATACTTGGTTCCCAGTTGGTGGAACCATTGAAAAACATTAGGAGGAGTTGTGGCCTTGTTGGAACAGGTGTGTCACTGGGAGGAGCCTTTGAGGTTTCAAAAGAGTTGCACAATTCCTAGTCTGCTCTCTGCACCTCTTACTTGTGAATCAAGATGTGAGCTCTTAGCTTTCCCTCCATCATCATGGACCGTAGCCCTCTGAAACTATAATCCCAATTAAATGCCTTCCTTGCAAACTTCTTTAGACATGGTATTTTATAGAAAAATAACTAATAACTAGCATGTTTTCCATTTCTGTAACACAATGTCTGAGGTTGGGCAATGTATAAAGAAAAGAGGTCTATTTAGCCTACCTTAGCCTACCTTTTTGGAGGTCCAAAAGCATGACACCAGTTCTGCTTGGCTCTGATGAAGTTCTCCTGACTACATGTGGTTTGGCAGGTGATGCCATGACTGAGCATAGGTGTGGGAAAGATCACATGGCCATACAAGATGCCCAAGACTCATGGGTCAGATTTGCCATTTTTAAGCAACTCACTCCTGCAAGTATAACTGTTACGGTCCTGGAGAAGTCCTACAAAATACCACCATCCATGTCTGAAATGAGCAAGAGCATTTTTATTTCAGCATGCTGTGTTGCCCATCCCACACAAAGACAAGATGGTGATGACCCGAAGAGGGACATGTAAGCTCCTTTTAAACACAGCAGAAGGGGAGTTCCTAGGGCAGTTAGGTCACTTTAGATATGATTGGTTTAATTAAACAAGTAGCAATCATATCATTGTGTTCTAATTGGCCAAGGATAGTAAGGGGCTGGTCAGGGCTACATTTTTCCATTTTGGGTGAGGCCTGGGCAAGTCCCAGGTCCTGTCCTTGAGCTGCTGTGGAGGTTGGCTGGCCTAGCACATACTGACTGTGGGGGTTGGCTCAGTGGTCCAGGCTTGGTGCGTCCTATCTCCCTTGTCCCTATTGTCAGGGACAACAGTGATTAATTGCCCTTTGTCCATGGCCCCTTCAGAAACTGCTTGTTAATTCTCAGGAAACTGAAATTGAGGCCTGATCGCTAAAAGAAGACTGAACAGCCTGTTATGGCATTTTCTTGGTCCTCTTAGTAACTACCTTGCTCCTCAAAACTAGCATGCACCCTTTCTAAGAGCAGCTAGTGGCCTAAATACCTTGCAGTAGATCTCACTTCTTGAAGGCTGCACACATCACAACTTCATCCTGTTGGAGTCAAGCTTCTAACCCATGGATACATGGATACACTTGAACTATGAACCCACAAACAATTCATTTTTTTTACGAGACAGGGTTTCTCTGTATTGTTTTGGAGGCTGTCGGTCCAGCCCGGCCTCGAACTCACAGAGATTCACCTGCCTCTGCCTCCCAATTAAAGGTGTGCACCACCATCTCCGGCCCCACAAACAATTCTAATAGCATGCTGGGGTGCAAACTGCCCTTGGAAACCTATCCTAATGTCCTAGAGCCCCAGGGGATAAGGAAATTAGCCCTGCAAGGCTGAACAGATCTCCATAAGGTGAATTGTCAGCCTTTGTCCTACCAGTAGCTTTACAGGACACTTTGTCCTTTTATTATAACATTATAAAAGGGTGAGTGTATAGAAGCCAGGAATAAATGTTCAGAGAACTTCTGTGATGCTGTCTGGCTGCACAGTTGGGTTTCCCTATACTTGATGTGTGACTGCAGCAAAAACCACACAGCCTATGAAGTTACAAGTGACCCTGCTCTTGGGACTCTGTGGGGAGAATGCCACAAGTGCCTGGTGGAGGCAGAGGGACATCCTGGTGTCTAGTTGGAAGACTCATTTGCAAGTCTTCTTCTCCAAGCCCAAAGCAATGACCTAGAAGATGTTGTAGAATAATCTTTTTGTACAATGTGAAGATGTGTCACTCTGACTGGTTTACTAAAAAGCTGACAGCTAGGCAGGTTTTCCAGGCACAGAGGACACAGGGAAGAAGGACAGAGTCACTAGGAGAAAGAGAGGAAACATGACAGGAAGGAGAAGAGGTAACAAGCCATGAGCCACGTGGCAGCACGTACGTTAATAGAAATGGGTCAATTTAAGTTTTAAGAGCTAGTTAGAAACAAGCCGAAGCTATTGGCCAAGCTCTCATAATTAATAATAAGTCTCCATGTCATGATTTGGGAGCTGGCTGGCAGGATAGAAAAAACTCATTACATGACGGTGCCCAGCAGATGACCCACATGGGAAGCTTCTTGTTCTCAGAACACCAGGAAGCCCTTCTCTCTGGCATTCATGGTTTCAAGTGTTAAAATACTCTTAAAAAGTGATTAAAAACATACCAGTATGCCAACTGTCACTAGAAATGAACCAGCAGTGGAGTCTTAGTAAGTTTAGATCTTTCCAGTCTAGCACAGCTATGGATTTTTAATTCATAAGGCAATTCAACATGATAACATTTTGAAAGAATTCATTAAATGACTATGAATATTACCACCACCAAGAAATTTTAACGTGAATTCATTACCAGAGACAATTGAATCGAGTTGATGGGTTTTCGGCTCTGCCCCCCCCCAACCTACTTTTCTTGTCGCCGTGTCTTTCAACAAGGGTAGATTGTCGAGGCTGCCTGTCTTCTGTCCTGCTTCTGGATGTTTGACATTCAAATACACTAACATTTGTCAAAGGAAACAGCAATGAGCCTCTGGACAGGCAGGGTTGCCTTGCTTTATGCCATTCATGGTCTCCAAAAATGTTACACTGAAGTGGAATTTGGGGTAAATTGTTTCATATTTTATGATCTTTTAGAAAATAAAAAAATCAATACTAACCTCCTTTTATACATAAATTGAGATTCCACATGCCACATTTGCTTAGATTGAAATATACCTATAAGAACTATTTTATAAATTAGGTAAACATAGAAAGCATACTCATTTATTTATGAGTTTATTCAACAATATTTATTGAATATCTTCTGCATGCAAATTGCTGTCACTCTGAGGATCCAGGACTTCAATAGCAAACAAGTCAAAGTCCCTGCCCGTTAAGAAATGAAATTGCAGTGAGCCAGGCAGACACAACTAAATAATTGTGTAAGGCAGCCTCAGTTAACAGAAGACACTATAAAGAAAAACTCAGGATGGGGTAGGAGTGGTGAAGAGGCCCGTGGCAGACACTCACTGCTTAGTGTCTATTGCTGCAAAGCAAATTACCACAAACTGTGACTGGCCCCAAGAAAACTTTATTACTCCATACTTCCCACGGTTCAGGAATTAAAGCATGGGTTAGCTATGTCCTCTATCTAGGTCTTATACAATATTGTCAAAAGGTCCACAAGATATGACCCCTTCCTCAAGGCTAAATGTCCTCTTTCAAGCTCCTGGGTGGAACTGGCTTTTTTGTAGCTATGGAACTCAAGGAGGCTGTGCCACCAAGGATTTAAGGAGACAGTCCATTGGTTCTTTCTTTTCATGTGAGGTCTCATCCTGATCAAGATAATGTTCCTTTTGATTAACCAAAGTCAAGTAGCTCATAGCCTAACTACAAAGGCTATTTTCCATTGGATTATTGGTTCTTCTTACATAAGACATTGTATTGGCAGCACAGATTATAGACGCATAGAAACCGGTCTACCACAGACAGTGATGTGATACTGCTTTCTGGTGAAGATAACCGTTGAACAAAGACACAAAAGCACTGAGGACTAAAATATAAAGATTTGAAACAAACGTGTGGCCCATGTGCAAAAGCCCATGTGTCAGGAATTGGTGTATTCCTGGAACACTGAAATGCCAGGGGAGTTAGAGGCTAGTAAATGAAGAAAAGCAGTACGTCATATAAGATCATAGAAAAGGGCTGATCACCAAGAACCATGTAAGTGATCTCTAAGGCTGTGCTGGAGAATGGTGGAATTTGATTTCTATTTTAAAGAAAAAATGATGGGGGAATTGTAAAATGGAAAAAAATTAACCTAATTGAAAAGGTCCACTGAAGTGTAGACACAAGATGAAGTTAGTTTGAAAAGATGTAGCTACTGAATGGGAGATGACCTCTAGGCAGTCTTTGGATGTAGTGTCCTTTAGACGTACTTCAAATGCAAAACCTTTGGATACAAACTTCCCCGAAGCAAATCCATGTTCGGCCATCTACTAACCATGTGAGCACAAGCAAATTATTTAGCTCCTCTGCATGGTAGTGTACTCTTCAGGAAGATGAGCTACAATTGTACCTATCTCACACAGTTTTGTGAGCATTGACCTGGATGACAGTTTATTCGCTCCAACACCAGAGCACACAATAGCTGGAACATGAGTGATATTTGTAAGTAGGTACATGGTTACTGGTTGTTTATTTGTTGCTGTTGTTTTTATCTATTGATGAGGGTTTGGACTGGGATATTAGAGAAAGCAAGAAATTAAAGATGCTTGACAGGGAGAAGAATGGGATGCAGAAGTCTGAAGGATGCCTTGTTGTCAAATCTTCCTATAATCAAATGTCAGACTCAAATGAGGCATGGCATGCATGATGTGGAACCCTATGGGTAGGCTAGAATCTGAAACCCCAGAGTTGCCACTAACTGAGAACTTGAAAAATTAGCCAAACCTCTATGCACAGGTTTGCTCATATGAAGAAATAAATAGTGTTAGTAATCCATCTTCCAGATGCAGTGGGGATGCCTACAGGAGCTCCCAGCACACACAGGGCACCAGGGAATGGAACATTGTGAACTGACAGTTTGTATTCTCGAAAGTCCATTTTCAAAATTGAAACCTCAAAAACTTGATAGCATTAAGAGATGGGGGCTTTGGTGTGTGCTACTGAACTATAGGGGTGTGTCCTCATGAATGTGTTGGTGCCTGTGTAACAGTGACTCCAGAGAGCTCTCTCTGCTCTCCTCCAGGTCAAAGACAGCCAGGAAAGAAGACAGGCCCTCTCACTGCAATCCTGAGGTGGGCCTCACCAGAACACAGTCCATTCCAGCACCATGAGTTCTGACTGCCAGACTCCAGCATGAAGAAAAGTACATCTGTGCTGGAAGCCATGTCATTGTGTCATCTCAGCCTGAGCAGAGCAGGACAGCCAGGGCACCTTGCCTGGGGAAGGCAGAGTCAAGCAGGGAGGCTTTCACAGCTCTTCTCTGCTGGTATGAAATTGTTTGCTTTGTATTCTCTGAACCAGGGGATCATTTTCGGTACTCTCAGCACCCACTTAACACAGCCCGAGGGAGTGTCAGGAACTGTCTCCTGGAAGTAGCTGAGTGGCTACTCTGTAAGCATCCTAGTTACAGTCCAAGAGAAAGCAGAAGAGACTGCTTCTCACACAGACGATGTGACAACGTCCCAAGACTGTATCCCTCAGGGTCTCCAAGCATCATAGGAAATAGGAAACGAGAACTGTACCCCCCAAGAATGAGCTGGTCAGTTCTAGATATTTCACTTTGAAGAGAAAATGCTAATTTCTTCTGATTTTTAGGCTCAAGTATTTTCATAGAATAAAAGAACCAGAAAAGACCTTGGGTTTTTTTTCCTAATGATCTCTTATCAGTCCTCCAAGACCAGCACTCCTTGGGAACTTTCCCAAATGTCCTATTTTTGCTGTGCTCCAGGGTCCTCATGGCTCCCTGTGGTGTCCTGGTAGTACTGCAGTCATCACTGCAGCTTCAAGCTTTGTGTCCCCCTCCTAAATGGTGAAGTGTGTGAAGAGGAAGCAAGTTAGCTAGGCATGGCGATTTATGAACAATAATAGCTTTATTGCTCACAGTTCTAGAAATACAAACTCAGGTTGATGCTGGTATTTTGAAAGGTTTAATCCTCAGATACTGTAATGCATGTGTTCTCATATGGTGGTAAAAGAATACGTTCCCATAGGCTTCCTTCATACGGGTGCTAATTCTACTTCTGAGCAGGACCTTGTGATCTAATCACAGCCTACAAAGTTCTGTCTTTTAAAGCCACCACTACCTTGAAAATTTTCTTTCAACGATGAATTGGGCAGAGATAAACATTGAGGTTTATTGCACTTACGCGGACAGGTTGTTTAATCAACTACTCTATGCTACCTATCTGCTAGGTCCTGGATAAGGCACTAGACTATGCAGTTTGCACATCAGGATTCTTGTCCTTTGTGGGTGTGATAGTTAGTGTCAGCTTGAGAGATGGGACTCTTGACATGTCTGTGAGGGACTATCTTGATTACATTAACTGATGAGGAAGACTCATCTTAGTTGTGGGCAGAATGTTCCATAGGCTGAGGATTCAGGGGGTGTAAAAGAGTAGAGAAATTGAGCTGGGAATGGGCATGGGTGCATTTACTTCTTTCTTCTGACAGTAGACAAAATGTCACTAGCTGCTTCCTGCTGCTTGTCTTCCCTGCTGTCTTGGTCACTGTTCTACTACTATGAAGAGATACCATGGCCAAGGTAACTCTCACAAAAAAATAAACTTATCCGAGGGCTTGCTTGTAGTTTCAGTGGCTTAATCCATTATCATCATGGCAGAGAGCATGGTGGCAGGTAAGTATGGTGCTGAAACATCCCCATCCACAAGCAGAGAGAAAGATTGCCTGAACCTGCTGTGGGCTTCCGAAGCCTCAAGGCCCACCCCCAGTGACACACTTCTCCAACAAGGCCATGCTTCTAATCCTTTTCAATAGTACCATACCCTGGTAACTAAGCATTTAAGTATATGAGCCTAAGGGAAGGAACTGTCTATTTGGGCTTTTATTGCTGTAGAGAGACACTATGATCACAGCAACTCATCTAAGGAAAACATTTAATTGAGGAAGCTTGCTTACAGTTTCAGAGGTCTGGCCCATTATCATCACAGTGGGTGGGGAGCATGGTGGCCTGATGGGAGATGTCCTTCTGTACATATGTTTCTCTTATTGGTTGATGAATAAAAAACACTGTTTAGCCAATAGCCAGTAGAGGCAGGAAGATAGGCGGGGCTAGGAGACAAGGAGAATTCTGGGTAAGGTAGGCAGAGAGAAACAAATATACAGAAGGACATCCCCCATCAATTGGTACTCTGGAATTGAGTGCTAGAAGAGGTTAATGAAGCATTCTGGTAAGAAGAAGAACAACGCTAAGGGAAATCCAGACAGTAGAAGAAGTTTCTCTTTTCTTCTGGGAGAGGTGGAGGTAAGGGACTAACAGTGTGATATTTTAGCGAATGGTCTGGCGTCTTTTTTGCTATGTCCTGAGCTCTTTAGTGAAGTTAAATTTAAAGACAATGGATACATTTTCTTGATTGAGGAAAGGTACGTGAGGAGGGTTAAAGGTCAGAACCCAGAGAGTATAGACAACAAGCCAGCTGTGACTATTACCAAGATTGGTGCCATCAAAGAGAAATCTGGGCCTCTGCATTGGAACGGTAAGAAAGGTGCCTTGAGGACAAGACCCCACCCATCACAGGCTCCAATTATGAAGACACAATATATGTGGAAGGAGGCAATCTGAACTAAGAATGCAGCAGAGAGGGCTCCCTGTTCCTTGAAAGCAACTGCTAAGAAATTGTTCTTAGCTGACTTCAGGGGTCAGCACACAGAAGCTGACAGAGCTGTGGTCCAAGGGACCATGATCCATCCCAAGCTGGCAGGAGAGGCTGACAGTGTTATCCCTGTGGTGCTGACTTTGAAGCTGTGAAAGACAGAAGATTGAGGAGTTGGTGGAGAGCAGCTGAGGCCAGGCAGTGTATTACAGGGGCAGAGCCCATGAGGAGAGGCCTTGGGAGGCCTTTGTATGAAGCTATGAAGGTGAAACTCAAGTTGTAATAGAAGCCTCAGGATATAGGAGATTATTACTGTTTTTAATATAGACAGTAGTCAATTTTCTTTTGAACAGTATGGTTGAATGTAGAGGGGCATTATTTTGTTCGTTGAGGAAATAACCCAGGAACGGCATAACAGATACCTTCAAAGTCACTTAAAGGTAGACTCTAAGCTATCAAACTGTGCAAGTGGAGAGTAGAAGATGCTCGAGACACTGCAGAAGGCTGTGACAAGGAGCAGGGAGATGTTGGTCACAAAGGCATAAAGCCCCAGGTAGGAAGAAAGAAGCCCAGTGAAAAGCTGTATCCTATGGTAGCCACAGTTAATAACCGCGTATTTCAGCTGTCCTCACTACAGGAAAGGAACTGTAGGTCTGCTGCTGATCTTACGCTAACCCGCCTCAGCTGCCACAGTGCCCTCGCCCTCAGTCTGATGCCTGCGGGTCAGGTGCCTGGGCTGACCCAGTGACCCGGGAGGACTGGGCTTCTGACCACAGTGCTGCTTCGGTCATTTCATGGTCCAAGCTCACACGAGGTCACTCTATGCTGCATGACTGTGCGCACTTTTGCCCACCAGGAAAAAAATTTAAATAAAAATGCAAGACTTGGCCGGGTGGTGGTGGCGCACGCCTTTAATCCCAGCACTCGGGAGGCAGAGGCAGGCGGATCTCTGTGAGTTCAAGGCCGGGCTGGACCGATAGCCTCCGAAACAATACAGAGAAACCCTGTCTCGTAAAAACAAAAAAAAAAAAAAAAAAAATGCAAGACTTGGCCGGGCGGTGGTGGCGCACGCCTTTAATCCCAGCACTCGGTGGGCGGATCTCTTTGAGTTCGAGGCCGGGCTGGATCCAAAACAATACAGAGAAACCCTGTCTTGTAAAACCAAAAAAAAAAAAAACAAGACTTTCATTTGTGGACTTCCATATATTCATTGGACAGTACTATTTCAGAAAATGAATGAATAATACATAGCAATGCCAAGAAAGAAAACATGATTCCTACTTTACCAATGAAACATTAACTAATATCTTCAAGTTCACAGTCAAAGTCTGGTAAAAGTATGACTTAAGTCTCCGGAGCAGGTTCCTGGTTCCTGTGCACAGGAGGTGTGTAGGCACGTGACTAGATGCTCTCCAGTCACCATTTGAGAGGTCTGAAGATGAAGTCTGGTAGGATGATAGCATGTGTCTGAGCAGAGACAGCTCCGTGCCACCATTGACAGAAGGCATTTGGAGTGCTCGGAGACACAGAATTTCAGTGGACTCATGATGTCTGAAAGCTCAGTGAGACCCAAGGTGAGTGTAAGGTGTGTTGCATCTCCAACTAAGATCAATGGGGACGCTGACAGCCCTGAGAGCTGATGTCACTTTCATTTGAACCAGAACTTGTTTCAAACACAGAAAGAGGGCAATGGCACGCTCAGAAGCACAAACAGCCAGTGAACCCTATCTTGTCGTCTCACTGAAGCAAGCACTCCCAGTAAAAACGGTGACTTGAAGAAAAGGAGTGATAGGAGCACCCCAGTTCCTCTTCCTCTCAGCCCTTCTTCCCTCAGCTGTTAGCCCTGAGCAGCATGTCAGGAGAAAGTGCACACATCAAGGAGAGAGGCGAGCAGCTGACGGAGTTCTCCACGGTTCTTCCACTATTTTAGTGACAAGATGCGTGAGCGAGCCTTGCAAGCTTTGAAACATGAGTTGCATAATTTTGACACTTGTGTGAGTTAAGTATCGCTAATGCTTCCAACACAAAACGGAACATGAAAAGGCGTGCTCCAAAGTTAAGGCTTTCATACTTTTTGTTTGTTTGTTTGTTTCATGTGGAATGACACCAAATGGCACCCGCCATACTTCCCAGGCTGCTCATGGCTGCTTAGACCTGCAACCCAGCACTTAGGAAGGTGAGAGTGAAGACTGACACAAGGCTGAAGCCAGCTAGGTTCTAAAGTGAGCTCAGGCAACCACATAAAGAAAGGAAACAAATCACCGTGAATCGTGAGAGGGACTGTTAGCTTTTGCACTGGGCCCCACACACGTAACCAACTCAGAGCTGGCGCTCTCTGGCGCTAGAACCTATCACACCCACAGGGCAAGATCTGTTCCCATAGATACTGCATAAACAGTGATGGAAGGGCTTTTCTGAGTACCACTAGGCCACCATCCTTTCTGGTTGTAATTGTGACCTTCCACCTCAAGCCTCAGTTTCTCCCCTTTTAGAAATCCCTGCTATCTTTGGGCAAAAACCAAACAAAAGACCTCCTCCTCCATCCCAAGGTGGAATGGCATTGTTTAGGAAGCTTCGGAATTACGTGGTAGAGAGGAGCAAGGGACCCAGATGGGACTTTAAGTAAAAAAAGCATGTGATCCTGTGGCATAACCATTATGTATCTAAACTCATGTAAAGTCTTGCAATTGCTTGTGCTTTCCAAGTGTATGACTGACATTATATGCCAAGCTGGCCCCGCTCAAGGGAAGAGAAAGACAGAACTGTTGATTCACGGAGCATAGACACCAGACTTGAAGCCCTGCTGGAGACGGCATCATCTTTGACACAGTTTTTTGGGGGAAAGTGGTTTGAGGATAAGACTTCTGTGTTTGGAGACTTTGGGGAATGAAAGCACCCACGGCTGAGCATAACAACATATTCAAACCTTTCTGTTAAAGAACACCAGTGACTCCATGATGTTCCCAATTAGACTTTCCAGTTGAAAAGTTCACAAGAACTTTGGGGGTTCTGTTGCAAAACATGCAGTTAGGCCAGGTTTTCGGTTCTGTAACAAAAGTCCTTCCCAGTCTGGTGACCACAAGCCAGGCTGACATTTGTAAGTGTGCATTTCCATGGAAAAACGAAGGCTCTGCTTAATTGCATTAGGAGAATTGTACCACATTCCGCCAGAGAACACTGACATGCTTTGACAAGCATGAGGAAAACCTGCTTCTCTCAGTTCTGGGCCTCTTTCTTTGGGGTCATAGCTATTACCATGGAGATAACATGCAAAACGCGAGAGAGCTGATTCCCCTCCTGGAAAGCAAGCTGGCTGCGTTTTCTTAGCAGGAATCACAGCTACCACCCAGCATGCTGCCACCAAGACTCACACTTCCTGTCAGGCACAAGACTGGAATTCGGTTCTGTACGGTGCCCTTACAGCACAGGATCCAGGAGTGGAAGGGGGTCTTAAGTAAGAGGCGAGTCTCGGGCCTTAGAGATGACACAAATAAGTAGAAATCATGTGTATTGCTGATTCAGCATTGTTTGTTAGTTAGAAAGTGGTGAGAGAAGGTGGAATGAACTCCTTCAAAGACAGTCTTTCAAAGTACACAGGACTCTGGGGAAAGAGTTTTAGGAAGGAAGTTGAAAATTATGGACCGTTTCAAACAGGAAAAGTGTATAAATGGACATTTCCTAAAAGGGGAGTGTTTAGCTGTGCTTCGTGAAAGCTAAGAACCATATTTTGCAAATGTTACACTTCTAACTTCTTAGTTTCATCTTAAATCACCTTCCCCTGCTGTCTTCCACCTCCAAGGCTGAGGCACGAGGCTCATGGCCCCGGGGATACTGCCTAGAACAAAGAGGCCATTGATCAGCTTGAATCTCAAAGCTGACTTTCCTGACCTCCTAAGCAAGAAAATAGTCTTCAAAGCCAAGCATTGTTGAGAAAGAAGGGATTTTTTAAATTCCTTTAGCTCCCATTAGTATATCAAGAGCCATACCTGGTGGGATAGAGCCTAGAAATTTACTATCTGCCATCCTTAGAGGGTGGAGAACCAGCTGCTTATAGCCAGAGGGATTGGATCACAAATTCAGAAGGGGATGAGAGATGAGACCTGCCCGGTATGTCTTCTACTGTCCCCTTTAGTTCTCAGTCCTGACAATAGAGGGCATATTAGATAGTCTGAGGACGGCTAAGAGCATCAAGACAGTAACACCCTGCTGGGATCTTTGAGCATCCCAGGGGAAGACTGCAAGGCTTAAGAAGTCTTCTGTATGGTCACTGCCAACACAGCTCAAAGCAATGGTGCAGCTATTAAAGTAGAAGGCAGCATGGTTGTCTCCCTGTGCCCCATTCTGGATACCATAGGAATAGCAAATTGGGGTTGTTGGACTATAAATGCATTAGACTGATGTAGTAGATGAATACTATGGTCAGGATAGAGGTGTTCTCAGACAAGCTGAGACCAGGAAGCACATTATGTGCCAGCATGTTACTGCAGAAGCCCAGGTATCCCGGAGAGTCTTCAGTACAGAAAACAGGCCAGGTTTGCCACTCTACAGTGAAGATGAGCAGAAATCCAAAAACCCTATGTGGGTCCTCCCTACCAAGCTTCCTTAGCCATTCCACACCACTTTGAAATGGAGAATGAGCATTTACCCAAAGAGGGCAGAGATTTCCAAAAGGGAACATTTAAACCAGCTCTGAAAAAGGAACGAAACTTTTAATCAAAAGAAAAGGCTAAAGTGAAAAGGTTTAAATTAGGAGAGACATAGAGAGCTAATTGACAAGCATGGTGGTATTACGAAAGTTAAGATCAATGTCTAGGAATACAGGGAATTTGTGCTTGTGGATCATGCGGATGGAGTGTGAGCCTGTGACCTGTTACATCTTTATCCTCGACGCTCCTTACCATTCTGCTGAATGCACACATGTCAACTCCCTTTAAGTCAAAGCAAATTTGGTGTTTGGAGTGTCCTCCGGGAAGCCTAGGGGCACAAGAAACTTGCTTTAATGTCCAAAAAAAGGCAAGAGCAATTTGAAGTTTCAAGATATCCTCTTGAGAAGTCCTCAAAGCTTGCATTCCTTGCATTAAAATCAAAGATGCTGGGAAGACTAGCCGAGCCCCTTCATACTCCATGCAAAAGTGGGCGGTAGTGTTATTTTGGGAGAATAGTGTTGCCAATGCTCAGGAGGGAATATGTGGTGTGGAAAGAAAAATCAGAAGAGCCACTACCCTGGTAAAATCTCAGCTGAACACCTACTATGGTAAACTAGGCAGAGTTTTGCCTAAGAAGAGAGATGAAGGAGTATTTACCCAGAACTGGTGAGCAAAGATTCAACCCATATCTGTGCCCGACCCTGGAAATGTGCTGTCATTGCTTATGAGACTATACACACCTGTGTCTGTAAGAGCCCAGCGATGCACGTTGGGTCAGTTCTAAAATGTTATTGACTACTGTTTAATATCTTAGACTGCACTGATTAAGCTATCCACACTCCAAAGCAGCCCATTTGGCCACTGCCAGCATCACTGCTTTGCAGCAAAGTTTTTGAAAATCACGCCCAGCATAAGGAGAAACCTGACTTGTAAAGAAAACACAAGAGCCTTGGGAAGTTTCTGCTGAAGGTTCTCTGCAGACCTGAGCAGCGAAGATTAAAGCATCACCGGTCCCTCTCCCTGTCTGTAGGCAAGGCATTCTGCATCACGGCACATTTAGAATGGTAGTTCTCCAACATTTCGCCACATGCCACCGAATCTCAGTGAACACGTACGTTTCTTTTTTGATAAAAGCAGGACTCATTCTGTTGAGGTGAGCCAGCCATGCGTGAGGCAGACTGTAGTCCACCTACTCAAAAACAACACCGAAGAGGTGTGGGCGGGGCCC
Organism: Mesocricetus auratus; assembly: GCF_017639785.1. Classification (NCBI taxonomy): domain Eukaryota; kingdom Metazoa; phylum Chordata; class Mammalia; order Rodentia; family Cricetidae; genus Mesocricetus; species Mesocricetus auratus. The sequence continues at coordinate 54,109,521 of NW_024429197.1, read as the reverse complement.
TGGGCAGGGAGGTTTGCTGGGGTATGAGAGAACTTGGACTAATGTGTAACAACAAGTTGTGACTGAAGTGGCCAACTACTCTATCCACAGGCCACCCCCAAATTCACAGACTTAAGAACACAGGCTGCAAAATGGGAGTGATGACTAGCTTAGTGAAGTACAGGAGAAGGGGACTCATGCATTCCACACACATCATTGTCATAGTCTAATGTACCACAACTCCTCAGCTGTCATCACAGTGCTGGACGTGGCAGTGACATCATCTGGTCCCAACCCTGCATGCTTCCACATACACTGAGTATAGGGAACGAGCTAAAATGCAAGGTGATCACTGGCTTCAGTGTGCTCCCACTTAAGGTAATAGTGTGGAGTCTATTTCAGAAAACCATATACTGGAAAAATCCATCAAATCCTCCTCCCCACATCTGATAAAGGACTCCAACCAAAACATTTTTGTTGGGTGGCCCTTCAACACTTGCTGGTGAAACACTGCTGCCTTCTCCAGCAGCCTGTTCTACTGCTTTAGTTGTGGTTATAAATGTCTAAATTACCCCCAGAACGTTCTCATCCTTCGTTTGTTCTTAGCGATCACTCTTCTAACACCAGAGGCTAGTTAATTCTTTTAAGTCATTATCTGCATGTGTATATCACAGTAAAGTGCAAAATCACCTTCAAGTGTGGTACTTCCTAAGTCATAGGATTAATTAGGCAACAATTATGTGTTCGTATACACAAGCACACTTGTGCCCACATAGTATTACTCCGTTTTTAAATTGTCATCAAGAATGGTTTATTTACTCAGCCATTGGCTGTTCTCTTCTTTAGAAATTACTAACAGATTGAGAAGAGATGTGCTTTTACAGCTCACCAGTTTGCCTTGAGGTAGAAAAACTATGAGTGCAATTTATCACTTTGCCAAAACGAGTAAACCTTGATGAGGCACACCCATCAACTGCTTTAATAACTGTAGACAAAATGTTAGCATCCATCATAGTGTAGATGTCTTGTAGGCTCACCCAGCCAGGTCACACACATACCTTGGTCTGCATGCTACCCTTCTGGATACATGCATCTGGTTATGTACTGGCTTTCTCCAATCACATACTAAAGAATAAACCATGGGTCTCACCAGCATTTTTTAAAGATCAGATTACATCTTCTCTTACATATGTCCCTATTGCAGTCACACTGACCATAAGACTCCACATCATGCCTTTGGTGGCCATTGCTATGATTAATGACCATGCCAGTTTCAGAAATGACAGGTGGGATATCTGCTACGATTAAGAAAATACTCTGTTTTCTTGACTACCAAATAAATATCATGCAAGGATTTTTTTTTTCCCCCACCGATAGCTCCTACAGAGGTGGAGCTGTCCTACCGAAAGCTACCAGGAGGGTTTGTTTGCAGTGTTTGAGAGCTGAACTTCAGCCGTTCCCTCCAGCTTCCAGGGACACATGCTTCCCCCCCCACCACCACTAGCTTCTTCTTCTGGGCCTGTTTACTCCTGAGCTTTGAAGCTCTCTCTGGTGCTGACTTGACTTCAGACAACAGAAGCACAGAGGCTGGCTGGCTCTAATCTGAACTTATCTAATTTGAATTTCTTTAAGCTCCAAGGCTGGTACATTTTCCAAACCAGTCTTATCAGGGGAGATGCAGTCTATGAATTATGGACGTCAATAGTATTGGGGAAGATTGACCTTCACACAGACAGATAAATAAGTGATATGTGCGAGACAAATAAGAACATGAGGATAAATAAGTCATAATCCAAAGAAAACTTTTCTTCTCCCCAAATCGGCATCCTGCAAAGTTGGGAGTCCTTTATTTCTTTTGTAAGAAAGCATTCCAGGACTCTGAGAAAGACCCATCCTTTGCCATGGGCAGGAGCAGCGGTCCCCCAGGAAAACTGAGGCTGCTCTGCCACATTTCCCAAGCTGCTTTAGGGAGGACAGACACAGTTTGCAGACAGCATTAAGCTTGCCTTTTCTGGTTCTGTAAAACCAGCCTAGCCTGAGCCTGGTGGTGGGGGCCACGGAGATGGTGGGGGACTCTTTCCCTAGAAGCAGCTTCCCAGGACATTTGCATAAATCCTGGGAGGAAAATGGGGAGCTAGTTAGAAGCTCCCCAGGTCACTCCTTTTGCCAATTCACTAGCAGTCCCTTGCTCGGCTTGGTTCAGCTAATTAATCTCTCCAGACACTAACGCTCACCACATGCAAATTATCACTGAAGGGACCTTTTTTCCCTTCTGCTTTTTTTTTAAAAACATACACTTGAATTATACTTGTCTGACATCAGCTTCTAGCCCCGCTGAGGGGTTTCCAACTACCTAATAACAAACAGATTAGAGGCCAGAGGACCATGTATTCCTCAGTCCTCCCTACACCCAGCTGCGAGGCTGTGCACGATTACAGTCAAAGGCCAGCCCAGGCTGCGGTGCAAACTCTGATGTTAAAGTGGAAACTCGGTGTGAAGGCCTCAGGGGACCCAAGAACACTAACTTTGTTGCCCATCAAAAATGGATAATATTCTCCGTTCTGTCCCTGCTGGTGTCAATTCCAAGTTGGAAAGCGGCCTCCTCTCCTAATTCAAGCTGGGGCCAGAATGGAGCAAGCTTTCTCAGATATTATAAGCCAGTGTGAGCTCAAAAAAGAATTCAGTGCTCAAGGCCAAATAGCTTCAAAGCTAATAATCCTCCAGAGTCGTGTGAGAGTGCTACAACTGTCAATGTCAACTTACACCATGCGCGGTGAGAGCGAAACTTCAATAATGACATCATGGCGGAGAGGGCATAGGGCAGCCGCAGCAGAGAGAAGTGCGTGGGCCCTTCAGATCTTTGAAACCTTCAAGGATTTATCTGGACTAACATGTCTCCATGTAGTCATTGCAGTTTTAGGCTACTCTGATTAAGGATTTAGCACATTCAAAGGGTTTCGGCAGTAGCAAGATGACACGTTTTCAGGAACACTATTGGATTCCATTACCTTTCCCCTCTCTTCTTCTACAGATATAACTCGTCCCCAGCAAGGGGGCTCCTCAATCCTGTTATGTCCTCTCCCAGACCTCCAGACAGGTCTCAAATAGGAGACTGGCCCAACCTAAAGTCTGAAAGCCTGCTGGCCCTTTCCCTTGGTTCGAGTCTACCTTTGATTGTCAAACAGGTGCAGTCCCCATTTGGGTACTTGAGAGTCAGAATGCAAACCCCTGTGTATTTGAGAAAAGTCCTCCAAGATACCCCTGATCCGTAATCCCAGTGCAGGGGCTTTACCAGAGGAAGTGGAATCAGCATACCTAACACATCCAATGTCTTCTACAGCATTACTTAACTTCTGCAACCAATGCAGAAGGAGAAGGAACTTAGGTTCCTGGCAGGATATACAAGGACATGGTGATGGTTGAAAGAAGGAATTAAATCCTGGGGAGTAATGACAGAAGGAAGTAGAACCAGAATCAGAAGTAGAAGGTCAAAGAGGAATTCCTTTTGCCGCCAGTCCTCACCAGGAGAAGCGATCTAACTGTGCAGTTGGTTCCAGTCTGTAAATGAACCTAACAAGTTCCCCTCACACAGTGAGCCTGCCTACCTGCCAAGCGCCGTAGAGGCAAAGTCATGCGTGTGTGGGAGGGGGGGCGTTGACAGTAGAGCTCAGCTGGTAAAGGGCTTAAAGAACGGGGCTAGCCCCACATCATCTACAAAACGACAGTTCAGGGAGAGGGAGGTGTGGCTCAATTGGTAGGGTGCTGGCTTAGGATGCACAAAGCCCTGGAGGTTTGATGCCCAGCACCACACAACAAGACGTGATGGCGCATGTGTGGCACATGCTAACAGTAGGGAGTAGAGGCAAGCAGGAGGACCGGAAGTCCAATGCCATCCTCAGCATCATTTCAAAGTGGAGGTCAGCCTGAGAAACAGGAGACTCTGTCTCCATGAGGAGATGCAAGAAGGAGAAGGCTTACATGGAGATGGGGATGTCAAGAACCACAATGCTCCCCAGTAACATGTATGCTTAGCACCAGCTTCTGAAAGACACTGTGGTCTGGCTTCTCCAGGGATGGAGGCCTGGGGATTTGTATCATGAACACAGCCATCCAATTCCAAAAATGACAGTACTGAGGGGGGTATGAAGAAAAAGGAAACCTCATACACAGTGGGGATGTAATTGGAATGGCCATCAGGGAGAATATAGTAGCTCTTCAAAAGCCAGAGACAGAGCTGCCACATGGTCCAGCAACCCCAGTGCTGTGCTTTTACCAAGGAAATGAAATCAGAATGCCTAACACATCTGATGTCTTCTGTGGCACTATTTATTGATGGGGAATATCCTTCGGTATATATGTTTCTCTTATTGGTCGGTGAATGAAACACTGGTTGGCCAGTAGCCAGGAAGGAAGTGTAGGCAGAGCTACCCAATGAGGAGAATTCTGGGGAGAGAAGGCAGAGAGAGGCCCCAGAGGGACACCATGTAGCCGACAATGGAGTAACATGCTAGAGCATTCTCCTGTAAGCCAAAACCACTTGGAGGTACACAGATGAATAGGAATGGGCTCATGATTAGGAGAGTTATCCAGTAAGAAGCCTGAGCCTTTGGTCAAACAGTTTATAATCAATATAAGCATCTGTGTGTTTATTTGGGACAAGGGGCGGCGGGACCAGGCAGAACAGAAACTCCATCTACAACTTATACAAGCTGTGGTGGTTTGAATGAGGAATGTCATTTGGTGGCGCTGGCTGAAAACTTTAGGAGGAGGAACCTTACTGAAGAAAGCGCATCACTGGAGGTGGGCTTTGAGGGTTTGTAGAATTGCCCCACTTCCTGTTTCCTCTACCTGCTTTCTGTGTGTGGATGAAAATGTGACCAGTAAACTTCCTGCTCCTGCCGCATTGCTTTCCTTGACTGTTAACCATGCCTTCTCTGCCACAAACGCCTCTATCTCTCTGGAACCATAATCCAAAATAAACTCCCTCTCCTCTAAATTGGTTTTGTTCGTGGTCTTTTGTTGCAGCCACAGAAGATTAACTAATTCTCTAGCTAAGATATCCATCCACCTCTGTGATCACCTTTGCACAAAGATTGGGGCATACACACACCTGAATACCATTGAGACATTTATACACCCTGAAAGCCCGCCATTATTGACAGTAAAGATAGACCTGGAGGATACTATGTTAAGTAAAACAAGGTTGGGACAATATTTGGAATCTGAAAAAAAGAGTTGACCTCCTAGATGTTAAGTATGGAACAGCCATGACCAGAGACTAGAATGGTAGGAAGCTAATCAATGAACACAATCTATTGCCTGACAAGAGGGATGAGTTCTGGTGCTCTGTGGCATAGAAGTGTGAGTATAATTAAAAATAACGAATTCTGTATCTCAAAATAGTACAAGAGTCTGAATGCTGTTATCATAAGGAAATGATAAATGTTTAAGATGGTGGCATGTTAGTCACTCAGAGTTGGTCACCTACCCAGTGTACACAGTTAACCAAAGCATCACATCATATCTTATCAATCAGTATACATAATATGTGTTACTCAAGGTACATTTTAAATTGTAAAGATAGCACAGGCTCTAAGTTCAATAGAACTTGAGTTGTCTTGGCCTTGTTAAGGAATACTTCTGAACTTCTGTCCCATTTATAATAGGAAGGTAACTTTCAGGGTCAAGATTGTGTGACAGTGGTATAATAGCAGCAGTTAGATCACTTACCATATTATCTGAATAGTCTCTGAATAATAGTTTTATTACTATGATCAAATTATTATTACTGTTGTTACAATTCAAATAACAAGCTTTTTAATACTTAAGAGTATCACTACTTAAAAAAAACTTTTTTGTATGTGTTTGAGTGGTTTGCCTACATGCATGTCTGTATGCATTCCTGGTGCTCAAGGAGGCCAAAAGATCATATCAGATCCCCTGGGACTGGAGTTATAGATGATTGTGAACCACCATGTAGGTGCTGGGAATTGAACCAAGGTCCTTTGGAAGAGTGGCCAGTGCTCTTAACCATTGAGAGATCTCTTCAGCTCTCAAATAACAGCGCTTGAAAGAACTAAGAATATTAGATATTAAGAAGAGAATAAAACTAGAGGAAAGAAAAAGGCTCTTAAGGGGGTTAAAACATGCACAGTTCTTCCCTCTGGCTACAGGCAATACATATCCAGACACAACACTGTAGGGATTGCAGGCAGGCCTCTGGAATGCTGATGGAATTACCTCAAGAGCAGCCGTTAAAAACCTGGAATACATAACTGAATTAATCAATATCCATCCTGGTCCTAAAAGAATGGTTTCCCCACTTTGTTTCAAACTTTTGCTGTATGTCATCTTTATGAAAATGTAACTTACACACACAATAAAGTGCACTTGTTTTAGTTATATGGTTTTGATGACGTTGAGCAAAAAGTCTTCCCTTGCAGTCAATAGGACAATCAAAGCAGTAAACATCATTCCCACCCCAGAAAGCTCCCTCCCCAGTCAATATGAACCTAGACTGCTGGCAGCCATTGTTCTGCTGTCTCTCGTTGAAGACTAGGTTCCTTGGTTCTTGGTCTTTATATAGATGGAAGCAATGACAGTGATTCTTCTGTGCTGGCCTCCATTCAGAATGATGTTTCAAAGATCCATTATCTCATGAGTGTGGATGCTTTCTTCTTTATTCACTAAGTGGAAGTGGGTTGTGTGGATATGCCCCATGCTGATACATTAATCCATCAATGTTTGGATGTTTCCATTTGGAGGTTATTACAAAAATGCTACAAACCTTTATTACATGCATTTCCATTTCTCTTGGGTAAATATAAAGAAGTTGTTGTGGTTTAATGAGAAATATCCCCCATAAGCTCATGTATGTGAAGACGTGGTCCCCTACTGGTGGTGCTATTTGGGGAGGTTGTGGAATCTGTAGGTGGTAGAGTCTTGCTGGAGGAAGTATGGACTTTGATGGTCCATAGCTTTATCCTGCTTCCTGTTCTTCTTCTTTGTTTCCCATGTGCAGTTGAGATGTGACCTCTCACCTTCCTACTCTGGCCGCCTGCTGTCAGCGTTCATGGACTCACCCTCTGGAACCATAAGCCAGTATAAAACCGTTCCTCTAGAAGTTGCTTTTGGTTTTGGTACTTTATCACAGCTATAGAAATTTAACTGATACATAAGTGTGACTTTTTAATTTACACTTTAGTTCTTCTTGTCAGAAGGAAGTTAGGCCTCATTGGCATCCTCACAGGTACATGTTTCTACCTCTTGGTCAAGCCAGCCAAGTAGGGATCATGGTGGGGGGCACCTGGGAGGAATGTCTTATTTTGATTGGTGGACACATGGTGATAGGAAAAAAGCATATTTCTTCCAGTGTTTTTCATTGTTGTATTTAAGTTCCCTACAGACAATGTACCTTTTGTAGACCACTGTTGATCAACATTGGTGTGATCAGAAGTTTGAATGTTAGCTGCTTTAGTGTATATGGTATGCTTATCTTACTGTGGTTTAAATTTCCTTTTCCAGAATGTTAGTGAAGTTGAAATGTCTATTCAAAAGTGTTTTTTAGAGGGATTGTTTGTTTTTATTTTAACAGAACTATGTATGCAAATCACCCTGTATTACAAGAGTTCTTTGTGTATCCTAGACGTAAGTATTTTGCCAGATACATATTCAGCAAATGTCCCCTCCCCGGCATGTGGTCCCTTATACTTGCTATCCTGTGTCATCCCATTAACTCTTACCATGTTGACCTTAATGGACACTGCATTTCTGCCTTGCCTCGGGCCGTCCAGTAGATCCATTTCTACTGTAGAAAAGTGAGTCCCAGAGGTCAGGGGCTCCACGGGACCTTAGCTGAAGGAGGCTCTGTGCTTTCTTCCTTCGGCTGTCATTACTGTCTCCATTAGAAACCCCAGGAAGAAGCAGGAAGCTGTCCTCTGAGCCACACGATGTACGAGCAGTTGGCATCCTGCCCAGCTTTCCGCGCCACCCTCCTTCTGAATGTCTATGCTTTTCCTGCGCTCTGCTCTCGGTCACCATGCCACATCACAGCGACGGGCCAAATTCTGCACCTTATTCCTGGGCAATTCCCACAGCTCTTCTATGTCACAGCTCCCAACTTTAGGTTTCTTTGTTGACTTCCTCATATCTACAGGTGGAAGCTGGAGTCATGTAGACACGGTTTAAAGCCACTCTGTCCCTTCCTGTGGGTTCCATCAGGGGTCTTCTCAAGGAGCCTGGGAACGCCAGGACCTTCTAGCAAACAGCTGTAAGAGGCAAGGTGCTGGGGAGCAGAGGTGCAGCTTAGTACTGGGGTGCTGCCTGGCAAACGGCAGGAAGGTAAGTGGGAGGCAGGAGAACCCAGGACCTGTAAAAACTGGCCCATGTGCCACCTCAGGATGCTATTAGTATCTAACTCGTGGGCAGACTGTAAGGATTAAAAGAGATGCTACATGAAAGACACTTAGTATAGTGTCTGGCACCAAATAATTGCTCAATAACTGTTAGCTATTAGATCAGGACTCTTTTATCTGACACAGTATGGACTGGTGTTGGTCAGTTAATGGAAAACGTTGGTTAAAGAGAGAAATCAGAGAAAATTATACTATCCACCTTCAACATTTTATTCTAACTTAAAACATGTCAGTGTGCATCCATTCACTGCCCTTTGATGTGGATCCAGTGCTTTCCCTTTGAGTGTGGGGCCATGGATGGGCGTGCCCAGCTGTCTTCCTGAGTTAACCACACCCAACAATGTATCGCTTAGCATTTCCAGTCTCCAATTTCTTGAAGTGGTGCAAAAATTCAGGCTTTCTGAGTAAGTAAGATGAAGATTTGTCCTAGATGTGTCCAGCCACTGCCCCCATCCCTGCTCCCATCTCTCACACACTCCACTCGCCAGCAATGCTTTTCTAGCAACCCTGGGCCATTTCATCTTCTTAGGAATGTTTAGTGTGGTTTGCATAGGACTGGAGAGTCACTTTCTCTCCACTGTCACCGCACCATGTTCGCGGGACATTTCATGAGGCTGCTTCATTCCAATAAGGCTCCTACCAAGGAGCAGAGGTTATGAGACAGGCGTCGGGGCAGAGCCGCTGTATCCTCAGTGAGCATCATCTCCTCAGAGGGAGCATCTGAGCCAGGAATCTGCTGGAGGCTGTGCTGGGAGGGGTGATTTGCAGAGAGGGTGATGGAGGAAGGCTCCTAGCCAGGCTCATTCACTGTACCGTGGATTTCGGTAAACACACCTTTGAAGGGGCTGAAGAACAGCTGGGACCTGTCGGTGGATTAAGCAGAAGGAATTTCCGCATCTGGTGTCCGCACGGTATTTATTGAGCTTAGTTCCAACCTTTGGGGCTATTGCCACAGTTCTAGAAAAAACAAATCGGTGGGATGAGACTTTAGAAGTTTCATGGCCTGGGTTCTAGTCCTGACTCTGCCACCTACACACCTGATGACTGTTGACAGTGACCCTCCTCCTCAACTTCTAGAAGAAAAGTCCTATGTGTTGAGCTGAGAAAGTTTCTTCACATAGCCCAGGAGCTCCCAATGAACTGGCATGAGAAATCTCTTTCCGTTTTAGGGTTAGCCTCAGGCACAGTGGTTTCTCTGGCCATTTCACTGGTTCCCATAAATCAGATGCCAAATGTCAGGCCGTGTCACCTTCAAATTCCAAGTCCCGTTTGCTCAGGAGAAGAAAGGGCAAAGGCAAGAACCTGCTGTCCATTCCTCTCAGCGTCTCATCTCTTCCTTCTTTGACCTTTCTCTGCTGCCAGTGCAGTTCATCGGGTGGAACCTTCTAAACTGGGCTCTGGGCACCTGCAGGGCAGTACCGGACGCCCCTGTTAGGTCAACAAGCTTGTTCTCCACAAATGCAGCCACTGCCAGATCCACACCCATTCTCAACATACCTCTTCTGGGTGTGGGAGTGCTTGGGATATGAAGGAAGCAGCGTCAAGGACTTCCAATCACCCTGCACCTGCATAGCCTTGGGGTGTGTGTGTGGGGGGGGTGGATTCCAAGGAGCCAGGAGTAGCTGACAAGACCTTAGATCCAAAGCCGATCTTGAAGGCAAGTGGAACCAGGAGCCCTTTGCTTGCTCACAGTTCCCACTGCCAGAGATGCCCGTTTGTCCCAGCTGGCACTCCACATCAGCTTCCCAAGGCACAGAATCCCCACGCCTCAGTCGTGGCTGTCACAAAGCAGGCACTAGAGGTTCGGCCCTGATGCTGCACTCTGGAAGAAATGGCCCTCATTGACCGAAGACACCTTACAGGGCCCTTCCTGCAGGCAGGCTGAAAGGCCCCTGGGAAAGCAAGAAGCATGCAACCCATGGAATCCCAGTTTCGTCCTCTTTATGACCTTGAGCACAACGTTAATTCCATCTTCAAACTTAGCGGAGGCCAGTGTAGAATTACATAACACCAGAGAATACTTCTTGGCACGGGTTCCGGAGGGCAGCAGCCACTCACCTTATCTGCTGTGACTTACTATCCCTGTCCCTGGAAAGTTCCAGATGCCACCTTACAGGGGTAAGAACAAAGCTGGCAGTGAAGGCTGGGCCTGGGGGAGGGCTACTGGATAAAGAGGCAATTTAGTGGAAGACACAGAGCTTTCAGTGCTCCTCCGGCCTTCTCTGACTGTTCCCTGGAGCCTTCCATGATGCAGTAGGAGCCCACAGCACAGTTTTTATGACTCTAAGTGATCCAGGAAGCAGCCTGTGGCTGCCCGTCATTGCTGGAAAGGCCATGTTGCACTAATAGGAAGTGATGGTTGATCCCATTTACTTGGGAAGGTCCAGGAAGGCAGACTTTAGCAGAGGCTCACATTCCTGTAGTTCCTCTCCTAAGGGCTCTGAGTCAGGGGTGTGAAACATGGCAGGATTGGGGAAGAGGAGAATGGAAGGGCTCTGCCCCACTGGTCACCAAGGACTATGCCGTTGTCACTAGGGTGTAAGGAGAAGTGAGAAGGGGCTATTTGGGAAGGATGAGAAGTGTTACCTGACAGCGAGGAGGAGCCATTGCATACAGGTACTACAGTCACTATCCTGGTGGTGCCCAAGCAGAGATGCGGATGCTCAGCCTGTCCTGATATTGGGCAGTTTATCACCTAAATGTCACAATGTCATCAACAGTTTGAGGAATGTAAAACTAGACAGCATTGTCATCAGTCCGCCAGCCTACGGGGAGATGTGGTGTCCATTGTCGTTTCAAATTCTCCACATCTTTCCAGGGCAGGTGGGAGATCTGATGCCATTTCTCATTTCCAGGAGGGGAGGGGCCACCGGCTTCCTCTAGGACTGTGTGTGTGTGCAGTAGAAGGGTCTCTGCCATCAGCCAGGACAAACCTCTGATAAGATTTGAACAGCACATGCCTCAACTCCTTCTATGTCCCATGAACTGATTGATGAGTCACCTGGTTTCTCAGGAGTAGCCCCTGGAGCCCAGCTCAGAAACCCCATGTCCATGATAATACCATCAAGCAGGCCTAAAATTGGAAGAGACCAGATCTGTCAGCTTATGATCCATATCACCCAAGAATCTGTTGCTCCTGTGTCTGCCTAGTCCCCAGAACTCTGCTCTGATCCTGGGGACAGAGATATACTCCCCCTCCTAACGTGAGACCTGGCCCAGTGTGTGTGTGTGTGTGTGTGTGTGTGTGTGTGTGTGTGTGTGTGTGTGTGATGTAGCGCAGCACTGCATGCAAACTAGTCTCTGTCTGTGAGATCACTTAGCCTAGTCAGGGACAGCAGGTACCTAATATTTTTTTTGTATCTGAGAATAAAAACAAAGTGGGTGTCCTGGCTACAATTTATAGCCCTGCTGCAGTCAGAATTGCACAGAACCAAAAGAGACACCAGTGGAAATGAATGCATTTAGAAAGGCCATTGCTCCAAGCTTATAGGTTCAGGTAGAGAGAAGAGATTGCACGGATCCCTTGTACCCCTGAAAAAACGATGTTTCTGGTTATTTCTGCCCTGTATACCACATGAAGTGAAAGGCTAACAGGGAAGACAGGCAGCAGAGAGCTAGTTGAGGGTCTTGGAAGTCAGAGACCTCTGAGGTGAACCCCATTGTGCAAGTTCATCCATGAAGCAGACCTAATGGTGGACAGACTCCTAGAAACAGTACAGAGTACCTCATTCTCTGCCTCAGTGTCCCTATCTGTCGAATAGGAACAGCACAACCTCCCATGCTGCCTCCGTAGGAATGAATCAGTTAAAGAAGCTGTGGGAAGCACCTAGCAAATGTCTCTCACAACATGGCCACTCAACGAATGGTGTTGTTCACCAGACTGCCAATCTAAAGGGTGGGGGGAGAAAAAGCCACACCTTGCAGAACAGGAGGATAAAAACGGGTCTGAGAGGAGAGACGTGAGTGCCCGAGGAGACAGCGCTGCAGGAGATGAAGAATGACCTTGAGAGGGACTCACCCGGGAGGTGCTGGCGAGGTGAGTGGCTGACGTTTAGCTGAGCCAGGCTTTCTGGGCCTCACTCCGAGGCCCCTCAGCCTGGGAAGAGTGCCCTGTGTGTGGGCTGCCAGCTTCAAGGCGCCGCGTAATTACTTAGCTGTTTACTAGCCCCAGACAGCCAGGGTGCACTTCAGCCATCAATTAGTTCTGCTCATGGCCCCCCTGTGAGGCCTGGTGGTGTCAGGACTCCCATTTTTCAGCCAAGGAAACTAAGGTGTAAACAGGTTAAGCAACGAGCTCAAGGTCACATCTTGAGTCAAGCGGTCACCAGGCGCCCAGGCTGCGTCCTTGCTGACTCCCCGGCCTGTCCTTAGCCCACTGGCCCATGCCGCTGCCCATAAAATCCACCGTTTATATCGCATCAGAACGCCAGGTAGTGCACCCGGGACATTAGGAGCTGTACAGAAAGGCCATTCAGCTGATTTCCGAGGCGCGGCCGGGTTTTTAAGGAAATCTTTAACCCATTGCTTTGAGAGGGCAACCAGGGGAGCCTGACTCCAGCAGTTTCTTTGCTGGGCTTCCGGAACTGTTCCTAAGCACACTCTTAGGGTCTGGACCTCAGTTTCCCTGCTCTCTGTTTGCTCCATTCTGTGGTCTGAAAGAGTGTGTTCCCCCAAATTCCTGCACTGAAACCTACTCTCCAGTGTGATGCCATTCTATTTCAGGGGTGGGCTAAAGAAGGAATTTCATACTGGAGCAGAGCTGTCAAAACTGGGGTTATAGGCTTTACAAAATAGGCCCTTTGACCAAATAAGAGCACCGTCTCTGTCTCATGAACAGAGAGCAGGCCACGCCAGACCTCGGAACTGCCAACACCTTGATCTTGTTCTTCCAAGCTTTGGAACCAAAAACAAACAAACAAACAAAAAAAACAAAAAAAAACTTCGCGAGGCTGTGTATAAACCTCTGAGTTCAGGACAGTTGTCTTCTGAATATACTGAGCCCCTGTCGCAGACACATGTGCTCGTCCTGTCTGAGAACCACAAGTGGGATGACTTAGCAGACCCTGAGCTGGTCTCTGCATAAGGCCTCCACTCCTGCTTGCCCGAGAGCCAGAACGTCTTCATAGATGGCCATTGTGGAGGAAAGACAGGTCTCCATGGTGGAAAGGTTTCCCCCAGTATTCTGGGACGCTGTCATGGGCAGAGCAGTGCTGGACTTCAGTGACCTGATGGACCTCCTGTCATGCAGAACCTGCCCTGGGGTCCCCGCCCTGGGGTTCCCACCCTAGCTGCATGCCTCCTTGGCGTGCCTGATTTTCAAGTACTGGCTATTCAGTCCTTGAAGTCACCTGCCAGATAACGTCTGGTTTTGTTGTTGAGGCTTTTCTCTCCCCTACATCTCTTTCCCAAGCCCAGTCTTACCTCCCTAAGTATTTCTGGTCTGTCTCCATGGGCAGACCATTCTGTACCCTCATCAGAACTCACTAGTACCCCTAGAAGCAGTGTTCTAACTTGTCATCCAGTTGCAAGCCCCGGGCCTCAGATCCATCATCACACAGCAACCAGAAGGTCCCATCCTAAACTACGTAAACCCTACTTCAAAACTGTGCTTCCAATATTGCCTAGGAATAAAGTTGAAGTTCCCTCATGTGGCCTCCGTGGCCTAAGCATCTCTGTAGCCTGTCTCTGCCTTGCATCCCTCCTTCCAGCCATGTTGGTTCATTCACATCGCACAGCCTCGGGCTCCCATTTGGACCTCAATACTCTCTGGAAAGATAGCCCTTTGCCTCATGCCTTCACGGCCTTCCTGCCTTCCTCTGATATTCCACTCAAGGTCATCCTCAATGCTCAGGCTGGACCAAGGAGAGGATTTTGCATGGCCATTTATGCAAGCTGTCCTAACATCTCACCTATATTTGGGTCTCTTTTTTCTATTCCTTGGGGTGGCCACTGGCCTGTTCTCTCACAGTGCCCTGTGCACAATGCCTTGACTATGACCATGAGGCACTTGGTATTTCCTTAGGAAACTAGGATTTTCTGCTTGTCTGATTCTATGTTAATATAGTAAAAGAAGAGTTCCGATAAGATTGTCCCAAACTGGAAGAGGAACTTGGATTTCCAAATCCAGTATGCTCAAGCCAACTCTTGTTTTGTTGTTGCTTGTTTTTTGTTTGTTGCTGCTGAGGTGGCAGAAACACTCCACTATCTTTAGAATGCAGTTTCCTTCCTGGTGAATCAAAAGGTCTGGCTTCCAGATGGCTGGAAAACTGGGTTGGGAGACCTTGGTTCTGCTATTAGGAGGGCCCAGGAGACAAAGGCTCTCAGGTGAGCTGCCCAGCATCACCCATCTGCAGGCAGAGGTGGCCGATTTTTATCTATGTTTTACCAACTAGACTTTTGCATGAAGTATTATGCAAAATAATACTTGAGTGAGACTCTACAGCTCAAGAACAGTTGAGAACTACTGAGCCTACAATAGTGCCAGTGAAGGTTCTTTTCATGTCCTTTAAGTTGCACACATGTGGCTTCAATGTTTGAGTTTCCCTCAACATTTCTCTACAAACAGGGCACTGTGAATGCAACAAGCCTGCAGACCAGTAAGTTGGAACCCGGAGAAGCAGCCCTTTTCTTGTGACCTTTGAGAATCTCTGGGGGCCTCAGGCATGGAAGGCTGATCTAGGCAGAAAAGTTCAGGCTGCCTGCTGTGTCTGGGTGGTAGATGGCTAATTGCAGAGGACAGGCAGGGAAGGTAGGAGGAGGGCTGGGGCCCTGTGGTACTCAGAGGACTAGACAGACCCCACCTGCCTCCAGCTGCATCTGCTGCAGCCCAAGGTGGAGAGGGGATGGTCAGAGGGCCCTTACAATCTGCTTTGCCTCAGGCCATGCCAGATACACCCATTTTCCCAGAACCAAGCCAACCCACTTCCAAGCACTCGAGGGTGTGAGCTTCTATTTCCAGGTAGAGACTGGGTATGCTCAGGGTGGGGTAGGTGAAGTGGGAAGCAGTCTTATCATGGTAGGAGAGCTATTCATCCCCTGGGCCTTAGCTCTGTATTCTCTGTATCCAGCCCCAGGACCTCACACTCACTGCTAAGTCCTAGAGGGCACAGCCGGGACCGTGCGCAAATCCATAGTCTGCTGACTCTGGGACCTTGGCTTGGCAAGTGGATGTGTTTAAGCCCCACGCTGTTACAGCTTGTAAACTGAGACAAGCTTTCTCTATTTCATAGCAGAAGGTGGACGTGGAACTAGATCAAGGTCCTAGGGTGGCAAAGACTGAGAACGATGACACTTTCCCTTTTACTCAGTTGGCCAATGTGGCCATGTCACCACCTTCCCCTCTCAGTCTCCCACCTTTAGCCAGCACTAGGCCCTGGCCTTGCGATATGTGATTCTCAATCCTCCCTCTTCTGTTCCTCTGCTGGCCTGTGTGTGTGCTATCCACCTGTACACAGTCTAGGATGCTCCCTTGTGTGCATTCACAGACTTTCTGGAGCAGCTTGTTACAGGGCTCTCCACGGGCACTGTCAGTATTCAGGCATCTGTACTGGCCTGCCCTTGGGGTTCTGACAGGATACGTCCTTAGCTGCAGCTACTCAGAGCATCTCCCGTGCACATTCACTATGTTCCCTTTTAAAAGGGCCCTGCCCAGCTCCCATCTTTCTCTCTCTCTACCTCTCTCCCTTTGTCTGTCTGTCCCCCACACATCCCACTTCTCTCTCTGCTTCTCTGCCTGTCTCTCTGTCTGGCCAGGGTTACTATTATTAGGTTCAGCTGCTAGCGGGCATGCGGATTGTTATTACCAAGTTTGATTTTGTTAAAAGAAGCTAAATATCTAGTGTTTTATTTTCACGTGTGCGCGCACACGTGTGTGTTTGTGTGTGTGTGTGTGATCTTTTTTTTCTGTAACTTTTCTAGTCTTGAAGCATTCACTGTTTTTGAAGAACTGTGCAGGTTAAGCAAAACTGTTTGCTGCCTGCCGGCTGCACCACATCTGGACTGTTGCCTGAGATTTCCCATCAGTGTCTCCTGGGCTGTGACCTGGGGCCCCTGCTCACCTCAGCATGTTTCAGGAGGAGAAAGGACACCAGCAAGGGTGAGATAGGCTGGGGTGAGTTCAAAGGGAAGGGTACATGTTTGGGTGGCAATTCTTGCTCCAAGTGACAGGTGTATTGAGTTTGTTTCTGTGGGTAATTGTTTAAATCTTACTGTGGCACTAACAGGGCATCTATTAAGTGTATCGTCAAGACCACCATTGCAAACTTGCAATGTGGGGGATACTTGGATGATTTACTAAGTGAGGTACAGTTTCTGATTCCATCAGAATTGCATTTGGTGCCATCAGTGATGCCTCTTATCTGACTGGGAGTCCATGGAATTCGAATGTGACGAATTTGATCTGCAGGCTGATGGGACCCAGTTTGGAAGCTGAGTGACAGATGGATCTAGTCCAAGCTGAAGAACTCCAATCCCCCCATGCCTAGTGTTTGCTTCAGCATGTGGTGAATGAATTCCAATAATAAGACTAGCCTTTGGGTTAGTGGCACAGATTCTCCCATCTGCCTGCTGTATGGTTGCTGCAAACCTCCAGGCAGGCTTGCCTTGAGTCATTACAGTATCACAAGAACAGAGAAGGAGCAAATCTACATGTCACCTAACACCTGCATGTTTCATCATCGCCATTCTTCTGAGATCCACAGGTGGTCTTCTGTGTGCTGGTGTAATTGCCTGGCAATCCACAGTCAGGACACTGTGTTGAGAATCTTTAAGTACTTCCTCTGGCATTTGGTAAGGTGCCTCCACAGGCCTTCCCAAGGCCAGACACAATGTCTTTTCACACCATTTGAAGGACTAATTTTCCATGTTCCTCTGGATGGATAGAGAAGAGTTCTTTCACTGAGCAGTTTTTCAGCCCCTTGACAGTCATCTATGTTCAACCCCAGGTAGGATAGGAACCTCCCTTCTAGACAGGAGTTGCTCAAGTATTCTCCCTTCTGCCTGGAATGTCTGTCTGTTACTCATAGAAGCCACCCCTGCCCCCGGTCTCAGCTCAGACCATGGAGAGCACCATCCTCCTAGAAGAATCTTCTTCATGATGTCATATGAGTGGTCCTTCAGCAGGAGGTCTACTCTCCATCTGTCTCCAGAAGCAGACTTACCACCTAACACATGGGGGATGTGTGAACTTGAAGGAGAAACACATAAATAATAGCCACAGTGATCAGCAGGTGCAGAGCTCCGGGTTCGGTTTGCTTTTTTAAGAATAAAGTCCCAGTGCTAGGCCAGGCATGGCAACCGTGGCCTTGAAAGGTAGCACCAGGAGGTGGAGGCAGAAGGACCTCAAGTCCAAAGCCTGAGTTAGGCAGTGAGAAAGACCCACTCTCAACAAGCAAGCAAACAAAGTTAAATAAAATTGCAGTACTTACAAGCACTGTGTCTTCATCATTTCCAGTCCTCGCTACAGGGCACATGTGAGAAGGTTAACATTTCTGTCTGCATGAGGAAACCGAAGCTGGGTGAAAAGAGACCATACCTGTAGAGTTGCACATCGGAAGAATCAGATTCTAGTCTAGGGTTTTCAGACCCCCAAAGTCAAGCTATTAACTGATGCCATCATCATCCAACCTCCCAGAACCAGACAGACTGTCCCATTTGCACCCAAGCCAAGGAGACTGCTGTCCCTAGATACTGAGGTGGGGAGAGAGGGAGGGAGGGAGGGAGGGAGGGAGGGAGGGAGAGAGAGACAGAGAGGGAGAGAGGGAGAGAGGGAGAGAGGGAGGGAGGGAGGGAGGGAGGGAGGGAGGGAGGGAGGGAGGGAGGGAGGGAGGGAGGGAGGGAGGGAAATAATTTATGACTCAATGCTAAACAGCTCGATGGTAACCTGAGACCCGAGGGGCTGAGACAGGCTCCCGGCAGGAGGGTTTTGACCTAGCCCTGAAGGGATAGAAGTAGAGAAATGGGTCCTTTGACTGAGCCAGTGCCCACCCAGGACCAGCACTGCTGGCCTTATGCCTCCCCTTAGTCAGGGAGTTGGGAGGCTGTGTGAGGGTGGCTGGTCCTTCTGGTGAACTCTGTGACTGTGTGTCTGGTGATCTCTGAACCCAGGAACTCTGTGTTCCCAAGTGGAGCCAGGGCAGAAGTCAAAGGGACCCCACCCCAGCTAAGGGACATGAGTCAGCTGGGTAATTCTCAGGGTCTTAGGCCCCAGCTCAGACTGAGTCCTGGTATTGCCGTGATGATGGACTAAATGGAATAGTTCCCCCGCCCATTTCTGTCACAAACTGGAGTTCCGGAGCCCAGCACACCTCAGTGGCACACATGTTTTCATTTAGTAGAGCACCATTGGAGGATGACCTCATGGATTTAACCCAACCCTACCCAAGCCTCCATGAGGATTAACCCAGGGAGACTACCATGGCGAGGGCATTTGTGACAGAGATCTCCTTCACAGTGGCCCAGGCCATCTCCCCAGGTCTACTAAGCCTGTACCCCCTAGCCTGCCTCCTGAGGCGGTCATGGAATCAGAAGTGTTCCAAGTCCTCCCCTAAGCTTGGCAGTTACTGCACGGCACAGTGTGTGGTGTGGTGGGGCCCAACAGAGGGCCTGGGCCCACATCCCCTCAGTCTCAGAAGAGACAGTCCCTCTAGGGCTTTGCTCCGCCACAATTCAGCTCATTCCTCCTCTGTTCTTGTCCCCTACCCCAAGAAGCCCATCAGTCGGGTGGCTTGTCAATTCATTCTACAGGGCAGAGGCTGCCACAGGCACTTCAAGCTGTGAGGGTGTGAGGGGGTCAGGGAGGACCAGACAGACATCTCCACCTCAGAAACACAGCTTCGCTGGTTGCATCCGGGGAGCCAGATACTTCAACACTCTTTGTCTCTTTCTATTTGCTTGATCCTAAATGCCAGATCCCTTTCTGGGGAGGAGATTGAGGCTTGGGGTGGTTAAGGGGTTTACCAAGATCCTACAATCCCGAGTAAGTATTTGAAGAATAAGGGGGTTGGCCTGGGTCATGCACCCCCCCCCCCACCATGCTGAGTGACCAGGAAGAATAAGGGGGGTTGGCCTGGGCCATGCACCCCCCCACCATGCTGAGTGACCAGGAAGAATAAGGGGGGTTGGCCTGGGCCATGCACCCCCCCACCATGCTGAGTGACCAGGAAGAATAAGGGGGGTTGGCCTGGGCCATGCAACCCCCCACCATGCTGAGTGACCAGGAAGAATAAGGGGGGTTGGCCTGGGCCATGCACCCCCCCACCATGCTGAGTGACCAGGAAGAATAAGGGGGGTTGGCCTGAGTCATGCACCCACCACCACCATGCTGAGTGACCAGGAAGCATGACAGGCCATTTGGAATGGAGAACATTTTGTGTCCTCCACTCCCACCACCCAGGCAGAGGCCAGCTCCAGAACAAGGTTGGTGATGGGCCAGCCAACCAATCCCTTGGAGGCACAGCAAGGAGCAGCTGTCTGCTCCACTCCTGCTGTTTCTAGAGGCCACACTGGTGGCCCTGCCTGTACACATTTTCCCAGGCTGAGGCGGCAAGTGGGGGGTCCTCAAGTGCAGACAAAGAAATAGCTCGGCCCTGCAAATGGCTTTGAAAACGGGGCATTTGGGATTCCACTTGGCTGACACACTCTGCCCTGGCCCAGGCCTTGTCCTCCAGAGACAACCCCCAGCCCCTGCTGGCCAGCTGTGTCTCCCACTGCCGCCCACACCAAAGCCCTGACCACACGGAAATGGTTGCTCAGCCCAGAAATCCCCATCACACCCCTTCCCACACGGGGAGGAGCAGGAGCAGTGACAATGGCAGCAGAGACTCTGAGGGCTGACTCTCCACTCATGTGGGATTGTGGTCCACAGGCTCTGCCCGGGCCCTTGTGAGCCAGGCAAGATGGTCAGAGAGGACTTGCCTGTCATTTCCATCTCAAAAGAGAGCTCGGTTCTGAGACTGCGGGCGCTATGGCTTCCACATTCTGCCTGGCAGTGTCAGGCAGTGTCAGAACCTGACAACGGTGACCAGAGGAGGCTGAGCCACCATTAGGCCAGCAGGCTTCCAATGGGGTACCGCTAGGCACACACACTTTCTCCAAACTGCGGCACGGGCATCATATGGGACACCACTTTCTGGCCACTCTCTCTTAAACACCCTTTCCTAAAGCCAGTTTGTCCCAACAAATATGGGTGGTTTCCAGTTTCCCATAAAATAAAGGTTCTGACCATCTTGCATCTGACTTTGTCCATTTCCCTAGGATGTAAACTCCTCAGGCCACCAAACACAGGAGTCTAAGAAAGAATTTGGCAAGAATCAAGGGAAGGAATACCTAATACAAGTGGTTCACCCTTACAAAACCCTGTTCCTCCTGCCTGCCTCCCTGCCCACCTCCCCATGCCCACCTCCTCCCTGCCTACCCTCCCCTGCCCACCCTCCCCTGCCCACCTCCCCATGGCCACTCCTGGCCTGCCCACACCTTCCCTGCCTGCCCACCTGCCCATCAGCCTGTCTGCCAAACCCTCACCCCTGTCACCACCCCCCTCCCCACGACCAACCCACCTCCCTGCCTGCCCATCAACAGGCCTATCTTCAAGTTGGAGCGCACATGTCTCCAGGACATCACAAGTGTAGATAATCAAACTGAAAACAGAAAAACCCAATCTTCATTTGTTTAAAAATTAAAAATTCTGATTTAGCAGGTTGAATTTTTTAATTCTTATTGTGTTTGAGACCTTCTATTGAAAAGAAACAACTTTATAAAAGGATTGTAATGGAATATTTCTAAAACTTAGGTTTAATAAAGAACCATTTCTAACATACCAGAAATCATGTGCTTCTGTAAATATTTAAGGCTGTGATGAAAAATTAGAAAACAAAACAAATGTCTAGATGGCCACTTAAAAATACTTGGGAGGCTGGGAGGTCGCATCGTCCTTACACTCTTCAGGCAGCCAGCCTGAAGAACAGTGGCCCTTTCGGCCACCCACCTGCTCCAAGGCACGCGGACTGGTGACAGACGGATGGGAACGATTCCCGAGAGGAGAGCACCCGGTGACCCCAACACGACCCAGGCTCCACAGCAGAATGGGGTGGGGCTCCCCGATTCTAGCCAGATGTGGGGGCTTCCCACAGGAAGAAAGTGACCTCAGCCCTGGCCGCGCCCTGCAGAAACCCGAGTGTTAATTCCACCAGCAAGGAAGCTGAGTGATCCCACGACAGACACTGCTGTGAACCCCTTGGTAAGGGAGAATTCTGCTATGCTGGCCTCTATCTGGGGAAATCTGAAGGCGAGGCTGGAGAGGCCCAGCCTGGGGAGGGGACAGAGAGAAGGTGACAACAGATGGAGAGAACACAGGTAATTTCCTGTGGGCCAGGCAAACTTCAGTGGGGGGGGGCATGGTTTTGACAAGGGCTCCAGCTAAGAGGTCTCCCTGCCAGAGACAAGACAACTCAGAAAATGGATGGAGGTGGTCCAGAAAGAAGAGCTAGTTAGACTATGTCAGTGAGACGATGTCTCTTGTGGCAAGGAAAGGCCCTAAAGTGGGCGTTGAAGGATCCATATACATACGCAAAAATGTATTCCAAAAAAAATGAAGGCAACATTTCTACCTAGGGACCTATGGTTCCCGTGACCATACTGCAACCAGACAGACAGGAGGATGTCCATTCTTCCTCTGCTCCCACTCCAAGGAGGCAGGACTGCAGTCAGCAGAAAAGAAGTAAGAAGCCCCTGGCAGCCCCTCTGCCCTTCCAGCTCAGCTGGGACTAGAGGGACAGTGGAAGCCTTGCTATCAGCCTGGGCTGGGGTTTTTAACAGTTTGACACTGTGGGGCAGCTCAGGAAAGGGCTGGTAGGGACTTTTCATGTTGCCCATGGCTGAGATGGTGAGTCCTAACTCAAAAAGTGGCAGTGTTAGAGGCAGTGACAAGCTCGTGGGAGTGGGCCCAGGGCCCTTTCAGCCCCTTCCACCAAGTACAGATGGAAAATACACTCTGTGCACCCAGAAGTGGCCTCTCACTAGTCCCAAATCTGCCCGCAAATTGATCCTGGCCGTCCCAGTCTCCTCCCACCCAACAAGAAATTAATTTCTGTGGTCTATAAGCCATTCAGTTTACGATAACTCTTTGTGAGCCGAATGAGTCAACATTGAAGGACCTCTTCAAAGCTGAGCCGTCGTCCATGCTTGAGGAAGACCACATAAGTGTGAAGACAGCTGAAGGGACCAGCCCCTCACCCAGGCCCCTGCTTTGGCAGTCGTGAGAGGCTGCATAAAAGACCCAATAAGACATAGGCTCCTGAGTCAGCAACATGTGCTGAGCTCCTGACCTTCCCTGACCTTGCCCCACCTTGCCCTCCATATGGTGTGGAACCAATCAGAAGTTAGCTGGCAGGCTCTGGAATGCAGAGTGTAGCAAGCGTCCTGGAAGGGCCTGTAGGCCATAGCAACCTGGTTGAAGCTGCAGTTGACCAATCAACATAGGACAGGTTGCCCGAGTCTTGAAGTGCACCAATCCAGAGGCTGTTGTGGACCCCAGACACTCCCCTTGCTCTATCTCAATATATTCTCTGCCCCAGGGTCCCTCTGGGTCCTTCTTGCTCTGCCTGCTGGGCTGGATGGCCGGAGGACCTGAGTTAATACAGTTAACTCATTAATTAATTACTCTTTGCTTTTGCATCAGATCAGGTCTCTTGGTGATTTTGGAGTTCAGACTTTGGGCACAACACAACTTTCTTTTTACTTCCTTTTCTTGTTTCCCATAAGGTCAGACACACTTCAGCCAAATGGGAGGAGGCAGGGAGAGCAGCTCCTGTTGGGGTCCAGAGAAGCCACCATGGAAGTAATGCCCTTGTGTGACAGAGGGCCGAAGAGCAGGCAGGCCAGTCACCATTAGAGGTGTTAAGAGAAGCTTTTCCTTTTGCTAGCCGCTTTGGTTTATCCCCCGCCAGTCGCCTGGGCTCTGCCGCGCCAGCCTGGTTCTAGATCCGCATGAGTCCCAAATAAACACACAGGAGGCTATATTCATTATGAAGCTGTTGGCCTTGCTTGTCTCTTACGGGCTAGCTCTGCTTTAAGTAATTACCCCATAATTGTTAATCTAAGTGTGTCTCTTACCGGAGAAGTTTCCGGGCTCCTACCCGGCGTTACATGTCGACTCTCTTGTATTTCCCCTTCCCAGAATCCTCCTCGACTCCTAGTCCCTCCTATCTAGGTTTTCTATTGGCCAGACAGTACTTTATTGACAAATGCACAGGCAAATAACAGGACTTCCCCAACAAGAGGGAATGACGGCATGCAGAGGTGGGGACGGGACACCAAATTCTCACACACACTGACCAGCAGTGAGCAACGAGATCAGTTTCTGGACAGACCACACAATATGTTTCTTCTGGTGTTCCTGGCCGGATGGTAATGCGGGAACCCCCAGATTTATCATGGGGGCAGAAACACATTTAGAGAGCCACAGTTTACACGGGCAGTCTAGCTCAGCACCAGGTGTTTGGCTCTACCTGCTGTAAAAAAAAATCCTGAAGCAAGAGTGTGTTTTTGAGTGATGGAAGGCTTACAAGTACTAAACAGGGGGTACAGAGGAGGAAGGGAGGCTGCCCGTATCCAGTGATACATCCCCATAACTCTTCAGGCTATAAAGACCCCAGACCAAGCTGCCTGGGGCAATAGGCACAAGTAGGCACAAACATCCAACAGAGTCCTTGCAGCAAGGACTTAGCCTCTACCTCTGCTTCTAAGTGTCCCTGCTCTGGGGATGCGCATGGGAGCCTGCACCCTGGCCGGCTCTATAGTTCTATTCTATCCCCTTTCTATTTGACTTCAGGACCAGTGCGCGCGCACACACACACACACACACACACACACACACACACACACACACACACACACACGCGCGCGCACACGAGCACACGCACGCACATACACACACACACACACACACACACACACACACACACACACACACACACACACACGAGTTATCATGGCTCCCAGGAGCTCCAAGTACTGAGTACTAGTGTTCCCAGCTCTAGTAAATGCTGGTCCCTGAGGTTTACACTAAGTCACCTGATTACCGCCCCCCCCACACACATTAGGTATCATTCTTGTTTCTCTGCCACAGGGTGGGCCGGCAGGACAAAATTCCTATGTGGGAATTAAAATTCTCCCTTACGGGCCCCTCTGCACTATGAGCCCCCCCCCCTTTTTCAGTAGAGCCTACTCCTCAGCCCATGCATTGTGACTTCTGCCCCTCCCCTGGGGCTGGGGGCATGACAGGCAGAGCTCACAAAGAGGCCAATGGTATTAGTCAGCTTGGTTGTCACAGCAGGCTACCACAGACTGGAGGCTCAAACAGCAGATGTTTGTTTTCTCACAGTCTGGAGCTGGGTGTCTAATCAAGGTGGCCGTAGGGTCAGTTTTTGGTGACGCCTGACTCGCAGGTGGCTGCCTGCTCACTGGTCCCTCATGATGCCTTTCCTCTGTGAACTTGTAGTGAGAAGTCTCTGTGGTATTAAAGACCTCAGCCTGTGACCTTACTGCCTCAGTAACGGTTCTACAGTCACACTAGCATGCTCAACTCCAGCTTCACACAATCCCCAAGGTGCCCTCAGCCGCTCTCAGTGCAAGGCCATGTACCAATGAGTGCCATCGAAAGGCATCCTTGAGAAGAGCTTGGCATATGTTCTCAGAGCTTCCACGTCCTTCCTCGATTCTCACAGCGTCTGGGGAAGCAAGTGCTGCTTCTGGCAATTTCCTCACCATCCCCTTACTCCTCACACACTTCCCTCGGATCTGGTCTGCAGCTCACACCCCTTTCTGGTGCCCAGCACTGGTATGACCTTCTCAATAGGGACAAGATCCTCCCTGACTGTGCTGAGAGATGCTGTGCATTCTGGGCACTGCGGCGTTCGTGGGCCAACAGGACACTACTAGGTCATTGTCAGACAACAACTCAGCAGCCATAGGTGGGAGGTGTGGGACAGAGATCCAGGGCACAGAGCACGTTTCCATTTACTTTTCTCTGGTCCTACATGGGGGCAGGAATGATCTATTCACAGGCGCTGCGGCAGGTGGATTTGCACTGTGGACATCTGAATGTGTGTGTGAAATGTGGCTGCTTCTGGTACACTAGAATTCTCCAGTGTATTCCAAACAGCTAAGACAACAGGATGGAGGTGGGGGATTGGGTCTAAAAGGGCACCAGGGGAGACTGGAAGGTGCCTCCTGCCCTAAGACGTTGATGGCCTACATGTAATTAGCCAACCATTGTACAGCTGAAGTGCCCAGATTAAATTATGTATATCATATGCTTCTGGCTCCCTAGACGAGATACATTTATTCTGCCTGGGAAGTGGGGTGCGTTAGAGAGAAGAATGCTGGAACTCATAGGGTAGCAAGATGGAAAGGTTTTGCCTGAGGACAGCGGCACAGTCCAGCAGACATCATCCGGCTTGGATGCTGGGCCAGTGCTCTGTCCCTCCAAGCTTTGGGGTGCTCCGTGCCCTTCCTCCTCTCTGGTAACTCTGATGCTTAGCACCCTGGGAGAAGATGCTGGCAGTGCCTCTCCGGGGACCTGGTCTGGGTCTCTGGAGTTGAATCAGGTGGCTAAAGCCTCCTGTGCAGTGTGGCCGCGCTGGCGCGGAGGGCAAGGGTGCACCTGGACCGGTCTCCAAGCAGACAGGAAGTGATGCCTCCCCGGCTCATCTCGGCAGCTGTTGCTGGCTTGGCATGGTTCAGACAAATAGGCAGATGTCCTCAGGGCGACCTTCCTGACTCAGAGAGTTTGGGAACTGAGGTACTCCCTCCCTGGGGTGGAGGGGGTGGGCAAGGACAGGACACAGCTGCTGACTCATTTCTTCTCACTGGCTCCCTGGTCTGATTGTTCAGGCCGTGACGAGAACCAGGAGACGAAGGCACTGTCTCAGGATGAGCTCCAGGCAGAAAGATGCTGTCCTCCACCCAAAGATGGCAGCAGATGGTGAACAGTGCCATGCGTTCGGGACACAGAGGTCTTTATGACACACTGACAAACTGCCAAGCTGCCACAATGGAAACTTCTACATGTAATCTCACTGGACCATAGTCAAAGACAAGCACACTAAAAATACTACTAAAATTTACCTTCATATGATGTGCATAGGGTATATATGAAAACATGAGTATCCTGTTCAGACTTGGGTCTCGTTCCTATCATAGCTCGTTATGTATCTGAAAACATTCAACAATCCATACACAAAATGAAATCTGTAACACTTTCGGTCTTAAGCGTTTCAGATAAGGAATTATTGTGTAGCCAACCCTCAGGGCTAGCTTCATGTAATTGTGGAGGAGGACTCCTACATGGCTTTCCACCACATGAAGCTTCCCTCTCTTATTTTAGTCTCTGTTTAGGGCAAGAACTTCTGGGCCTGCCTCCCAAACCCTTGTGATCTGTGCTCTGTTGCCAGCAGCCCAGGCTGCCCTATGTCTGTGAGCATGGAAAATTGAGGCCATCATGTTGGATTCTCCCTGTCCCATCACAGAAGCTCTCTGAGTGACTCTGATCATGACATCTGGTTTTAACAATAGCCCCAGGACTAGGAACAAACCTGCCAGGAATCTAGCCTGTATTAAGTTTTCAGGGAGCAATCACTACTGGAAAAACAGGACATTGATTCCAAGTCTATCCTACAGCCCCTCACTACCCCTCACACTTCCTCCTGGTGGGGACAGCAATGACATGGACTAAAGGACAGGCTGCCACCCCCAGCCCCTGGCACGGTCACGTGGTGAGTCCTTCCCCAGAGCCTGTGTTTTTTATGTAGTATTCACAAAGTTGGAAGCTGTGAGGCTGTGGGGCTGCAAGGATTAAGATGAGACCGTGCAAAACAAGCTTTAGCAGCCTAGTGTATTACTGGTGTTAAAAAGTGGTTTTTTGTTGTTTACAGTTCCTCTTATCTTGTTATAGACTAAAGAAAGCCCTGTCTTTGTCCTGAATTCTGCAAACACCCTGTTACTCTTACTATGGTCCTGAAGGATCACAGCCACCTGGGACCTCATTAGAAAAGCAGACCCCTGTCCTTGCCCAGGGCCATGCAATCTGGGACTGCACTTCGTCAATGCTCCCATGTGTCTCACGGGGGCATGAATGTTTGAGACACACCACAACCCCTGGTGCACATGACTGACCTCTGACTCTGCCTTGTCCCTTCCTAATCCCAGTCAGGACAGTTCTGTCAAAAGCACAGCCAAGCCCATCTTGAAAGATTTATTCAGTCTACAGCCTTCTTGAAGGCTTACCATTCGACCAGAGTGGACTAAGAAAGGAGCATCAGCAATGTGAAGGATACACTGAAGTGGGGAACAGGAGAACCTGGGGGAGGCAGTCTCAGTGAGAGGTCAGGGGTCAAAGCAGATGTGAAGGGAGGCTTCACAATATACTTATGTCTAAAGCTTAGTCAACTGGGCCACCACACAGATACTGTAGGTGAGACAGGAGTGGGAGGAAAGACAGCCCTCAGGTTTTTGGACTCCTATTTTGGAGTCATAAAGATTGTCTTCCTTTTGGGGTTTCTGTTTCAATGGGATATCAATTAAAGGTTTTTTTAATAAGAAGAGTGAGGTTCTTGTGGCATCTAATTCACATCTCTTTGTGGGACTTACTACTTTGTGGAGTGCTGAGGGGCTTTGGAATTAAAATGCCATGGCTTCGAATCTGAGCTCTCCTGCCTACCAGCTGGGTACAAGCTGATTGGCTTCTGGAGCCTCCAACAGAATATGTGCACACTTGTCTGTCTCCACTGCAATATCTGCACACTTGTCTGTCTCCACTGGAATATCTGCACACTTGTCTGTCTCCACTGGAATATCTGCACACTTGTCTGTCTCCACTGGAATATCTGCACACTTGTCTGTCTCCACTGGAATATCTGCACACTTGTCTGTCTCCACTGGAATATCTGCACACTTGTCTGTCTCCACTGGAATATCTGCACACTTGTCCGTCTCCACTGGAATATCTGCACACTTGCCTATCTCAGAAAACTTTAGTGAGCCTTAAGTGAATGGATGCACAATGAACTCTCCACAAACATGTCTGGTATGTGGCGAGCATCCAATAAGTAGAGGGCATCATGACAATAACCTGTTAGCCTCCCTTCCCAGTGGAATGCTGGGGTCCTTAGGGACAAAGACAACTACAGCAAAAGCCTTTTTGTCAACTAGCACAGAAAAGGTACATGATATGGAGACCCAAGAGACCATAACAGATGTGGTTCATTAGGGGAGGCCCAGGAGACCAGCATGATATCCGATGAATACAGATGCTGTGCCCCTTTACAAATGTTCTTCCCTTCCCCGATCCCTTTTCCCCAATCACAGCTTACTGACTTCTAGGTAATGAGAATCTATGCTCATTCTTCTCTCGGTCGAAGCTCATCTGTGGCTTACTCTACCAACTGAAACCCCACTCTCAAGAAAATCTTCTCTCTCGAGAGGTTGGTGCTGTCCCTCTGTGACCAAGGAAAAGCCACCTCTGAAGACTCTGACATTCATTTGGCCAAGATTATCTGTGTGACCACAGCAGCAAGCAGATCACTGCTCTCTCCAGAGGCTAGGCACCAAGCTAAGTGTCAGTAAAGCCAAGCACATGCCTGTCTGGAGCAGTAAGCCTGTCAGCGAAGAGGCTGGGAAGACAGCAGACTCTTTTAGATTAGAATGTGTGTGACAACAGAAATCAACAGAGAAGAGATGGGGCACCCTCAGGTCCGGTGCACCCACCCAGCTGGGGCCCAGCTTAGAGTCAACAGAGCTGAGGGGGTTGAGGTCAGGGCTTAGACATACCCACAAAAGGGAGCTGAGAATCAGGCACGAGTCTCAGTCAGGGGGTGACTCAGGTTGATTCCCTAGTCTCGAGGCCCAAGCTACCAACTAGGAATTCCACATCATTCACCTAACTTTCCCCCTTGATGGTCTGATAGACCAAAGAGCAGCCAAGCACAGCTTTTTGAACACAGGAGCTTAGTGAGGTTATTTAAGGGAACATGGATGATCCCTGGGAGCTGCATCACTGAAAAGTCTCAATCCAGTACAGGCAATTCATAGGCTATGAAGTCCCCCTCCCAGTCACACTTCTCCTATAGCACCCCAAGACCACGTGTAGCTGGAGCAGGAAAGAGAATGCTATCCACTTTGTTCACCAAAGGTCTGGCTACCAGAGTACTGTCACGCTTGCCTCATGGCCAGCTGAAGGCCAAAGTCACAAGTCACTCAGCTCTCTGCCCACAATGGTCATGGCAAGCCCAACGGCACAGGCATACTGCATGCCTCTATCAGGCACCTCCCTCAGGCATCTTAACACCAGAAGCCAGTGTGGTCTGCAGGAGTGGGTGCAATGGGCTCTTTAGGGGGCACCTGGACGGGTGCAGGTGGAGACAAATAGCAGGTGCCTGCATCAAGCGCACTTGTCTTGAGGCCAGTTGGATCTATTTATGATTTTTCAAGGGTGCACTGAGAACAGGATGCGAATGGAGGGGCTCCTTGAAGAACCTCAGTTTGCAGCCTCAGATACATGGCTAAAATGAGTTCAGAGTCTGCTGGTTCATGGCGTGGCACCCGCTGAGGCACAATCCTGCCACACATGGAGCAACTGAGCCGTGACTTCCTGTTTGCGTGCTAGGTATGTGTTTGCAGGTCACCACTCTAGGTGACAGAGGCAAGCTGGTTTGTAAAACAATCTCATGTGAATATCCCAGGGGGCATGACTTACACACCACCAGGCACCAAGTGTCAGCCACAAGTCAAGAATGCCACGCGGGCCATTTTCCATTGTCTGTCCAGACAGTCTACAGAAGTAAAGGTGGAGTGTCAGTGGGATGCCAGATTTAGCCTGCTGAGGGCTAGACACTGAAAGAGTTCAAGGGAATTCCAACTCTTTCCTGTGTAACGAGCTGTGTGTTTGCATGTATGTGCAACTATGTACATGCATGTGTGGATATGTATGCATGTGTATGTCCACGTATGTATGCATCTTGTGCCTGCTACTTTTCCTTTGCAGTTCAGAATCACTTTGTGGAAAAGCAATACTTCTTCATTTGAGGGAATGTAGCTACAATATCGAAGTTCAAAACTGCCCCAAGTGTTCCCATCCCACGCCTGCCCCAATCAGCGCCAAGATTCCAATCCATTTTTCCTTTTTAAAATTTAGATTAGAAACAAGTTTGTTTTACATGTCAATCCCAGTTCCCTCTCCCTCCCCTCTTTCCCTGCCACCAACCAACCCCCTATCCCATCCCCTCTTTGCTCCCCAGGGAGGGTGAGGCCTTCCATGGGGGAATCTTCAAAGTTTGTCATATCCTTTGGAGCAGGGCCTAGGCCCTCCCCCATATGTCTAGGCTCAGAGACTATCTCTCTATGTGGAGTGGGCTCCCAAAATCCATTCATATACTAGGGATAAATACTGATCCACTACCAGAGGCCCCATAGATTAACCAGACCTCCAAATTGACACCCATTTTCAGGGGGTCTGGAACAGTCCTATGCTGGTTTCCCAGCTACCAGTCTGGGGTCCATGAGCTCCCCCTTGTTCAGGTCAGCTGTTTCTGTGGGTTTCTCCAGCCTGGTCTTGACCCCTTTGCTCATCACTCCTCCCTCTCTGCAACTGGATTTCAGAGTTCGGCTCAGTGCTTAGCTGTGGATGTCTGCTTCTGCTTCCATCAGCTACTAGATGAAGGCTCTAGGATGGCATATAAGGTAGTCATCAATCTCATTATCGGGGAAGGGCATTTAAGGTAGACTCTCGATTATTGCTTGGATTGTTAGTTGGGGTCAACCTTGTAGATCTCTGGACATTTCCCTAGTGCCAGATTTCTCTTTAAATCCAATCCATTTTAGGGGGTTGTTTTGTTAATTAATATAAGGGTCTTTCTGGAGTAATATGTAAGAAAACAAAATCCTCTTACCAGTGCCCCATTTCTTTTGCTTTCAAGCCATCAGAGAGCAGGTGGGTTTTGGGATGTTCTGCTCAGTGTCATGCTTGGTCCTCCAGCAGGCCTCCAGGTCTCACTGGGGCTCTGGACACTTGGAAGGAAAGTAAACCACTGGACTTTAAAAGCAGAAATGAAACAAGGGAATTTCAACCCACACTAAAGAGTCCCACATGTTATGAATGTCCACATCATTTTGCTGTTTTAAACATTTTCCTCTTATTATAAAAGCCATACAAGATCTCTGAATATCATTAAGAATATAAAGACAAAATAATCACATTTCTACAACCCAGGGAGAACCCTTATCATTTTCTCCCCCTGTGCTGGGAATTAAATCCCAGACCTCAGGCATTCTGGGAAAATTCTCTACCACTGAACTATGTGCCCAGTCCTCTTTTCTTTAGAAAAAGAAAAGAGTTTCACTAAGATGCCCAGCCTGACCTTGAACTTCGGATTTTCTGCCTCAGACCTCCTGAGGAGCTGGGGCTACAGTCTATACCATCAACCCACGCCCAGTTCATTTTGGAGTATACCTTTATATCTTTTAGTTTAGTTTAGCTTAGCTTAAACCATAACACCCTGCCTACATTACTAAACATGTTCATATTATATCTTGAGCATCAATGCAGTTCATGATGTGGAAGGGACATTTATTTGACCAACTTAGTACTGTCACAGCCTTTGCCAATTTTTAAGAGTCACCAGTGCTAGTTCAAACACCTCTTTTTCTGCTCAGCTAATTAAGATTCAGTTTCTGTTGCTTTCAACTAAGAATCCCAGTGGACACACCCAGCCCAGCTGTCACCATTTGAAAGTGTGGTTTGGTGAGCAATGGCACAATTTTGTACATTGCCTGATTAGTTCCTTGTCACTGGTCTTAGGAAGCAGGACTCCTGGATCATAGCCTTCACAAGAGTGGGGCTCAGCTAGGGGTACACACCACATTGTGCAGGAGCTTCCATGTTGCTGTGAGGAGCGTCCAGAACCAGCAGTCTCCAGCATCACTGCCCCTCTCAAGGACATGAGGTTATAATTATCAGTAAGCTGGGCCTCTTGTCCCCATTCACAGAACTGAGAAATTGCAAAACTCCTTGAGATTTCGCGGGATGTTCTGTTACTCCGTCCTTCCCAGTACAATCACTCCACTCTTCCCCTCTAGGCTTCTGAGCGGCCATGTCACAGGCTCCTATTGAGTTCCTCCAAGGGGACACATCAACGAGAAAACAGAAGTGTGAGGACACAGTATTGATTCCTCACCCTTCTCCCTGGAAGTCCCTCTGCTTAGCTGTGTCTACCAAAGATCAACCTTGTTCTCATCTAGGTTGGAGAGTTTCTCCCTCTACTTTCCTTCTTCAAGTCTACGAACAGCAAAGGCTCCATGAAGCACCGCCCTTCGTGGGCTTTCTATGGTCTTTTCCCATGCTATCACCTCCATCTCTTCTCTGTTGGTAGACCCACAATAGAGTGAGTCTGCCTGGAGCTGAAGTGCACGTTTCCCCATCACCCCATATTGCACACACCAATTCCAGTGAGAGTGCTCTTCGAAGAGCCCTCGGATGAGATTCAAGCCATGTTCTTCCAGGTGGCCTCAGCTTCCTTGAATTTAGTTTCCTCATCTGAAAAATGAGGAACTAGACTAGAAGTTGTCAGACTCATGTGTCCCAGGAGAAAGGACAGACAAATGCATGCCAGCAGATAAAACATTTACACAATACCAAGACTTATCTGAAAGCCAGTGTGTGCATTGTCTGTGATGGAGAAAAGGGAGCCTCTTTGGAAGCAGAGTTGGGGACCTTTTATTCCTATGTATTTAGAACCTTTGCTGTTTGTACTTGTCCAGATTTGGATGGCAAAACAGTCTATCCTCTGTGGAAATTATGACTTATTTTTCCAGCTGGTCTGCCAGTTGCCAAGAAATGTCATCTGAATATCATTATTTAATCAAAGATTAGTCCACGCCTGTGACATAGGCTGTAACTATTATCTTCTTTGATTCTTTACATAAGCACACATTTTCTGCAAAGATTAGACCTGTATTTGTACAGGCCAATGGTGTCTCCTTTACAAATGGCCCAAAGCAGAGTCTACTGACCCTGAGAGGTTGTGGCCTCTCGTATCTTCATGTACAAGAATGTGTGCTAGGGTGTGTATGTGAGTAGGAGGCTCTATATTTCAGGACCTTTTTATTTTAGCAGTGCTGAGGATCAAACATGGGGCTTTATGCATGCTAGGCAAGCGCTCTACCACTGAGCTACAGGCCTAGCACTCACCCACCTCTGAAGTCATTTCTTAAAAAAAAACAAAACTCTGCATGTACTGCAGTATAATAAAGGGATAACGGGGGGGGGGGGGTTGGGAGGAGGGGAGGGAAAGGGAGAGGGACCTGGAACTGACTTGTGAAGCAACCTTGTTTCTTATCTAAATTTAAACTGGAAAATAAAATATATATTAAAAACACTCCACAGAGAGACCTTTTCTCAACCACTGAGCATGTCAGCAAAGCCTCTTAGTTTAAAAGCTGATTTTCAGTATTGTGCTACTTTTCAGAATTACAACATATTTGAAACAAAATTCAATCAAACCTCTGTGAGGCAGAAGGATGGATAGGACGGTATTCATAGTCCTGTCACATGGCAAACTCTTGGTCAAAGCAAGGGAGGAGAGGGTATCGGGGACATGAGCTCAAGCTGGGGATGTTGGCCTGTGTGATGGGAAATTCTGCAGGAGAGAGCTTTAGACTGCCCCCACACAGTTCAAAATATCTCCAACCAGTCTGTTGTGCCATGTGACATGCAAGTTAGCCTCCCTCACTGTTGTTGGCACTTTCTAAAATATTTGTCTGTAGCTTGTTAAGCAGTTCAGGTGACAATTTACTTCAGGTTTGCTCCCTGGTTCTCGAAGTTTCTTTGGACACCTTCATGTTTTTCAGCCTCTTCCTTTCTGGCTGCTCCAAGCTGCAGTCAAGTGTCTAGCACTATCACTGCAGGTCTAAATGGTTGTCAGAAAAAAGAATCACAGCGACCAAAACTTGGGCCTCGGGGCTGAAGAGGTGGCTAAATGGTTAAGGGCACTGGCTGCTCTTGCAGAAGATCTGAGTCCAGTGCCCAGCACGTACATGGTGGTTGACAACCATCTGTAACTCCAGCTCCAGGGGAGCTGATACCCTCTCCTAACCGTCACGACACCAAGTTTGCACATGATGCGCAAACATACATGCAGCCAAAACACCCATGCACATAAAACAGAAAAGAAAGCTAAAAACCACGGGGACTGCTGGTCACTTGATTCTTCTCAGACACAGATGGGGCAAGAGAAGTCCCTGGAATTTTTGTTTAGGAGACAAAAATAATGGAGAACCTGGGCTTACCACGCAGAAATTTTCAGAGCTTACTTATTTACTTTTATTTATTTTCTGTTTCCATTTTCCCATTTTTTTCCTCTTTTCAAAGCCAGCCCATTGATGAGTCAACTCAAGAGCAAAGGAAATCACAACTATATCAAACAGGATCTGTGTGCCAGGGCCCCTACACTTCACTGGCTATCTGGAATGTGAGTGAGTGAGTGAGTGAGTCAGTGAGTGAGTGAGCGAGTCAGTGAGTGAGCGAGCGAGTGAGCGAGTGAGTGAGCGAGCGAGCGAGCGAGCAAGCGAGTGAGTGAGTGAGTCAGTGAGTCAGTGAGTCAGTGAGTGAGTGAGCGAGCGAGTGAGCGAGTGAGTGAGTGAGTGAGTGAGTGAGCGAGTCAGTGAGTGAGTGAGTGAGTGAGTGAGTGAGTCAGTGAGTCAGTGAGTGAGTGAGTGAGTGAGTCAGTGAGCGAGTGAGCATGCAAGTGAGGAAGATGGTTCCCAATGCAAATCCTCGAAGTAATTTTTGGGAAGAAGGGAGGAACCCCGAACCCCGCACTCACATTTGAAATATATGAAATCTTTGGCCTACCTAAGAGACCCAGTCTTCCAATCACGTGGGAACACCCTCTGGGGAGATCAATGAAGGCTGGCTGTGGGGGAGAGCTGCAAGGTGACAGTCAGAGTTCCACCCCCATTCGAGCCCCATGAACGTCTGGTCTGTCACTTTCTCACACTGCTGTGCCCACCTCTGCCTGCCATTCCTCCTGGGAATGGGAAGAGGACAGGATGATGATGGTGACCAGAAGCCCAACCATTTATTTTTTCAGGTCCAGTTGCTAAGTGTAGGGTGACTCATAGGGATTTCTGACAAGGATGACAATGGAAAAGGAATCGAACAGACCAGGGGAGGGGCTGAGTGAAGGCGAGGGGCACTCGAGTTTGGGAGAGAACAGGAAACACGTTTGTAAGAACTCCAGGATTTTGGGGGGCTGTTGCAAAGGAGTCTTTCATAAGACCCATTATACTTCTGGGGTTTCCATCACTATTTGATCTGAGCCCCAACAGGACGGCTACATCTGCCACTAAGCTGTGTTGTAAATGTCTTTAATTTTTATATTTCATCTGAAGGGAGTTGTTAAAGCAAGTTTACAGGGTGATGACTCTTTGAATAAAAGCCATCAATACTGGAGCAGAGCTCTGTATGACACTTAATTTTCGCTCTAATAAGCCCTCCTAAAACATTACAAGATTTAGAGCCTTTTTTCCTCCTTCCTTTTTTCTCGTTCCCTTTAACTTCCCTTCCCTCCTTGCAGATTTCTTCCCTGGCCATCTTCTGAGCTCCCTTTCTTGCCTTCCTTAAAGGACAGATTTGAAGAGAGCCTGTCTGCCCACATGCCACCACGTCTTCCTTCACCGCTAGCCAGATGTGCTCTTGACTTCTGAACAGGAGAAATGTTTCTTTGAAGTTTTTCAAAGACTTTGCTTTTATTTAGAATTTTCCCCCTTTCTCTCTTCCTCATATTTAACTGGTTGGGAAGCCCCAGGAGGGGTTTTCGCCTGGGCCTCTTTTCTTTTCCTGGGGCATAAAAGGAACGGGATCAGAGGCGCTCTGTTCCCAGAGAGGCTTCTTGTTTCTGCCCTCCAAGTATTTTCCTTCGGAGCTGCTGTCCCCAGGAGCAAAGGGAAGATGGCTTTGGATTTGCCCTAGAAGCAAACTATTAAATGAACAGAATGGTCCTGATGGGAGTGGGGGACTGGAAAGCACCCTACCCCTTCCCTGAATATCTCTTATTCTCTTGTCTGGGCAAAAGGAAGGTCCTTCTTTCTATGTGCCAGACAAGGTTTTTCAATGACTGTCAAATTTTGTTCTAACAAATACCAGTAATGGGAATTTAGGGGCATGAGGAAAAACAAAAAACAAAAACAAAACAAGAAAACAGATGGGCACCCTAACATTAGACCAGAAGTTCTCCCAAAGCTGGAGTACCGCAATCATCTCTGTCCCCCAGAGCATCCAGCTGGCGGGCTGCTTGGTTTGCTTTGGCTCCCGCGTGGGTTTGAAGGCGGCCTGGGAATGCTAACGCTGTGGGAGGCGGCAGTGACAGCAAGCTGGAAGGCTTATTTGGAGAGCCCCTTAGTCTTTTGCATGATGTGTGAGCACGGAGGGTTTGAAGTATGGAGTCCAAATCAAAGTCCAGTTCCCCAGTCGATCATAAATTCCCGAAGGACAGCATCCCGCTGACATGTTCTCAGGCCCTAGCAAAATGCCAGGGACTCGCCGGCATAGGTGGGAAATACCTGTTGCCTGCTGCTTGCTTCTTTTTGACAACGGCCGTGAGATTTTTGTTGGGAAGTGTGTTTGATTCAGAAACATAGATTTTTGTTTTAGTGAGTTTTTAGAGAAAATAGTAATTAGGGGCTCTCTGAAGATTTATTGCCCCATGAAAATATTTGTATTTCCTAAAAACCTCTGAGGTTGCCGAGGAAGCAAAGCTGGTTTAGAGTTGGAGATTTTGTTTTTGTTTCATATGAAAATGTATTGATTAAAACCCAAGAGTTTATGTGAATGCTGGATTTCATTTATCTAATGTGAAATATGTTCATTCCTGTGTCCTAATTCAAGCATTCATTTGACTGGCTTGTAAAGACTGAAACGTGTAGAACCAATCCAGTTAGAGTACACCGCAGGTCTGTGCCTGGACCGTATGTAGCATCACACTGTACATAACCGGGAGGATTACAGAGATTGTGTCTAGATACGGTCCCTTCTTCTTTTCAGTTTGCTCTCATTTTATAAGCAACTCGTGTGTGTGCCTTTTTCACTCCCGACTGAGGATTAAAACCTGACATTGTCTTTATCTAAAGAA
Source organism: Mesocricetus auratus (assembly GCF_017639785.1). Lineage (NCBI taxonomy): Eukaryota > Metazoa > Chordata > Mammalia > Rodentia > Cricetidae > Mesocricetus > Mesocricetus auratus. Next base: position 54,071,951 of record NW_024429197.1, on the reverse strand, counting down.
AGAGCTCCCCAAGCATTCCATGTCCCCTACTTTTCCCAGCTTCCCTTGTGTTTATGTCAGGGCTCTGTGGTGACTCAGGTCAACAACGAGGAATGGGCCGAACACTTCTGTGTTGTCAGAGGTCTTCTTGCCTTCACCAGTTTTCTTTTCTTTAGGTCCCAAGGGCCACATGCATTTTAGGGTGCAACTAAGAAAAACAATACCAGTTTCATTCAAACTGAGATGCCCAATGACTGTATGGCGCCAACCACCTTTTGTAAGATATACGTGAGTAAAATTCTATAAGCTGATACTCAAGATTAACTTGTTGTCACATAGCCCTCGGCATCCTTATTAGCTCACCTTTGTCTGTCAGGTGAACCAGAAGAGACCCATCTGTCCCCAGGCACGCCTGCTGCCAAGAGTCCAGTCACCTGTGTGACTGTAGCAACCCTTTCACATCTAAGTCCCTGGCTTGTCTCACTCTGGTTCTTCCTGTCAGTTTCAAACTCTACATCCTCCTGCTTCAACACCCTCTCTGTCTCTGCTTAAACTGGTTCTCTCTTGTCTACACAATAAACTGTAAGCACCAATACCAGAGTCCAGAGCTCTCCTTGATGAAAAAATATAATCTGGTCTCCCTCATTTCCTTTCCCAGCCCTCTTCCTCAGTCCCGGCTAAGCTCAGTAGTCCTGGGTCTGTCACACCCTCTCCTCTAGCCATGACTAAGATTCCTCCCAGAAGGCCTCACTTCCCACACCCCACAGCCCAACTGCTTCTAACCCACAAAGACTCCAGGACCAAGTCAACCATGACACTCTCTCCCATGTAGACGGTGGAGCACACAGCTGATCCCCTCACCCCCTGATCCTTTCTGTGGCAGTTAGCTCTTCTTTCAGAACATTTCTTATACTCCGCCAAGTCTAGGAACAGATTAACATCGTTTCTCACTAATTCAGAGACAAGCCCAGTACTGTCAAGAGTGTCCTGCGGTAAGAATGATACTGTCTCAGAGACCAGACAGGACTGACGGTGAGTGCCCTAGCGTGTGGCCCACTGAGTGCTTAGAACTATTGCTTTGAGAGTATGGCTTAAAAAGCATTTCCAAGGTGTTTGCTCAACTCCAGCTCTGGGGTTTCTGATTCTACAGCTCTAAAGTGGGTGTTGAGATTGCACATTTTAACAAGAACATAAGGGGGATTCTGATCCAAGAGATCTGCAAGCCACATTGGGAAACACTGAGGCATATGATTATTGAGTACATGTTTGTGAGTGCTCTTACTATATGGATGAAATGCACCAGTTTGTGTCCCTGGTGTGCATGCTTTCCATGGACAGCAGATACGTTTTATCTTACTTGTCAACACCAATACATTGGTAGGGGCTGTCCGGACGACCGTTTTAAGTAGGTCTCTGGGGCCACATCTGGACTACACAGGAAAATGCCCTGTGATTGATTGATGATGTCTGCCACAGGACCAAGAGGAGAGTGGTGGCCTGTGTGCCAGGTGCCTGCCAGCGTAGCTAGTCCCCTACTCAGCAGACACAGAACCAGAACTTGGAAATGAAGATCAAAGACTCATTTGGGACTTGATCCAGCTCACGGCCAGAATGGCTTCACTGTGGACTTCCTCAGGTGACTTTGTAGCAAGAGAAAATAAGATCAAGATGTGTAGGAAAAGGCGCAGGGGAGAAAGGAGCCACGCTGTTGCCATGGTGAGCGTTTGCTCTTTGTGTACACAGCCCCCATCAGGAGATGGGGCACTTGATCCTCCTTTCCCGGAATTTGCTCCTCTCTGTCTCTTGCTAATCTCGTCCCAGTGGTACCATCCCCCCTTCAATCCCAGCGGTGGGCCCGTGAACTTCTGTCAAGAAGTGTGTCCTGTGGGGGCAGCTCCTGGATGCTCTTCTTGAGTGTGAAGTCTGGCCCGATATGGTCATTGTGTCACCAGGAGAGAGGAAAGTGCAGCTGCTCGGGGAGTCTCTGGGCAGGATGGGAAGTATGTCAACACTGCAAAAGCAAGTCAGTGTGACGGAAAGAAGCAGGACACGGGGACAGCATAGGACTCACGGACCAGGGCTGACCTGACAGCTGTCCCACCACCAGATTCTTGGAAAGGGGAAACAGTACATTTTCTTCATTCTCCACCAGGTTGCTCTAGTCGTTTTTAGACAGATGCTCTCAGTTCTGTGATGGGAAAATGGGTGCTGGCTTCTGGTGCAATGCAGATAAAGCAACGGCTCTGACTAGTCAGCCTGAGTCAGTGCGTATCCTAGTGTGGCCCTTCCTCTGCACCTCTATTGCAGTTTTCCTCCAGTGAGACCCCGTGGGAGGGGCCGCAAGGCGGTTGACTGTAGGCTAACCCTAGACTGTAGCCTAGACCTCAGCTCCCAGCATCCGCACCTGCGCAGGGCACCAGGTAGTGAGTGACACCTCAGCTTTAATTACTACATTGCTGAAAGCCTTTGGAGGTGCCACTTGCCTAATGTCAGCATTTTGAGTCTTTTGAACCTAGAAGCATGTCATTACACAAATAAAATTTTAAAAAATGAATAGCCAACAAATTATGCCGAATGAGAGTTGTTGGTTCACACACCAGCATGTAGATCGATGATTCCTTCTCTGTGATTGAATTTCTATTTTTGTATTTATCACATTCCATTATTTCCATAATTGAAATATTTTATGAGCCACTTCTTTTCTACAGTCCCAGCTGAAAAGGAAGACTCAACAGTACTGACCCTTACCCTTGTCAGTGTGGACATCACCCAGAAAAGTCTGAATGAATGACCACTACACTGTAAAGACACCGGCCTCCACATGGGCTGTTTCCCTGTTTGCCTACCCTTTTCCTTCCCTCCATTGGCTACAGTTTCTCTTCTAGATTAAATGTGAAATTAACAAGAATGAGACTGTCAGCAAGCTGGAAGAGTGATCATTTAAAAAATGACTCTCAGATAGATCACTTAATGTTATATAAAATTCAGATGGGGGTATTATTTTTCAAAACATCACCTTTGCTTGACCAGGTCAAATACAAATACTGTGTCCAGCTTGGAGGAGTGACACTTTCTTTCTTATTCATTGTTAGTCCCTCCAGTACCAACACTTCTGATCTTACAACCTCTCTCTCTCTCTCTCTCTCTCTCTCTCTCTCTTTCTCTCTCTCTCTCTCTGTGTGTGTGTGTGCATGTGTGCGTGTGTGTGTGTGTGTGTGTGTGTGTGTGTGTGTGTGTGTGTGTGTGTGTGTGTGTGGGTGTGTTTAGACCAGGCAGGGATAGAGTCCATCTAAGAAGGAAGCCTTTCATATTGTCCTCTCAAAATGATTCTGTTAATTTCCTCGGTTTGGAAAATTATTGTCAAAATTTGAAGAAAAATAAACAACCTCCAAACATGGAGTACTTTCCACTTTCCTCCAAAACCCCCCTGCCTGGGTCTGCAGCCATCCCCTCTTCTTTTCTTCTCCCCACCAAAATTATGCCGTCTGGTTTCCTACCTTATGAAATACCATCGATCCACTCCGAAGAGAGTGGGTTGTAAATTAATGCATGCGTCGTCGTCTCCCATCGGATGGTTGAGGCTGGAAAACCACAGCTTTTAGGATGTTAAATATTTATGGTCATTGTTTCAACCAAAATAAGGGCTTGCACAGAGAACAGGATGCAGCCTGCAGTGGAGAAGCTCGCCTCTTGCACTGTGTCTTTTGAGAGGCTTCTGAATGACAGTGTCCATGCAGATGTATGCCTCAGATACAGAAGCTTCCTAAAGCTCCCCAGAAGACAAATGAAGGGGACCAGCATTCGCCCAAAAGAACATTCCTCACATCCTGGAAATCAAGGGCTCATTTAGATTATTCAGTTTTCCACTCCAATTCTAGCATACTTGTTCATCCTCTTCATCCTACCCCCAACTATGGGAAAGACTCCACTCCTCAATACTCTTATGATGGTCATCACTATGGATCAGGGTTGCAGAGAGTGGCTGTCTTCCCATTGTTAGTGCTGGAACATTGAATGCCTGAGGTGAAACATCTAAGATTTGTTGTTAACGAAAAACCTCCCAGCAATTACAGATTTGTAAAGCTTCGAGATAGTTTGTGAACATAGAATAGTATTTTAGAGGATAAAGCTAAATTCTCTTTTGGATAAAATAACCAGGGGAAAGTGTATTTACCTTCCAATTTTGCAAAGGAATGCAAGATAACATTCAGTTTTCATAGACAAAAATGTTAGGAAGCAAATAATACTGACAATGTAACTTGTAATTAAAAGTTAATGGGGGAGATTTGAGTCCCTGCAAAGGGACATGACATCAAGCATGTCTCTGAGAGATAGGCTGATCCTAGGAGGAGTACCATACTCACTATCTGACTCCAACAAGACAGTTTTTAAGCATCAAAACTTCTGAGTTAGAGATCAAGTAATTGCGTATATCTTCACCTTAGTCTTTAAAAAGTTTAAATTGGTTTACAAAGATGTTAGATTAAATAACTTTTGCATACATTTTAAATATGAAGGCAACGAGAAAATAAGTTGAACAGAGCTTGATTGAGAGAAATAGATTAATTCACCAAATGCCTGCTATTAGAGATCTCGGGTTAGCCCATCGAGGGAGGGTCATGGGTTTGGCTTTGAGCTTCCTAGAGGACATCATGAAAAGAGAACGTAGAAGGTCATGGTATCTAGTGTTTGTAAATCTAAAATAAAAATAAATATTCTGTTAAGGGAAGGATCGCAGTGATTCCTGATGCTGCGGCCAGTAATACATTTCTCCTGAGGGTCCTTATAAGTAACAAACTCCATCTTCTCAGGCATCCTTGACCAGATTGATGAGTTTCATAGTCTGCCTCCTGTGAGCCAAATAGGCCACAGAGTCATGGGGCTTCCTAGGAAGTTTTCAAAGTCCTTTTAAGGTTAGGACAGTAAAATCAGACCTACGCCTTCCATGCATTGAGGTGCACACTGATCTTTTCAGCTAAGTACAAGTGTTAGGCTGACAGAACTTGATTAAAACATTGTGAAGGAAAGAAATGTCTAAGAATGGACATGTACTGCCTTTCAGAGTTTGCCTTCCAAGAGGACTGCCCTGGATTTGTTGTGACTCTGTCACCCCACGATTGATGAATAGGTTATATTTCCAAGACTCCAATGAGAATTGCTTTGTCTTCAGCCATATGTCTAAGATCATTTCCTTTTTATACCATGACCAAGTTTTTCTGAGAGCAAATATGACGACTTGAAATACCTCAGATACTTGGCTGCCAGAACCCTCCCCTGCTCCTGAGACATCTGTCTATCTTTCTGAAGATGTTGTCCATCCTTCTTCAAGTCCCCTTTTATAGTTGGAATACTTAGAAAAAACAAACAAACAGCCCCTGGATCACAACTGATTGATCTAGGATGGTACATGACCCAAACTGGGCCAATCAGAATTCTTACTTGGAATTTTCAAATAAAGCTGGAGAAAGATTTTCTGTCTCTCCTTGGTGACAGTATTGTCATATGTGGGCCTGGGACTCCATGGCTGGGTCTGCCGCTATGTGGCAGCATAGGCAGAGTGGAGCTCTGGATAAAGACAAACACAGGAGAAGGAAGTAGGCTGGCCAGCATCATGGTCCAAGGCCTTGCTCTAAGCATTGCTAATTCTGCATTGCTAATTGCAAAGAACTCCTCATTACTCACAAGCAGGAGTCTCAGGTAGTGCGTGCTACTATCCTCCCCTCAAAGTTTTCACCTAAAGTTCCCAAGTTTGCAAACTCAAGAAAATCTACAGCCCTAGTAATTACTCCTGCATGTTTCCCAGAAGGAGCCTGTTCGATTGGCAGTTCACACGACTGCAGATTCTCAAAAGTGTACAAATAGCAGGATGGAGAAGGGGGCAAATTCCAGGACTGTGAGTGTTAGCTGGTGCCTTGCGTGAGTTCCACCATTGCCAGCCACAGGCTGACATGGAGCCCAGCTTTACTATGTCACACAATGCAATCACAGGGCTCCTGACCCTGGCATTTCCAGTAAATGTTTAATCAGGGCTGTTTGGCAGTGTGTGTGATATAGAACCAAGTCAAACAGTGTTTCAGAGTCACTGTATGTTGGGACATGCCCACTCAAGAACCAGATGTCTCCAACATTCAGCTTCACATTCAAAATGGAAGACCAGACTTTTGTGTCACATAATGGAGAGTGGTTTTGAATATGGGAATTCATTCTTTAAGAACCTCATCTGTGATCCTGGAAAGCATGTGCTTAACTTGTATAAATAGGAGCTGTTAGCCGGGAGCTAGATCTGTGTCATAGCCCAGGTACACCATTGATTCAAAGATGCTATTCTCCAGTGCTTTAACACGCTGGTAACGGATAGTGACCAGCATGATAAGATCCTGCTGCTGGCAGCCCCTGTCTTTCTCAGCAGTAGATAAAATGATAGAATTACTCACAAACAAGAGTGTTTTTTACTTGACATAATGTTGTGTTAAAGCAGGAAGGTAAGTTTTAGTTGCCACAATATTTTCAAATAGGTTTCTTCCTTCCTTTTTTTCCTCCCAAAACAACTGAAGTAGAATGAGTTTTGAGGTTCCAGTATGGACCCAAGGCTTCCAGCTGCTACTGGAAGAACCAAACTTTTCACTGGGTGTTCTAGAAAGTACTCCAGGAGTCTACAGATTGAATTAGGCTCAGCAGAAGCCTAAACAATTAGCAGCTCCGTCATGGCCAGACGGTTGCTCTCACCATTTCCAGGCATCAAAACCAAAACAAAACAAAAATTCATCTTGGGTTAGGACACAGAAGGAGTAATGGAAAACAGGAAGGAATCAGTCTCCGTACCACCAGGGTGGAGCCTCCCTGGCCCCTCTCAGAGCCAGGGACAACAGCAGATTGATGGGTCCTCAGCCTGCGCTCAATTCTGCTACTTGGTAGAGCCTTTTCCCATTGACTCTGAGAAACTGTCACACAAAATAGATTGCCAAACCCACCCAGCCCAGGAGATAAAACACTACAGCTATCCCTGACCTTGTGCAGGCAGATCACCTCTTAACCATTTAGGAGCTGGACACATCCTCTCTTCCTCCTCTTCTGTCCTTCTCATGGTGCTATCCTTGTCAACACTGAGCTGTCTGTCAAAGCTAGAACAAAACTCCTTCTCTTTCAGCCTCTATAGCAATTCCTACTCTCAGCTTCTGTAGCAATACAGCTTCCTAATCAGGCGAAGCTATTTGGACTCTACATGCCTATGGTTCTTCTCTAGGACTGCTTTTGCATCAGGTTTAAATTTGTTTCCCAGCGCAAGGCTACAAATACCAACATCACGTAGAAGTCTTTCTAACCTCCTAAATGCAACTATGCTAAAGACCACTAAGGGATGTGCTCTCATTGGTGGGACTGTAGCAGTGGGCATTAGGCATCCTAGAGCTGGAGCAACAAGGTTCAAATACTGCCCCTGCTATTTACCACCCATAAGACCTTGGTCAAGAGACTGAACTTCTTTCTGCCTCAATATTGCTTATTTAAAAAGGGGATTTGTTAAAATGATACGCACAAAGAGCTGAACACAATTGCCATCTATGAAAGCTTAGATGATGTGATATAGCATGCTGGTTGACTGCTCTAAATTGGGTTCTGTAAAAACCCTAGAACTTCTATAGTACCAGGGAAGCAAACGGTCTCTCATTTTTGATACCTCCACCTATTATAAGGTACCATAGATGAGCACTGCTCTCTACTGTCCCCAGAGGTCTACAGGTGTATCAGCCTGGTGCTTTTCTCCTTCCCAGGCTCCATCAATCCAGATGCCACCAGGGCTACTCCTTGAGGGTGCTGCCTACCCTGGGAAGGATGAGAAAGTAGAGCAAATTTGTGACCTCGGGCCAAGTTCATCCACGGCTGCCAATTCTCACACTTCCTGCCCAAGCGGCAGCTGGGACTCTTTTCCAAGCAAGTTCTGGGTGAATGCCTGATGATCCCGTGGCATTCTGCATAGCTAAACCCTTCCCCATAATTAAGGGTCTTAGGACTTATAGATGATAGTGTGCTTTTGTGCCTTCTACAAACAGGAAAAATGGGTCTTTCTGATTGTCCTGGAGCATCGCATCTCTGTCCTGATTGGGAATTCCTGTGCCTCTGTTTGCCACTGGACGGTAAATTCTTTGTGGGTCCCAGTTATGCCAGATTCATCCAAGTTTTGCCTCTGGAACATACACAGAGACTCCTTATTTGAGTGTTTGCAGCATACAGCATTCACACACCCCTGGATACTCTTTTTCCTGTCTCTATGCCCCCTATTCTGGAACCAAGGATAAACTGCTTTCAAATGCAGGCAGCCAATGGCCTAGACCAGACTGGGCTCTATGGTCCCTTAAAGCCAGCCTTAAATCCAAAGAGTATTGCTCACCAACAGTCCCCCCCACACCTTCCTCACCTCAACTTAATGAGCAAATAAGGAAAGAAAATTAAAGCTAAAAAAATTAAACAGCTTTAGTGAAGATCAATAGAATTCTATAAAGCTCTGGGCTGTGGTATTGAGTGAGCACAGAGTAATCCCCTACACACTGCATGTTAACTTGTGAGAGAAATACACTCCTGCTCAGCTGTGTACCTTGCCCTCCATTGTGAACCAGGAAGCAGGGGACACAAATTAAAATAATGTTGATTTAGTTTTTCAAGGGAGTGCCCAGGAGCATTTTCTGCATGGCCAACCAAAAACTTCAGCCCTAGCTGCAGAACGCCTTTCTCTGAACAATACAAAGAGAATGTTTGATCTCCAGGGCTCTGCCCACAAGTGAATTTTTATTTGGATTTTGGGTTTTGTTTCTTTCATGCTTTCCTTTTAGATTTCAGCATCTTAAATGCCAACTTGAAAATTCCCTTTTCAGCACAAGGTCTCTGCTCTACTCCGGCAGGATCTGGAGGCATCATGATCATTAGTGTAAGCGGTGTGGGATACAGACCACGGTGAGGGTGGGGAGTAGGAGGGGAAAGTGACATGTGTGAGCAGGTACCATCAGGTCACTGTCGTTGTGGCTTGGTTTTCAGTAGTGACTAGACACAGAAAGTCACATAGTCAGTTTTGCTCCTGACAATTCAGCCACCTGCCCAAATGCTGTAGAAGCCACACTTAAATTCCAACTGGTGTGAGCATTCATCAAAAGTCACTCAAGCCCAAGAGATCAGTCCTTGAGGAGTAAAAGCAGCCAAGGTCACAGTGAAAGGCAACTAAGGGCTTGGCATGGAATGGTGGATTCCGGCATAGCTGTGAAGAAGCCTTCACTCCATCACCACCTATGCAAAATCGTGACCTGGTCAATTAACCTCTTCAACCTCATTTTTCCATCTTTAAGACAAGAATTCTAATGCCTCCCTTATGGAATGGCCTTGAATGAATAAAGAGTAGAAAAGGAGAATATCTGGCCTAATAAATGCTCAGTTAGTGCTGGCTTCCTTGTAAAGGAACAACCCCATGGACTCTGGAAGCGGACAGTAGCTGGAGAATCATAAACAAACCAAATGTGATTCTGACTCTACAGTACTTGGCACTTAACACCTGAATCAAAAGTAAGAGTTACTGAATTAATGGATGGTCAGAATGACACAGCCAATTGTGTGTTACCAATCTTATATAACTTCTTCACGTTATAAAACAAATTCTGCTGTGCAGTGGTGGTATATGCCTTTAATCCCATCACTCAGGAAGCAGAGACAGTAGAATCTCTGAGTTCAAGGCCAGCATGGAGTACAGAATGACTTCCATGAAGCCAGGGCACAGAGAACCCTGTCTTGAAAAAACAAAACAAACAGACAAAACCTAATTCCCATTGTGGTGGCTTGAATAGGAATGACCCACATAGACTCAAGTGTTTGGTGTCTGGCACATAAAGAATGGCACTATAGGAGATGTGACCTTGTTGGAGGAAGTTTGTCACTGTGGAGGTGGGACTTGAGGATGTGTGTGCCCAAACTAGGTCTAGCATGACTGTCTCCTTCTGTTGCCTGTGGATCAAGATGTAGAACTCTCAGCTCCTTCTCCAGCACTGTGTCTGCCTGCCTGCTGTCATGCTTCCCACCATGGACTCTAATAGACTAAACCTCTGAAACTGTAAGCCAGCTCTAATTAAATGTTTTCCTTTATGAATTTCTGTGGTCATAGTCTCTTCATAGCAATAAAACCCTAGTACTCATTCAATGTGGAATATTTAAGAAATATACATACTCCATGAAGGAAATGAAATCAACCAGAACCATCCCAGCTGGAAATAGCTAGCATTGCTCTTGTGGTATGTAACTCCCTGGGTATTTGCTGACATATCTGTGAAAAATATCTTTTAATGTAACACAAAGAAGTCTTCAGATGCCTTCTAATGACATTTTTTTACACTGATTGAGTATATTCTAACTTACTTTAATTTACTTTTTCAGGCCCTCAATTCTTTTCAATGTGCTCCCTTTAGAAATGATCGTGTAGACACCTATCTATAGGTGTGCTAGATAATCTCCCCCTGGGGACCACTTTTGAAGACTTCCTAATACTGCGTCCCTGGTTGGAGCATCCCTGGGTCAAAGTCTAAGGTTCACTACAGTGGTAGAGGAATGTAAGGGCAGCATATGGAGAAACCTCATTCAGCATTCCCAGCCATTTGATTCCTCTTTCAGAGAAAATGGGGCCACCGTCCCAGCCTCAGTTGTGAGGAAGAACTAAGGGTGACCTTGGGAGTGGCCCAAGGCTGGCCACTGGAGAAATGGGTGTGGAGTAGAACAGGGCCAGATTTCCAATAGGTGCCTTCACCTCTAGCTATTTGACCCCAGGCAAGTGTTTTAATGACAGCAAGGCTCTGGGAACTCTAAGAAATGCGGACAATGATATTTTCCATGCACGGGGTGGGGTGGCTGTTGTGTGGCTCTAATGAATGGGTGTCTGTGAAAATGCTCTGCAAATGGAACTGGGAAGGAGCTTTCCTGGGGGCAGCTCAGGGAAATCGAGCAGCTTTTCTAAACCTCCAGAGACCATCTTCTCAGTGTGTGGCTTTAAGCTTTTGTTTGAAATAATGTGAATTCCCAGAATATTAGACACACCCGTGGTCAAAAGTAAGTAGGGCCCACACCCAAACCGAGGGTGTTGGGAATCCTGGACCCTTTCTGTTCACAGTTGTACACTCGGTTTGCCTTCCTGTCTGTCTTCCTGTGCAATCAGCTGGTTGTGAAGAAGGTAAAGTATAACACCACATTACCTCCCTGAAGCGATCGCGCCAGACCCTCTCCCATCCCACCCAATGGCATGTAATGCAGAGAAAACAAGGAAACAGACCAAGGCATGCTTGCTACTTGATTTAGGTCTTTTAGATCATTGGTATTTCCTGATACCAAATAATTATAATTTTATTCCGTTGAGACCTTAAGAGAGATGGCAAAGGTGAATGACCTTCCTGCAGCTTGGGGCTGTATGAGGGATTGTTTTGCTTTTGTTTTTGCTGCCTGGGCTCTTCTAGGACTTGTTCATATCTCCAATGGGTCCAGGTAGGGGTGGACCAGAGAAGAGCCACTGAGAAGTGTGACTGCTCTTCTCATCTCTGCTACCATGCTAAGGCCTTGGATGGGACTGTAGTGCAGTTCGCTTGGCTCTAAGGACTCTTCTAAGGTCAAACTTCAGGGACCTCAGCAGCCCCTCGGGCATAGATAAGTAGCTTCCTGGGGACATGTGTGCTGGGGCCAGGGACAAATAATGAGGTGCAAAAGTGTGAGAAGCAATTCCCCCAAGAAATACTTGGCACTTATCCCTGCCGTCAGACATGTGACACCCTGGACAAGCCAGGTAACTTGTTACACCTCCACGAGAAGGGGATGCCCCTCTTTACCTGTAAAAATGGTTGTGAGGACGAAGAGGGGTGCTGCTGATAGAAGGAAACATGTTGCAGTGGTAACCTTACCCTTCCTGGTCTTTCTGCTCACCCACTTTGCACCCACCCCAGGTGCAGCCAAGCACATCACCAGTCCCTTAGGAAAGTCCTGTTCTTGGAAATTGGTACCGTTGAGATCATCCTAGCACTAAAACCTCCTGCTTCCCAGCATCATACTAAGATAAACTCAGTAATCATGCTTCCTGGCTCCTAGACCATCCTTTCTACGTTCTCATGTGTCAGAAGCAGAGAGGGAGCTCATCAACTGCCCTTTTGTACATGCACCATTCCCATTCACGAAGCCCAATTTCCTTCTAAAAGCCCCTCCCTCATCCTAATACTATCCCATTGCAGATTAGAATTTAGCACGTAAACTTGAGAAAGACCCAAATATTTGGTCTGTGATGTGCGCCAGAATAGCCTACAGATTTAGCGGACACTGCCAAGACCTGTGCATGGCTCTCTGTCTGAAACCCTAGGCCTGTCCTTGCAGGTGCTCTGGTACATCCTCCACATGGGACAGGCGTTGCTCTAAGAAGCCTTCCTCTTAGACAAGAACCCAAGTGGGTTGTGCTTTAACACTTGCATGGAGATAGTAGCTTGCCATCATCTCTTCCCAACTTGAGGAGTGCGCTGTGCCTACTTCAGCCCTGTCTCCTCATTCTGTCCCTTCTGTCAGCCTTTCTCCTTTGGACTTTTTCAGTCTTGAAGGCTCCTTGTGACAACACTTAATTTTCTGAGAAAGCCCTTACCATGTTCACCACTGAGCATGCCAGTGAGGCTCTAGACATTGCTTTTGCTCAACCATTTGGCTAGATAATAATAATAGGCTTGGTGAGTTCATTCCTAGTCAATTCTTCCATAGTTGGCTTTCCCCACTATGGAAGTATTTCCACATGTAAGTGTTTAATCCACGTGCAAGATCTCTTTTCACTCAAACTGATGCTACTTATATTAGCTGACACAGGCTCTTAGCATGAGCTGAATACTGTTCTAAGAAATTAACATATAAGCCATCTGATTCTCATTATTCCTCCCATTATAAGCAAGTAAATGAAAGTATGGTGGCTAAGTGACCTGGCCAAGCTCTTACAGCTGGTTAAGTGGTAGAATGGAGATTTGAACCCATGTTGTCTTGGTGTAGTTTCTAGACCCTACTCATAAATCCCCAGTGCCTTTCTGACTTTCTCTTATCTAAGCTGGAGGTAAAGAACAGACAGAAGTTTCAGAAAAGATTTCAGTCATCCCCAGTGTGTCTGGCCCCAGTTTTCAGAACGTAGAAGTATTTATTGCTCATTGCTCTCAGCTTTTAGTCAACCAAAATTCCACAGGTAATAGTTAAGGTTCTCTTTAATGTACCATCACATATATAGATCTCTTAGAACTCTGCCAACCACTTATCAACAGTAAAAAGAAGCTTCAGGAGTAGGAAGCTCATGGCTTAGGAGGAAGAGAAGTGGCCAGAAAACCAACCCTCTTAAGACAGCAGTGCTTGATTTATGTAGTGGAGTCCACAAATATTTACTGGACACCTACTATGGGCTGCTAGGAATTGAGAATATAGTTATCAAGTTGGATAAGATCAAAGTTTCTGACATATGGGAAATCCCTGCAATTGGATGGAAAAGCATTTCCTAAAGAGAAGGAATTCCAATTGTCTTTTGCTGCATGGAAATCTGTCCTGAACTTAGAGACTTGAGATGACAGCATCCTTTGTTTGCATATGACTCTGCTACATGGGCAGGGCTCGGTATGGAAGGCTCCACTGTGGTCTACATATTGGATGCTGTACTTTCTCTGACAGCTACACTTTTCTGGGAGTTCCACTGGGGAACTGTCCATGAAGGAGTCACCTGTAGCTGGGCCATTAGTGCAGCTAAGTGCTGGTGCACCTCAGGTTTTCTTTCTACAGCCATCTGCAGCTGACTTCCAGAGAAAGGTCCCAAGAGAACAAACTCCCAGGTGGAGGCATTTTTATTAAGTATAATTTTTATCGGGTCTCTGTAGGTGTCACACTTGCTGATGTCTCATAGCAAACTCCAGAGTCTATATGGAGAGGAGCCACAATGAGAAAAACATGGGGTGTCAAGAACCAGGGCACCAATGGAACAGTGCCATACTGCCTCCTGCCTCTTCCAGTTGATTGGGTCAGTGCCATACTGCCTCCTGCCTCTTCCAGTTGATTGGATCAGTGCCATACTGCCTCCTGCCTCTTCCACTTGATTGGGTCAGTGCCATACTGCCTCCTGCCTCTTCCAGTTGATTGGATCAGTGCCATACTGCCTCCTGTCTCTTCCAGTTGATTGGGTCAGTGCCATACTGCCTCCTGCCTCTTCCAGTTGATTGGGTCAGTGCCATACTGCCTCCTGCCTCTTCCAGTTGATTGGGTCAGTGCCATACTGCCTCCTGCCTCTTCCAGTTGATTGGAACAGTGCCATACTGCCTCCTGCCTCTTCCAGTTGATTGGGTCAGTGCCATACTGCCTCCTGCCTCTTCCAGTTGATTGGAACAGTGCCATACTGCCTCCTGCCTCTTCCAGTTGATTGGGTCAGCTCTGCTCCTGCCACCCACCCCACCCCACCCAGAAGCCCCAGCAAAGCAAAAGGCCATGGATATCCCACCCAATCAGCCCACAATAATTTACCTTCCTTCTGATCATATTTGAAACATCCATTCAAGAGGCGTCAGGCAGGTGTCCAGTCCCAAATGTGTCTCTTCATTCTTGCTGCTAGTTGTGTTCTTTGGAGCTGATCAATTCTTGTCCATCTAGAACCAACACATGGCGAGTTAACCTGCATCCAAGCCCTGCTGTGTGTGATTCGGTGTGCACTGGACTGGTGTGGCAGGGTGAACACAAATCCTCTCTGTCCTGGAGATCCTTGGAAAGGCCACAGGAGTTAGCCACATGAGCCAATGCTAGTGCGCAGTCCTCATGCAGTTCCTGTGGGTTGCCAAGAGCACTTTGGTTGCTACACAGAGAATCCTTTGGAGGCCACAGGGAGAGAAGTTGACTAAGATCTTCGAGTATGAGGACACCCCTCCCCAATCAAGTGCTCTTAATTCCCAATTCATCCTTTAACGTTTGTTAGCCAGTTATTTCTTGCCACAAAGGGCCTCAGTGAACTCAACAGTTAGGAAAAAGCTCCCCCCTTTCTCATCACACTATTTTCCTCAAGGTAATGAATACAGAATGATCTACCTAATTGAAGAGGGGCAAAGGGCCAGAGAACACTGAAGGAGAGGACTGTTGACATTTCCAAAAGTTCTTATCCCATCACACAAACTTGTATAGCCTAGCCAAGCGGTGAGGCACGCAGTGGTCTCCTCTCATTGGCAATAAACTGTTGCATTGTCTTGGTAAGTCTAGGACCTCTCCAGGTATTTTTATAGAGAGAGTGAGTGGGCGGAGCAGGAGCTACCTGACTTGTAGTCAGGGTTCTGGCATCCAGACTGGGAAAAGTGAGGTAAGATGCTCCCATTATAAACAGGCTCCATTGGCAACTGCAGCCTTGCAGAAGGATGGGCTGTGACATCCTGTCTTTGACATGATCAGAATTGTATTTGGAGGCAATTCATCTGGCAGCAATATCTAATCTGATTTGAAGATGGGCGATGGAACAGTGATATCCCCAAATCATAACAGCATCAGGGGTGACCATGTGCTAGGTACTTGATGTACACGCTTCCATTCTGTCCTCACATACCTGTGAGATAAGGTATTGTTTTCCATTCTGTACAGATAAGGAAATTGAAATCCAACAGATCCATACATTTGCCCAAGGGTTAAACTGCAAATGAGTAGTAGAGTCAAGATCAAATTCAGATCCATCTGACTCTAAATCCCCTGCTTCAGAGGCTATTACAATAGCACAGATAAGAGATAATGAAAGCCAGAGCCAGGGCACCAAGGCAAACACTGTAAAGAAAACAGTAGACAGAAGACCTATGCCAGAGGAAATTGAGGGACTGGACTGTGCAGACCCGAAGGTGGGGTGGGCTGAGGGAATGTGATGTTGAGTTCTTCCTGTGGAGCCCGAAGCAGGTTTGGAATTGGATTCACCAAAGCCAAGTGAGCAACAACAACAGGAAGCAAAGCAAACAAGGTGGAGGAGGCTCTGGTAGCAACAGATTCAATGTTCCACTTTCCTCCAAAGAACTGATGAATCTGCTGTGTTTGACAGGTCAGGGATGGTGTAATTATCCATTCATTTAAGTCCAATTCTTCTTTTGTATTTGTATATTCTTCCATGGGCGCTGGAGGGCAGAAACAAGGAATGAGGAATCCTGGGGAAATTATTAATTGCTCTTTCATAGGAAAAGTTGTACCTCGAAACGACTGGCTAAGCTCTTAAGGCTAGACATTCACCTTAGTATAATGCCTCTTGCCTGGATAACACCCCGCATGCACTTTGATACAATGGTATTGACAGTGTCACTCAAGAAACTTTGAACACCTGGGTCCAAACTCTGGTACTAATTTCAGGCCTGTGGGTCATTGAGAAAGTTCCTTAAATCTTGGCACCTCTTGTTTAGTCATCTGAATGTCAGAGGTGACAGAGAGACTTCTTTCACTAGCCTTTCAGTGAAAGACACATGAGGGACCTGGATCCGTCCACTCAAATATGCTAGATAATATCATTAGTGTCAGCACTGAGAGCCAGTGATTCATATCAGGGAATGCTATCTTGCCTTGACCCCTAACACCCAAGCTTGGTAGACAGGATTGCCTATGTTATTAGACATAGGATTTTGCTGGGCAAAAGCGTAATATTATTGATTTAGACATTTATATGCAAAGTTCTCTGAACCTGCTTGCCTCCCATCCTTTTAGCATCCCTTCCTCTTACGTTATTTGGCTTGGTGCATAGCCGAAGTCTGTGCTGGTGCCAGGAACCCTGTGAAGATGTCTTCATTTTGGTGCAGGGCCTCCTTCCTCCCAGGGGGCCTTCACCTGGCTCCCTTCAGGTTTGCAGAGAAATACTACAACTCCTTTGGTTTTCCGATCCTCAGCCAACTGTGTCAGCCACAGATAGCTCAGGATCTTTGTTCCACTCATCAAGAAGGACAAAAAGAAAGCAATTTGGCAGCTCTGACTTGGAGGGGGAGGTCCTGGAATCTAACTTTTCTTTCCTTCGCTGATCCTTCCTCTCCTGAAGCTTTAGTACAAACTTAAGCTTTTCTCTACATCAACACATTTCCCTACTTTCTGGGCCCAAAGGGAGAAGCTCTCTTCTGAGGCCCTCTCCTCTGCAGGGTTTACCTGTCCACCTGCCACTGAGTGGAGAGGAGAATTTGCAGTTTCTAGAAATTTCCGACTGCTCCCCCTCCCTCCAGTCTTACCTTAGAGGCAACTTCCAGTTGGCAGTTGACAAGACTGCCTACATTTTGAAAAGCTATAGTTCTACTGCTAGTGAACTCTGACTCTTTGGCCTCTCAGCCTTCTGTCTACTATTCCAGTTGGTCATTCCCACACCCTTCTTTATGTTCTAGATGTCTCCTTCCTCTTTTCCCTAACTCTTGAGAGAATTTTCTCACAGGTTTACTTTCGCCTAACCTCAGCCTGACCCTCATCAAGCACGTACCAGGTGGGCCCAGTTTGAAGGTTGACTTGGCCTCGCTCACTCTGACTGATATTTTCTTGTTAGAGCTTAGCCTTTCCTGCTGCTACATTCTCTGCTTCCCCTCTTGCTTCTTTCTGGTGACTCTATCAAAATCACTCCCTCCTCTCAGGAAAGGCCAGACTTGCCAAGCAAATGAGCAAATGATCAATTCCTACTTCACATTTTAGGGCTTCTAGAAGTGTATGCTCCCACTAAACACACACAGGCCTTAGAAACTTCTCCTGACTTCCCTTGCCACTTCTCCTCTCAGTTCCCAGACTGTCCCACCCAATGAGTGTGTTCTTCCACAGCCAATTCAGGGGCCCAGGGCTCTTCTCTTCAGTGATCACATGTCACCATTCAATGATCTTCTTGATCACATCAAACCTAGAAGTCTCAAACTCAGCAGCCACCACCAGCTTTGGCAACTTTATTTCTCCTGCCATCTGTATTTCTCTGAGAGGATGTGGCCTGTAGTAATGCCAGCCTACCCGGAAGGCCCGCCCATGGCTGGAGCCATTTCTCTTTATGATTTATGGAACCCTGAGGACCTCCTTCCCTTTCTTTCTGTCATCACTGCCATCAACCCAGGACCTCCAGAGTTATGCCTCAAGGATCACATGCTGACTTTTCTCTCCTCAAGTTGTCTCAAATGTGTCCCATGCAGACATCACTTCAACCTTTGGTGGCAACTGGATGACTCTGAGCATTGTAGTCTCTTTTCACTAATATTGTCAACAGTTCAAGGACAGGACAGGACCATCCTCAGCTGCCTCATATGGCACCATGTCAACAGTAGACACAGTAAACATTTCGAAATGCTAACGAGTGAATGAGCATTAGCAGGGGTTGGAGGCATGACCTCTCCAGAGTCATTTCTGGAACAGGGACTAAGATGGTCTAAGAATACATGCCAAGCATCCCCCTGGATCTCTGGCTACTTTGAAACTCACTCTTATTGTTATCCCTTCTTAATGTTCCAAAGTGTCTCTTAGTGGTATCATATTCTCAGTCTAAATGTTTTCTGGGAAGGATTGTGGGCCTTTACTTAATGTGAGGACTATGGAAAGACAAGGTCCAAACAATTCTGACCAGTGGAGAAGTATGTCAAGACCAAAGATCATCCCCAGAGCAAACAAGGGGATGGTTATGTCTTCACAGGGTGCCAAGTTCCCAATTCAAACTAAGCATCGTTTATAATTTGACTGCTTTTTGTCCAATGGGGAAAAGTTGCTTTCACATAGAAGAACATCAGAATCGAAAAGTTCTTTGTTTTGTTGCCATTAGGTCAAAAAAGAAAGATTAAAGACAAATGTGCCCATGAGTATCAAAGTGATTAAGCAGTCATGCTTCTTGCCCTGTGGGAGGTCATTACCGTGAAGAATGCAGCAGTCTTGGTGGCTCCTATTAACAGTACCTATTGACTGTATCTGTTTTTCAAATCCCTCCTCATAAAGATAGAACTTGCTCCTAATGGCCACCAAGCTCTGTACCATTTAATGTTGTATTGGTGACCAAGGTCATGACCCCAGCTCTACACAGAAAGCCTGATACCAGGTTCCTACTTGACCTCACAGTGACAGATCTGAGGAGATCAAACACCCAAAGAAGGTGAAAACAGGGCTGTGACTGACTTCAAAAGAGACCCCACCCCAGGCAGAGAACTCCAGTGGTGCCATGGGAGTTAAAGGATGGAGAGCTGCAAACCAGAAGTAATGTGACAGAGCGCTTCTTTCTTGAGAGAAGACCGGGTGGGGGTCTGAGATAAATTACTTGATTAGCATCCTCAGTTTCCTCATCTAAAATACATTTTCCTACAAGGACTGTTATAAGGGTGAAATATTGTGGAACGGGATTTGACTACTTTGTGCCAGGCACAATTCCAAGTGTTTCCAGCCATTAAATCATCTGATCCTCGGAACCAACCCTAGGAGTAGTTTTATCCTCATTTCACATGGGAGGAGACTGGGGAAGAAAAGGCTAAGTAACTTGTGAAGGTCACCCAGCTAATCATGAACAATTGACCCATGAAGCCACCAGCCACTGAAGCTATAACTCCAAAATTTTGGAGTTGAAAGAGGAGACAACCGTGGAAGTGATGACCAAAATGGGATGTGAAGAACCACGGAGTAGGCAGGGGTTACCTTGTGAAGGACAGAAATCAAATTTTGCTTTCCGTGCCCTCCTCCTTACTGTGAGAATGTGGATTATGTGCCAACATGTTCTTTGTGCATATTTATTTGAGTATGTTTGTGCTGTGTTTGAGTGTATGTTTGTGGGAATATTTTTTTCTGTGAGCCTGTATTTTTTTGTGGGTGACGTATGTATGTTTGTGTGCATGCATACTTTGTTGAGCACACGTGTGTCTGTGTGATGAGGACAAGCAGGCTTGGTAGCAGGTACCTAGTGGTTTTTCAACATTCCTTGCTCTGTCATTTGCCCTCGTGCATACACTAAAGCCATAGCCTTAGCAAAGCCCCCTTGGCCATGGTCTCCTTGTCTTACTGCCATCCAGTTCCTTTTCTAAGCAGCTCCATTTGGTCTGTTTTGTTCACCGGGATATTGATTAGATCCTGTTGGGAGGGGAGCATTCTAGTGCTCTAAAGACACTAAAATCTTGTCTGTGGGTACAGATTCTTCCCATATCTACCAAAGGGATTATTTGATCAACAAGGCTTTTAAGAGTTTAGACAGCAAAGAGTATATGATTCATATCTTCTAGTATAAGCTTAAATTTAGCAAGAAACTAGTTATTTTTGGCCAGCCTGCCAATGTTTGGGAAGAGCTTCTTTTGTGTTGAGCTCTAAAGTTGCTGTAGAAATGATGTCTCAGCTCCCTGGGGTGTCAGTCTAGTAGACAACAAGCATGGGAGGAGGCCTAGCTGTAAAGTAGATATTGAAAAGACTGAAGAATGGGGTCCCTTAAGAAAGATCCCAAACCTCTCTAACAGCTGTGTGACTGCTTCTCCTGAAGCTCTACTCAAAACAATCCACAGTGACCTGTGGTTTCTAGAAATCTCCAACCAAGTTTTCCTAGATGTAACCCAATTCATAGCTCTGCATCTGCCAGCACCAAGGAAAGCCCGAGGTCAGGTGCTTCATCCACCCAGTGGTGTGGGGATTGTGTTCATTATTGTAGACACGCATGGTAAGAGACACAAGAGTGCTTACTGAGATTTTACTGAGAACCAGAGAAACTATGAGGACTGGGGCTCAGGAACACGCTTCTGGAAGATGGAGCTGGAGACTCTAAGTCATCTTTTTATGTTTCCATTCCCCTGACCTTCTATAAAACACCACACTCAGAGTCTCTCTCCCACTCTTCCATTCGATAGCAGCTCTAACTTTGTTGGCCCTTCTAGTGAGCCTTTGATTTGCAGGCTTAAGACATGGAAAACTTGAGCCTTGTGAGACTAGACCAGCACTGAGGTCCCTCTGGGAACAGGGCTGGTCCAGTTCGGATGGAAGTCATTCAATAAATGCTACTAGGAGGGATAGGTATCAGGGAGTTGGAGTGATAAGAGATGAAGTATCTTAGGGCTGTCTTCAAGATGTCCCATGGCTCTGTCACCCATTGCCTCCCTACAGGAAACCAACAGCACTCCATCTCCAAGAAAATATGAACCAAGAAAGAGTATTGGAACATGCAGTGATTAAAATTTGTGATTTAACTGTATGTTCATAATCATTTCATACATAAATGGCTTCTGTAGAAGCATATCTGTCTCTGCCACCAAGTGTATGTCTTTCATTAATGCACCCTGGCTTGCACAGGGTTCAAGAGCTTGCTCATCCTGCTTCCACTCTAAATCAGCTACCCACCACCAGGGGTTTGTGGTTCGGAGAGAGCTGCAAGCCCCACACTTCTGTGCAAGACCAATGGCTTGTCAATAACATTAGCCAGCATTACGGGCTGCATGGGGGTAAGCAGAATCAATAGGACCAAGTAAAAAGTCTAATAAGTTGACATGGCCAGCCTCAGCACAGCTCACATTACGAGAAATGAGTTTCCTTAAGGAACTAGCGTCAGGTTGTTCAGGTGCCCCACACCCAGATGTCCTGACCAAGATTTATAGCCCCGTGCTTAGCTGGTGCGACAAGGTCAGCCTGGAAGTGAAATGGCAAATGGGATTAACTGCAGAATAAATGGGTGAGTTGGGCCATTCTGCTGCTATCCACTGAAGTGCAGGGACGGGGGAACCTTGGTATGACTGTGGTACCTTAGAGCAGCCTCTCTTGGTAACTCTGGCCCCTCCTCAGGGGAAAGGACCTGCTGAGTTCTGGTGATAAACTGCTTAGGGCTTGTCACAGTTCCTGCAGAGTGGCTTTCCTTATGTCCTTACTAATCACCTTCCATCTAGTCATCCCTGGGGAAGCAGGGGACAAATAGAGCAGGCATTTTGCTAACTCAGCTGCTCGCCCTGTATCATTGGTCCACTCTTCTAAGGGAAGCTCCATGGTATGGAGTAAGAGGGAAGACATAGCAAGGGCCCTCGCTCCGACCCAGCTATTTCTAACCGCCGCTAGACCTGGCACCAGGATTCTTCCCGGGGCTG
Source organism: Mesocricetus auratus (assembly GCF_017639785.1). Classification (NCBI taxonomy): domain Eukaryota; kingdom Metazoa; phylum Chordata; class Mammalia; order Rodentia; family Cricetidae; genus Mesocricetus; species Mesocricetus auratus. The sequence goes on along the minus strand of NW_024429197.1, from coordinate 54,049,935 downwards.
CTATCTTCCTCTTATAACAGTACTCTCCTCAAACATTATGAAACCTTCAGCAGAATCCATATAGTCACTGGTGAGCACTCATGTCATTAATCTTATTTCTTACGAGCTCAGACAGTCCTCTCTACCCTGTCTGTACCCACAAGCTCACATCAAGCCCTGAGTGGAGATTGTGGGCAATTAGGGAAAGCAACGGCCTCTGTCCCCAAAGAGAAGGTGGAAACAAATGCAGGAAGACATCAAGAGCAGTTCTCTCATTCAGTCATGAGGAAGTAGGCCCCTTCTTCGGTTAGGGATATGTGCATTGAGAACCTACTAGATGCTCAGCCCTGTCAGCAACTAAAAGGCCACAGCCTGCCTTGTGGCAGTGCGTGCTGTTCTAGGAGAGGGGGGAACGTCAGCGGGCATACAGTCCCAGGGGATGTGTGATGGGGAAGGCTAACGTGCTGCCTCATATCTTGGGATGGGGGCTCATCAGGCCACCGGACTTAAGCAAAGATGAGAAAGCAAAGAGAGAAGGTTTATAAGAAGGCGCATATTGAGTGTATTCTGGAAAGAGGTGAGTGGGTAAGACAGAAAGACTGACCAGACAGGAGACTGAAAGGGAACAGGGCTGGAGGTGAGGAATGTGGAATTCACCCCATGCATGTGCATGGAAAGAGGTCTTCAAAGTGCCTGGGGTTGGCAGACATGTGTTCTCCTCATCAGGGCTCTTTGGCTGCTTTCTGGAGGAAAGCCTGGCGAGGGGGGGTGTGCAGGCAAGTTGGATAAGAACTGGCTATCTTAGCAGCAGGAACAGGAGCGTCTATCTGGAGGAAGAGACAGAAAAGACTTTTCTGGAGAGCAATGAGGGCTGTGAGAGTCCTCAGGGCTGGAGCAGAAGGATAAAGGTGGGCCAGTCTTTCTCAGAGGCAGACTGGGTGGACAAGATGTCACCCAGGGACATGTTCAACCAGGGACACCCTTGAGTGACTCAGTCAAGATTAAGGAGCTGCTGGCATAGTGAAGCCCCGGGTGAGGGAGAGTTGAAGCCAAAAAAATAAACATAAGGTCGTCTGGATGTTAACGGATACATTTGGGGTCAAAATAGAAAATCCAAAGACAAGACTAAGGGAAGTCCATCAGCAGGGAGGACAGAAAGGCAGGAAGGAACCAGCAGGGAGGACAGAGGGGCAGGGAGGAGCCATCAGGGAGGACAGAGGAGCAGTGAACAACACGAGTACTTGAAGAAGGAACTGTACGGTCCCTCAGGAGAGCAACTAGCTTTACCTGGAGGTAGAGAGTGTTGACTGGAAACCTTGAGGAAACAGGCAGCTGAGGTAGCTAAATGATGTCAGAGCAGAAGGAGTGTAGGGGTGAAGGCTGGGTCTGGGGATATTAATTACCTGCCTCTTCATTGTGACAAAAAAAAAAACCTGAAAAGAAGCAGGTTGAGGAGAGGAGGTTTATTTTGGCTCTCAGTTTGAGGGATTCCAGTCCTCCAGGGCAGGGAAGGTTTGAGGTTTAATGTTTTCATCTCTGGCGGTAAAAACTGGTGGCACAGCTTGTCATATCTTGGTGCATCTGGAAATAGAGAGTTTAGGCCATACTCATAAGTACAAACACACACACAGACACACACACACACAGACACACACACACACACACACACAGAGACACACACACACACACACACACACACACATACCGGAAGAAAAGAAAAACCCATTTCCTCTTTCACAGCCCCACTTTCATTGCTCCCTAACTCCCCCAAACACCATCAGCAACCGGGAACCAAGTGTTCAAACACATTAACCTGTCAGGTTCCTTTCATGCTCCAACTGTTTCACCAAGTACAGTAGAATGCATGGGTAGGGGCTCAGAGGAAGAGCAGAGCCAGCAAAGTGTTGGAGCCAGAGCCTAGCTGAGTGTGCACGACAGGATGGCGGGGTGGCCTAAAGGTGACAAATCACCAAACCATGCACGAGCGAGCCGTCACAAGGTGGAGACACCATCTCAACAGGCGTTGGTAAGAGCATCAACCCCAGTGCCCTCTGCCTCACCCACAGCACCCGTGCTCGCCATTTAACTGGAATTATGGTGGGAGACATTGCAGCAGTTCCAGAGAGTCTACACCTCTGCATGAATAAGAGAAATTAAAGGGCCAAGTGTATTGAGTATCTTGGGTTATTCACATGTCCCTTTCACAAAACCAAACCAAGGCCCTTTTCACAAATCTGGTCCATGTCCTTGGTGATTTATCTGATGAGACAAACCCTAGCAGACTGTTTTCTCTTTCTCACCAATGTCCACGTTGATTTTGTTGCTCATTTGCTTTATGTTGTGTTTGGAAAACCCAGTGATTACAAGCTCGACAACAGCTTGGGCCAAAGCAATAATGTGTTGACCCTAAGGATACCCTGGTGCTTCTTTTGGGGGAAATGAAGATTTAGCCAGCAATGTCCCAGGGAACTTAAAATCTTCCAGGGCACAGAGCACAGAGAGTGCCTGTGGGGCCACCACAGGCAGTGAGTATCTGAACAGGAGAGCCCCGCCCCCAGCAAGGTGAGTGGCAGGCCAGGGCAGCAGGAGGGAAGGGGTCTGAGAGGAGACCCAGGTCAGGAATCCTGACCAGGGCTTTCTGGGAAGGTTTCTTGTTGTTTTGTTCTTGGTTTTATTTAATCCCTCCTCAAACAATTCTATCTACCCCCATTTTAGGGAGGAGCAAGCCAGGCTCAGGGAGGATGTCTGTTTAGGAGACTGTAGCTGGAATGGCAGCAGGCCTGCAATCTAAGCCTACAGTCTGACTGTGACTGAGCCTGTGCTGAGAGGCAAGGGAACAGGGGTGTGGCTGGGAGGGGAGACAGGCTCCCACTGCACATCTACCTGACCTTTAATCCTTTGTCACTTACCCCCAGGATTGATGGAAACACTATGCAGAGCAATGTGGGGAAAGGAGAGAGACCTGATAAGTCAGGCTGAGGAACCCCATACTCACATCTTCTTCAGCCATGACACCTGGGTACTCCTTCCCACAGTGACACACAAATGGGCTGACACACCATCCCCAGGCAGAATCAATACGTAGAAACCTAGCAGAACCTCCCAATAGGACCCTCACAACTAGGATTGTACCCTGTTATTAGATGCCCTTTCTCAGGACCGCTCCTACTGGACAGAGCTCCTCAGATTGGCTTAGATTTGTCATCTGCCAACAGTTGGATAGTAAGTCACACCTCACACTTTCCCAGTGTGCACTGGGTGAGTTTTGACACTGCGTCTGCAGGCAGAGCGCAGCCTTCACACTCTGGTCGGTTTTGTCTTTTGTCTGCTAAGCTGCTCTTTGTCCATCCTGACCTACCCCCACTTCACCCTCCCTTGCCTGGCAGGTGGTAACACGGGAATCACAGCATTGGGGGATGAGGCTTGGGAGAAGGGGAAGTTGGCTTTGGAGATAAGTGGAGAGCAAGTGTACCCCTGTATGAATGCATATATATACATGCGGTAACTGAGAACCACTCACATATGCCCTGTAAACTAGCCAAGCTAAATGTACGTCTGTCATGACCTGACTTGCATGACTTTGGACTGGAGCAATGGAGGCAGAATAAAAAAGGATAATTGACTAGAAAAAATTGGATAGAATACTTGTTACACTTAGAAGTCAAGATTACAAAAACAAAATGACATCAAAGTGTTCATTTTAGAATGCTTGGAATTAACATAGAGCATAAGCAAGGACCCCAGTGCCTCAGACCCATGGCAAACGCCTTCCCCTGGTTCAAGTATGGATGTTGACACCATATATTAGCTACAGCCTCTTCCTCCCAGTGACTGTGTCCCTACAGAGATCTCCTCCTGAGGTTAGCTCCCCACCCTCGGCTAGCTGTATGTAACACACTGAGTTTCTGGGCTGCTGGTGCATCTCCATAAGAACTCACAGCCCACTGGACCCAGCATTTCTGCATGTATGTCACTTTTTTTCCATTGCTCCAGTCCAAAGTCATGCAAGTCAGGTCATGACAGACATACATTTAGCTTGGGCTAGTTTACAGGGCATATGTGAGTGGTTCTCAGTTACTGTATGTATAGTTATGTCATTTGCCTCTTGTGTCCAGAAGCAAACAGGGTCAGAGGTCATACGTAGGTCATACAAGTTCTAGGAATGGGTGGATAAATGAGAAACCAGGTTTTAAATGTGTAGAGTTACAAAGACTCTGACTTATGTGGAAAGATTCTCCAAAACTTACACTGATATTTAAAGTAGACTTCATAAAAGGTACCTTTAATGTGGGAGTCACCCTAGAAGGTAAAATAGCATTGGGTGAGTTTTACATCTAAATGCAACACTTATTCTAAACTATCAAATTTTTCCTGTATGAGTAAGTTACAAAACATATTTGTTATACATGATTATTGCTTAAACTTGTAGAAAATTGGACCAGAAAACCAAGAGGCAGAATAAAAAAGGATAATTGACTAGAAAAAATTGGATAGAATACTTGTTACACTTAGAAGTCAAGATTACAAAAACAAAATGACATCAAAGTGTCCATTTTAGAATGCTTGGAATTAACATAGACATCCACATGAGGACACACGCACTCACACGCAAATATATAGCAAAGGAAATATAGAGCAAAGGAAACGTTATCACATACCCATCCCATAAGTGGGCAAGGAAGTGAGAATTCAAATGTATCTTTATTATTCAGGTGTGTAAAGTTAAAGGCATCAGTGGCACCTGTTGTTGATAATATTATTAGGAAATAAAATGGCTGGTAAGGAGGTAAAATGGCCTTACAGAGAACAACTTTCAAGTATCTGTGGTAAGAGTGGACATGTATACTTTGGACATGTCCACCATTACCTAAGAATCAATTCTAAGACAATAACTATATAGAGTTAGGATTTACAAGTAAGACTGTTCACTGATGATTGTCACTATTAAGAAACTTAGAAGTATCTAGTTTTGTAAGTAGATGATGATTAAATAGGTTATAAACTATTCAGCAGAATTCCATGCCACTGCTATGTCTTACATGAGTTGAATCTCCATGGTTGAGCACAGTAGGGAACGTTTTCTCTGTGGTTAAGCAAAGAGAGGACCACTGTCCAGTGACGTGTCTTATGGCAGCGAGCCATTTTCATTGTTTTAAGTTTAGAAGTGTAACACAAAAGAGATAGATATATACCAAACCACTAACGGTGAGTATCCTTGTAAATGCGGAGGTGATCATTGACAGTCTTACGCTGTTTCTATTTTATACAGTTAAGCAATTATTTGAATGCCATATTAAGCAGATACTCCCTTTGTGATCCAGACAGAAATGATAATTCCCTGCTGAAAAATAAATAACTTCATAACGGAAAAAAGGCTTTGGGGGGGAGATTTTCAAGCTCATTCATCATTAACTGAAATAAATTTTAGTTGGATTCAAGTTAGGCATAAAAATATTATATAAACACTAGAAAGGGAATAAATTATTAGTAATCTCTGGAGAGAAAAGAATGTCCAAACATAGGGCCATGAAGAATACTGCAAGGAAATGATATTCTTCGTTTAACCTAAAAATGGAGAGCTGGCTTTTTCACACCAAAATCATCAGGAGTAGAATTGGGGATTTTTTAAAAAAAAATATTAATATAATAAAAAAAAAAAAAAAAAAAAAAAAAGAATTGGGGATTTTTTTTCACAACTCTGCCAGAAAATAGTTACTATTGTTGACTCTTGAAGGGCTCACAGAAAATATTAAGGGAAACAACCGGGAACTCAGTTTAAAACTAGACAAAGAAGGTATTTTGGTGGCCAATGTTTTTTAATGCCCCATCTGTCATCGATTTCTAAAATAACAAACAAACAAAACTCAAACCCACTGGAGATGTTCTCTTTATTGTTTTCCCTAATATATTAGCAAAAGATAATAATACTCAGTACTGGGGAATAGAGGACCTGGCCTGGTTGACTAAGGTACGAGAAGAGAATCGTCATTTCTGTTTGTGTGGAGAACACTGGAAATATGATAATCTTTTATAGTCTTTATAGTAAAAGATGTGCACAATGTCGCATGCATGTTCACCATTGTAGAAATAGAGTGTCAGTGTTCCAAAGAAGCAACTCCCTACCACAGACACTGCGAGCCTAAAAAGAGCTTTCATTACCTGAGAGGTGGTAGGAGACCACATACGTTAGGAAGCACTGCCTGGATGGAAAATCAGGACAAACACTGTAAGCCGGAGCCCACATGCAGTGAACATGTTTGCCCTACTTCAGCTTTTCAAGCTTAAACCAACGTGCATGGGGTGTGCTTGGGGTGTTAAACATTCACGCCAACACTCAGGGATGTGAGCAAGAAGAACATCTGGGAATCTGACTACAGTGTCGGTAGAGGAGCAGGCCAGAAGTGGAGTCATGTCTTCTTGGTTCTCTGCCTGGGGAGGAACGACGCATGCAGGCAAGGCTTGCTCTGAACATTGGCTGCCTCTCTTTCTGTGTCTCTGGGTCACCACACTATCTTAGCTGCTTATCTCTGCCTCAGTTTATCATTGTGAACGTTCTCCAAGTCAACAGAAGGAAAAATATAGACCCCAGGATGGGATCTAGCTCCACCATCTCCCAAGGGATTTAACATCTCCCCTACCTACATGGCCAAGAAAATAGCACATGGCTCTTCCAGGAACTCATTATGGTTTACAGGAGGAAAACTAAAGGGAATCAGGCTATACCACGATACTTACTCAAAGTAAGTATTGTATATACTATACTAAGTCTTGTATATATCATACTTTTCTCCAAGTAAGTATTGTATATACTGTGGCATAGCCTGCTTCCCTTTATTTTTTACTACTTCCCTTTACTTTTCTTAAAGTAACTATTGTGATTTTCTCAATAACATCATTTTCATATTAACTGCTGAGAGAATTTATGACATTCAAAGTGTTTGTCAGCCACTGCTGGAGACCGCCATGTGTTTTCTCAAGATGATCTAGGCACAGGGTCAGTCTGGAGAAGGCACAGGTATGGGAAGAAGAGTCCATTAGCATAAACCCAAAGTCTGTGTGAGAAGATACACAAGTTTCCTGTTGCTACTGTGACATATTGCCATAGACGCTCTGCTAACGGAACATCAATTTACCATTTCAACTCTCTTTGGATTAGATGTCCCACAAGATCTAGTAAACAAAATCAGGATGTTGAAAGGACTTAATTCCCAGAAGCTCTGGGTGGTAATGTGCTTCTAGGCTTCAATCGGGTCATTGGCAAATTCAGTGCCCTGCAGTTTTAGAACTAGTTCTTCAGCCTTGGGTGATGTCCAGCCAGAGTTTCCCTAAGCTTTTAGAGATTCCTGAGGTTCTGTGTTCTCAAAGTCTCCTCCCGTCTTCAAATCCTTCCATGGCTAAAGTCATCTCCTACTCATACTTCAGATCTCTTCATTTTTGTCATCCTCCTCCTCATCATCATCATCAGCTACTTATTTTTTATTTATTTTGGGGTTTTCAGTACTAGGGATTGACTCTAGGGCCTTATATATACTAGGCAAGAACTCTACTAGTGAGATAAAACTTCAATTCTTTTCCCTTTATTTGTGTTGAGACAGGATTCACACAGTTGCCCAGGCTGGTTGTACACTTTAGTCTGTGGCCCAGGCAGGCATTAAACTTGATCTCATCCTGTCTCTGACGTCTGCGTGGTTGTGAGTCATCTGCCATGGCACCACTATATTACTCTGAAGCCAGCCAGAGAAGTTCCTCTGCTTCTCTAGGCTCAGGCGATTGGATTAGAGTCATAGAAAGCCAGCCTGCTGTAGTCTCTGGTCAGCCGATTAGTGGACATGACATCTGCAAAGCTGCCTCTTAACAGGCCTAGATCTGTGATTCCTTCAATATTCATAGAGGCAGCAGTTAGCAGGAGGGAGGGCATCTTTAGAATTATGTCTACCATAGATGATCTAGACGATAAAATGGGGACACCGGCAACTTGGTGACCACCAAGATCTAAAGGATGGAGAGAGAGAGATGACCCTAAGTTCATCCTTTGACCAACAGGTGTCAGGGATGATGATGTCAATCATCCAGTTTTCTCTTCCTCCTGTTCCTTGCTGCAACCCCTCTCTCACATTACCTTTTGTCCACAGTGTGGTGTCAGACGAAACAGGACACGGATGTGTGCACACTTCAGGAATCAGTCTTTTACTAAGAAGGCAAGCGTTACTCAATGCATCTCAAGCAGACGTCTGTGAGTTCTAGTTGACTCTTCATCATCACAGTTTATGCAAGTCATTTACATTACATATACAAGTGTTTTATGTTTACAAACTATTCAACATTTACAAATGAATTAGGCATTATTATTATTGTTCCCATTTCAGAAATGAAGCTCATAAAGTCAACCAGTTTTTCTGAGTTTACTGGTCAGAGCAAGGTAAGCTGCTTGTTGACAAAGCTGCAAGAGAAGCTGGGGAACTGGCTGACTGTGAAGGCGGGGTTTTCCAAGGGTCCCTAGTGTACCCTGAGTGTCTTCAAGAATCTTCAGGGGTTCTGTCGGGCTTTGCCTTTTCCAACTACGTCCCCTGACATCGACTCTCCAGCACATTGTACCAGTCCGAACTCAAGAGCAAACATGCAAATCCAATTGTTTCCTATTAAGCCAGACATTAAAGAGATTTGCAAAAATGTCAAATGGTATCTTACTAATTTCTCTGAAAACATAGATGTTTTCCAGAAAACATTTGTTATTTATGCTACCGTGTAATGGATTTATTATTGTTAATTTTAAGTAATATAAATATTTTTTACATCTTCATTTGCAATCCCTCTGTGTAAACATCAGTAAATATAACCCTTGTAAACAAAAGCTCTTTGGTGCCTTTAACAATATGTAAAACTATAAAGAAGTCTTGAAACATAGGTTTTCACTTAAAATCAAATCAAACGTCAGCAAACTATGGCACTTGGGAAAATAATCCAGCCCACCATCTTCTTTGATAAATGAAGTTTTGTTTTGTTTTGAACATCACTATTCTGTTTTCAGTGTAGTATCTGTCACTCTTTTCGCACTGTCTCAAGAGAGGTGAACACTTGTGACAAAGACTGCAGGGGCACAAAACACATTTGCTAGCCAGCCTTTTGGTGAGAGAAAAAACAAGCCAACCTTGATTTTGACACACTTGATTCATCACCTAGGGCTTGACACATCTTGGGGGTGGGGGTTAAAAATCAGGTTTCTGTTGAGCCCGAGCCAGACAGATCCATCCTCCAACCAGCGAAGCTTGATTTCAAGTAGGTGTGCAGGGTAAATTCATAAACACAAGCAGAAGTTGCTATTGTATTCCCTGCAGCTAGGACAGAGACTTCCATAGTATCTACTGTAGATAGTCCTTAAGTAACAACTAAAGAAAACCAAATGATTGAAGCCAAGGTGTGATCCCATGCTTTATCTAAAATGACCCCTGTCACTCCTTTCTCTCATTGAAGAAACACTGGGAGTTTGCTGCCTGCAAGTATCAGTCTCTATAAACTTCTCCCCCACCCCCACATCCTGCCAGTAAGACCTCTGCAGCAGTAACATAACCAAACAACTTTGCCACACCAAGGTCCAACCATATCCTGTTTCTATGCTGGAGTTGAAGGGCAGATTGTGGGTTGTCCTTACATAGCTTTGACTCTGTGAACTGTCCAGGATAATTTAAAGTTATTCTGCTTAAAACACATTGGTCCATGCAACTCCTGTCTTTGCCCAGTGTTGGTAGCCAAACTATTTGACAACTACCAATGTGTTGTTTTGCATTCAATACAGTGGCTGCACCTTAAGCAACTGCTGTCCCAAGCAGCAATTGCAACTCTGCAGCTACCAGCAGGTGTTCAGCCACACAGGCCACAGCCAGGTGGGGATTTTGTTCCCTCAGGCACAGGCTCTATCCACGCACACTAAAGGGAACTTCATCTAAACCTCTATCCTTCTATAGAGCTAAGAATTCCAAAGTGGAGGTGAAATCCTGCGAGCTCAGAGAGGCTCAGTAGCAAGTAGCTAACCTTCTCTCCTTGCTGTCCTACTGCTCAGGCCCCACTGAAGACCCCTGGATACACTTAGCTCCTCCCTACCACTTCCTGTCAGCTAGTTGCTGACTCAGCCTCCTGATCCCAAGCTCATTTTATTTAATTAAACAAATGTAACACATCTTTGCATCATTAACAAAGGCAACAGGAACAAATGTAACACACCTTTACACAGTTGAAATAATATTCCACAACACCCACGGCTAATTGCATGGAAACTAGACCTAAGCAATCACAGGGCTGTACTCAGGCACCTAAGCCGTAGGTGAGTCCTTCCTGCCTTGCCTTCCTGCTGGCCCTGGGGAAGGACTTCCTACATTCTTCTTTGGGGAATAAATAAGTTTCATCACATTATAAGCCAACGTTTTCCACACTCGACTGTATTTAATTAAAAGAATAAAGCCATCCTTCTATAGATCACGCTGCCCGGCAGCATCCTATGGTCCCATTCTGATGAGGCCTTTGGAGGAGGTATGGAGAATGAAGGGCAGGACAGGAAGCCTGCCCGTTCTGCACTACCATCGTCCTTTATGGAGCCTGTGGTTCTGGCTATTGATTGGCTGGGGAAGATGCACATTTATCTCTCCCTGAACTTCCTGCAAAGCACTTGTGGTGATACCGGAAAGCCACAATCATAGAGAAGCAGGGACACGAGAATGAGTGGCTCATTCATTCAGTGGCCAGTGTTTCCTGAATACTCCTCTCCATGAGGGCTTGGAGAATGCTCCTCTCAGTACCGAGGTTTAGAGAAGGAAATCAACCCTTTGACCCTGTGGGGCTTGTTATCCTGTAGAAGGATCAGGCCTATAAATGGACAATTCCATCAGATACGGTGTGACTGTGGCGCTAAGCAGAGGCTGAGGAAACTCTTCTACAAGCTAGGTCAGGGTAGGCCTTGTCGGGATGCAGCATCCAACTCAAGTCTCCAAGTCAACTCAGTGAGGCTTCGGAAGAGAGCAGGGAAAAATTGGGAGCTTTGGGAAGTGTGCAAGCCCCATGGGAGAAGAAGAGAGGGAGAGAGAGAGACAGAGACAGAAAGACAGAGACAGAGACAGAGAGAGACAGAGACAGAGACAGACAAAGACAGACAGAGACAGAGAACAGAGATGCTGTAAACAGTGTGTCAATGCAACTGAAAGACAGGACACATTGTGGAGAGATTAAATAGATCAATTACCCTCTTTTGTAAACACTGTTAAAGTTTTTTTGTTAAGGGGCTTTATACTTTATCTTAAGGAGACCCAATGACATAATTTTCTTTTTTAAGCAAGAAAGTGATAAACTAAGGTGAGCATTCTCAAATATCTGCTGAGAACAATGGGGTTCAGAGTCCAGGAGAGGACTGGGAAACAGGACAAGAGCAGGCTTCAGCCATCTCTGGGTAAGGACATCCCTTCCCCAGGGCAGCTGACAACCCCTGATGGTGTCTTTCAGCTGTTGAAAGCTACTGCTCCTTGGGGCTCAGTTTTCTCAGTGAGTCCTTCCGGAATGCAATTGTCACTGGAGAGCTCACCTCTAAAACATCTCTGGGATTGGTTAGGACAACAGAAAGATGCCTGGAAGAGAGTCAAGGGAGTGAGTTACTGCATCGCAGCTTCCAAGGTGGTAAGTACTGTGGCTGCCTCCTACAGAGTCATCACACTAACTCTGTGAGTTCTTACCAGTCTCCTCAACAGCTGCAGCAGCGTAGCTGAGACCATAGGCCATCACTGAGGAGGGTCTTCCCCTACCCATGCTGAGGTTGCCTCATTCATGCCAAGCAGCTCTACAGCCTTTATGCTCACAGCATTAGAACAGGACAACAAAGCTCTCACAGTGGGAATAAGAGAAGTGCCGACTCATTTCATAGCTACCACAGCCACCATCATCTACACGTGCTGAGTAGGAGATAGGCTTATCATCTAGAGGTAGGTACTGATGATCCGCTGTAGGTACCAATGGTTCCCTGTAGGTACCGATGACTCCCTGTAGGTACTGATGACTCCCTGTAGGTACCGATGACTTGCAATAACCACAGGGGGATTGGCTACAGGACCCCGAAAGAACCTCAGATGGAATCTATGTACAATGTTGCTTTTGCAAATAACCTATGCATAGCCATCCTTCCCTATACTTTCATCATCTCTAGATTACTTATGCTACCTAAAACCACATGAATACTACAAACAGTTGTTATGCCACGTTGTTCAGGAAATACAGAGAGAAAATATGTATACATGTTTTGTGAAGACAAGATTTTTATTTTTAAACAAATACTTTGTCTGTATGGTTGGTTGAATTCATGGCCATGGAGGACCAGCATCACTATAGAGATGCATACATGGAAACAGATGAGCCTGTAGCCAGAAAGAGTTAGAGCGGGGCCAGGAACCCAATCCACCAAGCTTTAGAGTCCTGCTTTCATCTGGCTGGCTACGCTGCTCCAGGGAGCGCAGGGCAGGACCGGAGCCTCTTTGTATAAGAATTCTTAGGCTCCTTGTGTCTCCTTTGTAAGGAATCCTGAACTTTAGAGCCTCTTTGCTCGGCTATTGTGGTTTGAGCATCATTTGAAATAGTACTGCTTTCCTTGGCCTCGTAATTTGAGTTTGAGGATTTCTATGGGAACCTCTCTCTCTATCTAAACACTCAATATTATTGTTGGTGATTTGTATTAAAATATGGACTTTAAAGCAGTGAGCAAGGAATGAGCAAACAACAGGACAGCCTAGTATTTCTCCATCATTCTTCCTGGTGTTGGACAGCAAGCATGGCACATGTGGACATTTGTGGCCAGGGAGGGAGAACCCGGAAGCCTCTGTGTAGAGTCAGGCCACTGGAGGTAACTGCCATGTCCATGTCAGAGTCTTCCCAGGAATAGCCAGTGGCCCCAAGTGGGGCCCCCTCCTCTCTTCCTGAAACTCACAGTTGAACTTCAGGCCAGCTCCTTGAAGGCTGGCCTGGTGTTAATTATGATGCAATCCCCCAGTCATGCAGCCTCAGCAACAATTTCAGGAGTCAGGGTCCATGTGCAAGGCCATTAACACTAAACATGTTTTAATCCATAATTGTGTGAGATTTATTTAATTTAGGGGCTTTATTTATAGTTCGATCGGAATTGTAATGTATTTTCAGCTCTCCGCACTGGGATCTGTCAATTTTTACGGCATCTTTTAATTGTGTTCTTCTAGGCCAGGTGCAAGCAGTTTTCCAAAGCAGGCTGATCAGAGAAGGCCCCTTGTCATGTGGTGCAGTGGGGGAGGGGTGCTGGCCTCACACAGACATGACTCTATGTCTTTATGGGGTAGGGGTACTGAAGCCAGATCCCGATGCTCTGAGCCCATAGCTTAGAAGTCACAGTCTTAAAGCCCAGTCTGGCTAACCTTTTCCTTCCTGCTCTGTCAGAGCTTGTGTGCCAGCGTGAATTTCCCCAAATCTCTCTACTGCCCCTTTGTTTACTCCTCTGTACGTTTAACAAACATTTACTGAGTGCCTGCTCTGAATTAGGGTTTATTCTGAGAATACAAACACAAAATCGAGAGCAGTGGTTAGCCTTTCAGCAGTTCTTGCTACCACAGGCAAAGGCAAATCGGAGAGACAGCTGCTACTTAGCATCTGGTTAGTCTTAACCAGAGACAGTATAGAGTCACAGTGCTTATAAAGTCCTGGAATTTTAGCCAAACTAATTCATTGAAATGATTAAAATTTGGCTAATAGCTCTATGAGGTTAGCAAGTCAGTCAATGCAGCAATTTGGTGTACACACCTACAGAACTCTGACTGATGGTGAGGAATTATTTTATTTAACGGTGAATATTTCTTCCCCTTATTACTTTTTGAGTGTCAATGATGGTTTTCAAATTCCATGAGGGGACTTTGAGAAGTCTTTGTGTATCTTTAAGCATCTATTTTGTTTTCCCGAAGTTATTTTCTTACAAATTATATACTTCCACAAGCTACAACCCTTGGCATGAAGACACTAGAAAGAGAAGTAACAGAGTGAAGGAAGTAAGGTGGTCATGCTAGCTGGGGAGAGGTTCCTTCAGACATGGCTGGAAGAAGCTGTCACTCAACACTGTGCTCCAAGCAAGACATTCATGAAGTCACAGAGTGTTGGCTGTGTGATTCGACACTGCTGAAGATCAAAACAATGCCAAGCACATTATCAATAAATAGAAAATGAATAATAAAAATGATCAGATATGAAAAAGAAAACACCAGGGATAAGGCTTTACTGCTTGAGAGAACTCAGACTGTTTGGCTAGGAGCCACTAAGAAACCCTTGTTATCTGAACCCCTTCCAACATCATTGAGCTAACAATTTTAGTTAGTAAATCCTCAGAGAAGTAGGAAGTAAGACCATTCTCACCTCACAGAGGAGGACTCTCTCTAGGGGCATTTAAATAACTCAGGGTCCCTAGCTATGAGAGCTAAGAAGAGAAAGGTGCTGGATGCTTCTGGGAGAAGGCACTTCCCTCTAGATTGATAGATGAGGCCCATCTTGTAAAGACAGAACAACTAACAGAGGCAAAACACTGCTCCAGAAGGGATTTTTCACATTGTAAGATATGTGATGCAAAAATAATTACTTGTATAGGTTTATAGGAGAATGGGCTCTGGGTTGAAGGAATTCTAGATAGTTAGATCGAATACAAGGAGCTCTGTGAATGGCCACCATGGAATTCTAGATAGTCAAATCCAATACGAACAGGTCTGTGCGTGTATTTAAGCATTTTGTCTGGATTTCCAGGTTTTCCTTGTTTCTGTTCCTTCTGCCTCTCTTAAACAGCCACTTAGGAAGGGTTTGTGAGGCCCCATAGGACACCTGAAGGGCATCTGAAACTAGTCAATGGAGGGTGTCTCCTCATTGACAACAGACAGAGGCATGCACTCTACTCAGGTGACGAAGGGCTCAGAAAGCCTTCTCTCCTTAGCAAGGGTCTCTTCTGCGAACAGGGAAAGCAATCTCCTCACAACAACCCAACATAGCTGTGGCAGTCTCCCCACACAGCTCTAGCTCCTAGGTAGCCCAGTTGGGGGGAAGGGAAATAGCACCTTTTGGAGGTAGATGGGGAAATGAACACTGTATGGAAGAAACTGGGTCTAGTAGGAAGAGCAGGTGTGTTTGCTAAGGACTTACTGAGAAGTCTTGTGTGCTGTAGGTTAGAAATGATAGGAAGCAACTCAGGCTGTCCTGAAGATTCCAGCAGAAAATTGTGGCTAAGTACTCCTAAGTTGCCTAGAATAAAAACAGCCGGGCAGTCAGCCTGGCCAACTGGAGAAAGAACACATTATGATATTATATAGACTGATCTACTTCGTTTAACGCCTAAGCGTCCTTGAATGTGGTGCATTATTTCATCACTTCTCTGAGACTCAGGCTAACAGAGATAATACCAACAGTGTGTTGTGGAGGGTTGGATTAAAGAAGAGAACCCATGTATTGTGTCCTACTCAAGGCTGAGCTTCTACAAGTGGCCATTGCTCATACTAAGAAGGAAATCTCTAGAGATTTGATGGCTTGGAAGTTGAGGGACTCCAAGATCTCAGACTCAGAGAAGGAAGGTTATGGAGGGAGTGCGACTCTTTAAAAGATGAGTTGGGTGAGGGGGTGAATGATACTGGGGCAGGCAGAGGTCAGGTCCCTGAAATGCTCTGATCTCTACGTTCTAGAGATTCTCCAGGATCCCCAGGCTCTTAAACAGACTTTGGGAAAGGCTTTCTTTTTCTTAGACTCATAAGTTAGGGTAAGAAGATTTGGGAACACATGAATGGTTATTAGATAATTCTCTGTAGGTAAATTCAGCAAATTGCGAAGTACCGTGGATGCCATCTGAGAAGGCAAAGCTTATTCCATAGGAGACTGCAACAGTGCCTTGGGATGGTGGGGGAAGCCTGGGAGAGCAGGGTGCATACGTAAGAGCCAGTGAAGCAAGTAGGAAGGAGAGATCAAGGGAAGGGACGGACGGAAGTGAGCGTTGTTCTAATGCTAGGTGAAGGAAGAGATGAGATGATGCCTTCAACTCTTTGGAGTTCATAGAATTCAGAGCAGAGAAGCAGACCTAGGAGGAAGGGGATTTGTTTGGATTTACACAGACTAAAGTTCCAGAAGAAAGTTCATATGTTGGAGATATCCTGCCACAATGCACTCAAAGCCCACAGAAAGTAGCTATTGGCATAGTGTATAAGAGGAACAACTTTTTAAATGTAAGAAATGAACACATGGATTGGATGGAAATTTCTATGGATGAAAGACATGAAGAATTGGGCCAAGGAGATCCTTAAAGACCGATAAGAAACATGGGTTCCAGGAAAGGGAAATCTCAATGGGGCACCTAGGGGAGTTTCAGTGGCATTCATAGTCAGGGGCTTCAGCCATCAATCTTGACAGGAGGAGAAAGGAGCCTTTGCCTAAGGGAGGGCATCGATGACCTTGGTAAGAATGACAAAGTGACAGGTGAGGAACTGAAGTTGTGAGCCTTGGAAGCAAGTGGAGGGAGCTGTGAGCAAACGGGGGTGGGGGGGTGGCGGGGAGGTGGGAAGAGGAGCTAAGCATCCAAGAAGACCTGAGAGTGAAGAGAGGAAGCTGGTTGGGTAGGAGATTGAAGGGAATGTTTTGGTTAAAAACAATCATTTGACACAGATTGTATAGGCAGAGAGAAAGACAGAAGACAGGAGGGAGGATTCACAGAAGATGGAAGGGACTGGGGCCAGGAGCAGCAAATGAGAGAAGGCAGCAGAGGACACCATCCAAGCCTGACAGGGAGCATTGAGAACAGTAACTAGGTGCACGGCTTGTGACCTGGCACATTGTCTTCAGACCCAATGAAAGGACCAATATTGACCTTGGCATCAATGACTTTTCCAAAAGGTCAACTATGACACCTACATAGGCTGCTTCCAGCCTCCTTGCTGTCTCACAGATGAGAGCAGAAAGAGGAGACTACTGGCAAGCAGCACTGCTAAAGATGGGTGGAAATGTGATAGGCATATTTACGGCAAAACCCTCTATTTTAGAACCTCAAGAGGGCAAAGGTCATGTGTCCTGAGTATGCATACACTATCCTTGGTTTTCCAAGGACTGCTGCTTTGTGACGCAAACAATCAGAATGTACTTTAAGTAAAGTTCTGTTATCTCAACTTATATAGCCAGCATTATGTGTGTGTAAATCTAATGACCTGTGCTCCTAATGCACTGCTCTGTTTAATTTTTATATTACTTCAAACTTTTTGTGCATTTTAATTATGCAAGTACTACATGAATATATTCACCTGGTTAAATTTTTCTAACAAAGTAAGTTTTTATCTCCAGGTGTTTACTCAGCCCTTTTCCTACCCAAGGGAAATAAATGTACATACATATTCAAAGTTGTAATTATATTTGTTTTTTTTCATCAAAATTTTAAACATTGTTTTTCACCTTGGTTTTTAAACTTGGTTTTAGATGTTGCAAATCTATGTCAGTATATTCAAACATACCCAAATCTAAGATTATTTATTTATTGCCACTGTGTGTGTTGTATATGTGTATGTTGTGTGTGTGTGGTGTTTGTGGTGTGTATGTGTGGTATATGTGTTGTGTGTTGAGTGTATTGCATATGTGTGTGTTGTATGGTGTTGCGCGTGCGCGTGGTGTATATATGGGTTTGCATGTTCCATGGCACAAATTCAGAGGTCAGAGGACAATTTTGTGTAGTGGACTCTCTCTTTTAACATTTTTGTGGGTTTTGGGATTTGAACTCAGGTTAGCAGACTTATGTGACAAATGTATCAATCCACCTCTGTAGTTTCCATTATAAAATTATGCATAGGACCTTGAAGAGTCTGAAGAGAACATCTTTTATTAACTGCCTTCCTTATGTTGAAATGCTGTCCCTATTTTGTATCATTATCAGAGTGCCAATGCGTCAGTGATGGGGGATGACCTTCTTTGTATATGTTTCTCTTATTGGTTGATGAATAAAACACTGTTTGGCCAGTAGCCAGGCAGAAAGTAGGCAGGGCTACCAGATGAGGAGAATTCTAGGGAGAGCACAGAGAGAAGTCACCAGTGAGATGCCACGTAGCTGAAGACGGAGTAACAGATCCAGACCCTATTCCAGTAAGATAAGACTACGTGGAAATACTGAGATTAATAGAAATCAATTAATAAGTAAGAGAGAGCTAGCCAGTAAGAAGCCTAAGTCATTGGCCAAACAGTTTATAAATTAATGTGTGTTTTTGTGTGTTTATTTGGGACTAATAGGCTGTGAGACCATGCAGTACAGAAACTCAGTCTTCACTTCTCTTGCTGGCACTGTCTGAGGCTGTGTTCTTGGTGAGAAGACACCTTCCTTCTGAGAGTCACCTCTGGCAGACATGGAATGTGTATGTCTTTACACCTTGACTTGGCTCCTGCATTAGGATTGCGAGGCGTGATCTGGGAGGACTGTGTGGCAGGCACGCTTTAGTGAATAGTGTATTCAAGTGCATTTAAGCATCCTGAAGAGGAGCCGAGTCTTTAAGTGTAACCAAGGTGGTAGCTGAGTCATCGTGCCCTTGAGGTTTTCAAGAAGGTGATGTGGCTTTCATTATGGTCCAGACCTTGCCTTAGTCTCCAGCCTGTGTCTCTGGGTAGTCTTTGGGAACACCGGCTCCAGATTCTGCTCCATGGTGTTGATTCTTACAGATCATGTCTACATTTCAGGAGTGTGCTCACTGTCACCCACAGTACTGCTCACACAGGGTCTCTCCATGGACAGATAGAGAGCTAACCCACCTAACATCATCTCAAGTGTTAGTATTGGTTGGTAGTGGAAATCCTTGCCTACTTGGGAATTTTTTTTGTAATTTTTATAGACTTTTCTTTTTTATTTAAATTACAAACAAGCTTGCTTCACATGTCAATCCCAGCTCCCTTGCCCTCCCCTCCTCCCCTGCTCCCTCCACCAGGTCCCCCAGCCCCTCACCCAATCCCCACTCTGATCCCCAGGGAGGGTGAGGCCCTCCATGGGGGATCTCTAGAGTCTGTCATTTCATTCAGGGCAGGGCCCAGGCCCTCCCTCAAGAGTCCAGGCTGACAGAGCATCCCTCATTGTGGGATGGGCACCCAAAGTCCATTTGTATGCCAGGGATAAATGCGAATCTACTACCCAACGCCCCTTAGATTGTCTAGGCCTCCTCACTGGCACCCACGTTAAGGGGGTCTGGATCAGTCCCATGCTGACCTCCCAGCCATCAGTCTGGGCTCCATGAGCTCCCCTTGTTCAGGTCAGCTGTTTCTGTGAGTTAAACCAGCCCAGCCTTCACTACTTGGGAATTTCTTACTAGCTCCCTGTCTCCCAACCATCTGCTCAATACCTGTCCTTCTCACCCCACCCCTTTGCCAACTGAAGCAGAATAATTCTCCCATCTTTGTCTGTGCTTCCACTGTAGGAACCCCGCCCTTTGCTCTCATTCCCCAGACAGAGCTTTGGAGGCGGCTTACCAAACAGCCTCTCCATCCTTTAGAAGTGCATTACATTAGTAAGCCAGCAATTTTGCACCCCTTAAATAGAAAACTCCATTCTCCTGAGCGCATCCGGAGACTTTCCATATTGTATCCCGGTGACTGCACCTTCGACAAGACTGGATTGGTAGGATCTGGGAGAGGACTGAAGGAAATACATTTCACAGAAATATCCTTCCTAAAAGGAAGAAAAGATGATTTTAAAAGACAAAGACATTTGAGATGAATATGAACTGCTTCTCTTGGCCTCCAGCAATGAAAGGCTGGATCCCCAAATTATCTCTTTGCTGTGGGTCAGCCCACACCTGGCACAACCACCAGGTTCTGCCTGACCGCTTCTGAGAGGCCCTCGAGGTGAATTCTCCTTGGAATTTGTCGGTTGACCTGCTTTCTAATGTAGGGTTCTTCTCCACCGTGAACCAAGTCTGCAGGACTAAACACCACAAGCAGATGCGAGTACAACTGTGGAGCCTCAAACTTCAGAGAAAGCCAGAGAATTGTGCTGGGCTTCCTTTCTTTAGGAAAGTAATTCCATCCTGAACAGCTACGACTATTCTGATTATATAACTCGAAAATAATAGATTCCTTGTTTTTTAAATACATTAAAATAAAACATGTAACTTTTCAGAAGAAATAAACCCACCTAAAACCATATTTGATGCATGCACATACATACATAGATTTACACACAGACACACACACACACACGCGCGCACATACACACACACGCACACACACGCACACACATACGCACACACGCACACACGCGCACACACACACAGGCACACACACGCGCACACACACGCACACACAGGCACACACACACAGGCACACACACAGGCACACACACACACACACAGGCACACACACGCACACACACACAGGCACATACATACACACACACACGCACACACAGGCACACACACGCACGCACACACACACAGGCACATACACACACACGCACACACACAGACACACACGCACACACACGCGCACACACACAGACACACACACGTGCACGCACACACGCACACACGCACACACACGCACTTGCTTGTTGACAACTTCTTATTGTCTAAACCTGCCTTGAGTGTTTTCAAAACCCATTCTCTCCCAGTGGAAGACTTCTCTGATCAATTTTTAACATTCGGTGATTTAAAAAAAAACTAAGATCAATATAAATAATCTCTCTAACAAACACAGAATAGAAATTGTAAAAAATGAATAGAAATTGTAAAGACTTAGCTGACTTGGCCCCAGGGTTCCTCTGCTTAAGGGGACTTTGGACCCTAAACATCCAGCGAGGACCCCTGGAAAGCTGCAAGGAAAGCAAGGCCTTAAAGAGGGAAGATGGTGGGCCCTTTAAATAGTATATGTTTGAATGGATTTTATATATGCAGATGAGTTTTTTAAACTCAATGTCACTTTTTCTTGCCAAGCCCCTGAACCCTTCCTCACATTTGAGAATCCTGTCATATGACTCTTACTGAAAGTGCGAGTGGGCAGTGGTATGCACCCTCAGTCTTTGTGGCTGTCAAGCATTTAATTCTGGGCACCGATGCATCATAATATAGTGTCTCTGTCCTGTGTCATCTACACATGCAGGACCTGGGCCAAGCAGCATTCCAATCCATAGCATTGTTGTTCCCAAGGCAGGAGGAAAGCGGATGCAGACTACATGCTGACTCTTAATGCATCTACTGGGAACTTATCAGCAACATTACTGTTCATATTTTATTGGCTAAAGTAAGAAACATGGCTAATATTGATGTCAAAGAGTCAGGGAAGCACAATCCTTCCCCCCAAAAGATTGGGGTATTAGGAATGAGGACACGTTCCAGTGAGCTGAGCACCACCACCTCTTCCCCCTTCCCTTATAAACTTGCAAAGACAACACTGACAAGAGACTGCTCAGTCATCCAAGACTCATCCACTGGACTGACGGAAAGTCATCTGTGGACAAGCAGAAGTCCTTTTCAGTTTAAGGGTGCCAGCCAGCTGTGGATTCTCAAGCCTGGAACCCACAGTACAAGGCCACTTCTCACTAGCCCAGCTCCACAGTGTGAGTTGGGCTGCTGTTTGCTAGTGTTTGATCTCTCTTGTGCAGTGCTTGGACTTAGTGATCCCCATGTGCTAGCCACTCTACTCTCTGCTGTGTAACTGTCAGTTGTTCTCTGTTGCTTTCAGAGAAGAACCTGACAGCACAGGACAGTTCGCAGTGACCCAGGCATTTCTTAGACTCCGTTTCTGATCACCAGGATTGTTGTGATCCAGCCTTGCTACCCAGGAACTGTTTTCACTAAAAGACACTGGGTAAGTAAGCTGATTGGGAGGTGTCTGCTGGAGTCATGGTTCTGTGAACTCCATAGATTGTAAAGCAATAGACACACACACGTACACACGTTGTGCCCAAATTCTGAAGCTCCAAATCACCAAGAGGCCCATTTCAACACAAAAGCATCTTTTATTATAGTTATTTAACGAGCTTGGGCCTTTCATCCATTCACCATGGCAGATGGCTGGAGAAAGACCCGAGAAACCTCGAGGCAGGGATCTTAAAGGGCAGCGTAAGGGGAGTGTCTAGGGGTATGAAACAGTCTCAGGATTGGTGCGCTTCCAGGTTTGGACGACCTGCCCTGTGTTGGTTGGTCAACTGGTTGTTATGGCCCATAGGCCCTCCCAGGGTGGTTGCTATGCTCTGCATGTCACTGGTCACTATTGTGCACTTGTCCATAAAGCACACTCAGAGCCTTAAAGCACAGGCCTGCCAGCTAACTTCTGATTGGTTCCTTACCATGAGGAGGGCATCTGATCTCCTAGTGTCTAGGACAGGAGCAGCAAGGTCATGTGAGCACTTTAGCCTGTCATGGCCGCTAAAACGGGGGTGGGGGGTGTTGGTCACTTCAACACACACACACACACACACACACACACACACACGCAAATATACATGCACACATGCATACACTCATACATGCATGCATATACATGCACAAACACACCTGTACACTCATGCTTGCACATACATGAACACACAGACACACACACAGAGGATTTTGTTGAAAGGTTGAGATCTGGCTAATGTAGCTCTGAAGAATAAAGATGGCAGGCAGTGAGGTTTCATTAGGCATAGCACATGTTCTAGTTTGCTAGGGAAAGTCCCTGGTAACCCCTGTGGGGGCCGTGTTAATACAATTCTTTTTAGTGCCCGTATTTCACTCTAAAATGTGTCTTGGCTTAGGCTGAAAATTAAGTGGTTGTTCACCTCTAATGGTCCTAGGTCAGGACTTAGGAGATCTGCATCGATTGGTGGAGTGACCTCAGGTGGAGCCAGTGCACTGTCCATACCTCAGCTTTCTCATGTAAAACTGAGGAGAGGGGATGTCATCGAGACCATTAGTTAATACACTCAAAGCGTGTTGGTTTTCAGGGCAGCATAGCAGCAGCATCCTTCATCTGCTGTGGAGGATAAGGCTGAAGGTGACCACTCTGACTGACTGCCCAAAGGAGGTCTCTAACAGCCCGGGCACTTGGCTCCTATTTACTTCATGCTTTGGGTTGTACCCAAGTACCTTGGGGGGCGAAGTGTTTCACAGGAAGCAATAAACATGCATACTTTTGAAAGCCATTGGCCTGGACAATTTCTGAGGAGTAGAAGGTCAGGAATCTTGCCCTCCTGCTGTCACTCCCAAACACTGAAAAGGAGCAGGCTGTGGGGCATCATGAAGCTGGGGGAGGTGTCTTTGTCATGTCTCAGCCATTTCCTTTACTTTAGATAAGATAACCACCAAATTCCCCACTCTTACCCAGCAAGGTAAGATGATATTGACATTTACTTAATTATTTTAGTTGTTTGTAACTCTTTTTATCTCCTAATCCCTTTTACACCTGGCTCCCCAGACTCTAAAACAGCCACAACTAGACCTGAGCTTTCCTGAATTTCTGTCTCTACTCTTGGGGTCCCTCAGCTTATCTAGGCCAATCCTGGTTTCGGTGTGAGCTCAACTCTTCTCTGAGACCTCCCAAATCTGCCACAGCTCTGGGAGATGGCTCCTCCACTCCAAGCTTCAGCTCCATGATTGACAGTGTCTGTCTCTGTGCAATTGTCTTCCAGCTGTGAACCCAAGATTCCAGTGATGGTAGGGCCTCAGTGTTACTGCCAGCCCCAGTCAGTCCCCTTTGGGTAACTGCTCAAGGTGACAATGGTGCTAATTCCAGAGAGATTAGCAACAGGGAAAGAATGGATTTATCCCTTCCTGAGTGTCTGCTATTCCTATGAGTGTTGACTTGCTTTGAAACCCCCCTGCTTTCCCCATTTCCGGAACTGATTTTGTGGGACCACCACAGGGGTACCAGTGGCCAGGCCGTGAGCTTCCTCAGAGATTAGAGTTTCAAGTCTCCATAGCACCTCTTTCCAGCTAGAGATGAAAGTTGTCACCAGGCAATGCCACCTACTCTGGCCTGAGCCTCGCTCTGTGAAGAGATTTGTCCATGTGAAGGCAGCACCTGCAGCTCCTTCATGCTGTGCCCAGTTCCATGGGGCCTCCTTTGGATTTCCTGAAGTTCTCAGGATCTGGTATCTTTTCATTCCCAAGGGCTAGGCAATATAGCTACTGCTACTTATACTTAAGTTTCCCTCTTTCCCAGGCTCCCAACACCTCTACAGCCAATTCCCCCATTTTCCCTTCTCTACATGACGATACCTAGTAACATTTCTTTTTGTTCAGGTTGGACTCTGATGGGTCTCCCTTGACAGTCATATAGTCTGATAGACTCATTTTGCTGTTGTTGTTGTTGTCAGCTGTGTTGGAGATGTCATTATTTCACTCCCAGTTATACCTAAGAAATCAACAGAAATTTGTTTCTCGAGAAAGTATAATATTCATGACTAGAAGGAAGAATGGATGATGACAAGAACAAGACATGAGTTTAGAGTCAAGTTCTGTTGATTGGGCGAATTGTCTCAGCTCTAGGGAGGAGTGATAACGTCTGTCTCACAGATATGTGGGTTTGGATGAAGAAAATGGCGAATGTGACTAGTATGGGGCTGTGTGTATAGCTCAGCCTCACAACTAGTGCCTTCCCTTTCCTCTGCCTGGTCATTGTGTGTACTCAGTAGTTCTTATGTCCTGGGAGGTAGTTGTCCCTAGGTAGTTCTTTGCCCTTTGGGTATTTATAGGAGGAAAATGAATACCCCTAACCAAAGAGCTAGGTTAAGAGTCAGGATGAAGGGAAGATGAGTCACTATGGTAACCACCCTCACATTCTCCTTCACAGTTGTTTCCTCTTATGAACTACATACTCACACACACATACATACTTGTGCCATGACTTTTCCTAATTTCGTAAGTTTTCTTCTCTTTGAAGAAAGAGTTTGTTAGTACTCTCACACCTTAAGGCTGGAGAGATGGCTCTGTCAGTAAAATGCTTACTGTGCAAGCATCAAAACCTGAGTTTGGATCCCAACACCCATGTAAAAAGTTGAACACAGAACTGAGGAGAAGATGGCATGCAAATTCCTGGAGTTTGTTGGCCAGTCAGCCTAGTAGAATCAATAAATTCAAGGTTCAGAGCAAGACCCTTGAGAGTGATTGAGAAAGAACCTCTACTTCAGATCCCCAACATGCACATATGCATATACCCATAATAATAACCATGCATATAGATCACAGGTGCATGCACACACAAAAAAAAATAAAGTAAAAAATAAGGCTATATTCATGTTACCCATGCATCTTTGTATTCTAGAACATTTGTAGGACATAGTGTCTTTATCCATGTTACTTGTCATATATTCTCTGTCCTCATGAATAATGCTAGCCTTAAATATATAAGTATTATATTTTCTTTGAAACAGATCTCATTGTCACCAACTGGCCAATGAGTAGTCAGCCTATGGTCATCAGTCACGGTGTGTGGTCAATGCCCCATCAGTCTCTGGTCACTGGTATGAAAAAAATAACATACCATGACCTTCTTGTGGGGAGTTTGACGTTTGTTTCTTAGCAACAAAAGCTGTGTGTGATGGGAACTGTAGTCTTTATGTCTAGGATATGTCTCATGACATTCCAGTGTTGACAATGCCCCTAATCACAAAGTCCAAAACAGTTGCCCGATTTCCGTTTCACCTAAGTTTTCTGGGGTGTTCTATGCTGTGACTGTGCACTCTGATCTGCCTTTCTCCTTTAAGTCCCCAGAGGCTGATTTTGTGCCTATCTTCCCTCCTTGGTTTTTCTTCCCCACTCAGCTCTTGCTTTGAAGCAACAGTTTATCCCTGGGCATGATGGTGCAGAGAGAACATCTAAAGGGATCGTCACACTGACACCCTTGTGTCTGGAGGGTGCTACCGCTTGTGTGTGTGGACATGGGACAATCTGGAGGGAGGAGGTAAAGCACTGGAGGAGTTGTAAGGCACTGGAGAATGCCAGTGCCCTGGGCAGAATCAGCAGTTACTAACTGTGCTAAGTGGAGACTCTCGGTCTTATGTCACAAAGCTCCTCCTTGCCAGACTTTACTGTATTCTCTAACATAAAGGGTCATTGGTAACTTTGGACGGACCCTGGCCATAGTCACTGCTGGCAGCTCTGTCCTTCCTCTTCACCATCGGCCGTCCCTCTTCCTCTGTCCTTCCTCATCGTGGGCTCCCAGCTTTCCTTTCCATGTCTCATCCCTTCCTTCTGAAGAGTTTCCCTTAGCAGCACTTTAGAGTCACTGCATGCTGTGGAGAAATGAAAACAACTTTAATTCACCATTTTGAAGAATATTTCCCTAGATTTAGAGTTCTGGATCAACAACTCCTCTTCTATTTTCTTTGAAACATTCATCTCCCTCTGCCTTATTGTTGAACAGAGGATCTCACTTCTCCTGCGACCAGTGGCTGGAAGCCACTCTGTGTTCTTTGTGATACAATCTTCTCTCAGATGGAAGCCACTTTGTCAAAGTGTTCAAGTCAGGAAGAGCGTGTGGGAGAGTACTGAATTTAGTGAGTACAGAGATAGAAGAAAGCAGAGCCACAGAGAAAGAGAGTTAATCCATTAATACGGTAGAAGTCACAGTGTTTTGTAACCTGATCATGAAAGTAATAGTTGCTTTATCACCGTCTACTTGTGAAACGTGAGTCAGATACACCTCCATTCAAAGGGAACGGGTCACACAGGCTGCAGCTGGTGTGTGAGGATTATGGCTGTCTTAACAATGTGCCTGCTGATAGAAACAACTCAAACATCAAACGTTGGACTGTGGAATAAACAAAATGGGGCCCATGCAGCTTACAGAATGCTTTCAAAGCAAAGTATGTGCTATAGCATGTATGAGTCTTGAAGACATCATGAAAATGAAATAAGTCAGACACATATGACATGATTTCAGTTAATGAGACACCCAGAGTAGGCCAAGTCACACACACACAGAGGAATGGTGGTGACGGAGGAGTTGATAATTAGTGGATAGTGGTTCCAACTGGGGAAGATGAAAAAGTTCTAGAAATGACTGATGGTGATTGCTATACAACAAAACCAAACATTTAAAATAGTAAATTTCATGTTATGAAAATTTTTAGAAAAAGTTTTAGAAAATTTTTACTCATAATTTTAGGAAAAGAAGAGAGGAAGGTGGATAGGAGAGGAGAAAGAGGAGGCCATTTGACAAACTGGCCGGTCAAGTATGTCATAAGATGCCAAGTCTTGCTGTCTGTTCTGGTTTCAGATGCTCCAGAAGCAGTTTGTCTACTTTTCAGACAAGTCCAAGAACACATCACATACAAGCAGGTCTCCAGCGGCACAGAAATGGCATGAAGAAACCACAGTCACAAAGATAGGAATCTGCTAAGGGGGTCCACTCAAACTTCCCGAGGAACGTACATTTTGCCAAGAAGCAGAGTAAGAAGGGCCTGAAGCAGATGCAGGTGAACAAGGCAAGAGTGATGAATGCTTGTGTTGAGGTCATCATGGCCCTTGTGGAGCCTAAAACCCTTAAGCCCAAGATGCCAAAGGGTCCCAAGAGCAAGCTCCACCAACTTGCTTTTGCTGATTACCCCAAGCTTGGGAAGTAATGGTCAAAGGATGCAGGTTCTGCCAACCAAAGTCAGAGATCTAAACCAGGGCAGGGGCTGTAGCTCCCGCTCAGGCTCACACAGGTGCCAAGGCTCTGGGAGGCCCATAGGAAAGGCCATAATCTACCAGTGTGAAAACAGATAGATTGGCATGGTCTCCCCTTACATACAACCGCTTCACTATTTGCTGATGCTCAGTGTTGTTTTCTTATGAATAAACTTGAGGAAGGATGTGAAAACAAAGCAAACAAAAACAAAAATAAGACAGGTTACAAACCTTGTTTAAATCCTATGGATGCTACTGATGGTTTTTAGCAGACATTTGACACTCGTTTAGGTGGAAGGTTCCAAACAGTTTTCTGGGGGTCATGGTTCCAGTGCTGGTTCATCCAGTTTTTAAGCCTTAACTGTGTTCCACTCATATGCCACTCAATAGTCAGTCTGGGACTTGCTTATTGGTCTACCTCACAGCATACTTTACTGTACATGCTCACCTTGGACATTGGCCTAGGAATTCGAGTTTGAAGGAGCCACTTTCCCAAGGACCTCCCTTTCTGTGGCTCTCTGGGATGGCGCTAACCTTACTTTCTTTAGTACTCTAGGAAAAGCTGGTGCCTTGCTTACCCTTAGCTCCTGTGGCCCTGATTTCCAGGCCCAAGTTAAAAGATTCCCACCCTCCCACCTTTAAAATATATTTTTATGAATTCTTTGAGAATTTAATACAAAGTAGTTGGGTCATATTCATTCCACCAAGTCCTCCCAAATCTACATCCTCTGTCCCTGCTTGTCCAACTTTGTGCCTTCTTTTAACCCACAGAGACCAATTTGTGTCACCTACATACTCTTGGGCTTGGGCTCATCTGCAGGAGTGTATTTGACCTATCATTGGCCACACCTCTAAAGAAAACTTACTCTCCCGGCATCTATCATTGCCAATAGCTCCTCAGCTGGTGGGGTTTTGTGGGATTGAGCTTCTGCAGGTCTTGTGTACACTGTGCAACTGCCCTGTTATTTAACTGTAGCCATCCATTTCCTCTGTCTCTATCTTTCTGCCCTCTCTTCAGGGATGATCACAGAGCTTTGGGAGGATAGGGTTTGAATATTATGTCTCATTTAGGACCGAGAGCTCCACAGTATTTTATTCTCTGCATGATGATAGTTGTGTTTTCCTGTATTAATCGTCATCTACTACAAAAAGAAGCTTCTGTGATGAGAGTTGAGAATTGCACCAATCTAAGGGTATAAAAATAAGTCAGTTTAATGCTATGTTCATGATTTTAAAGAAGACTAATAGTAGTAGGTTCATTCCTAGGGCCTATTGCCTGTCTAGTCATAGGTTCTTAGTTCTGATAATGGTGCCCAATATGGGTTCCATCTTGTGAAGGGGGTCTTAGATATAATCAGAAAGTGGTTGGTTACACCAACAATATTTATGCCATTATTGCATCTTCTCTTGCCATGCTAGTCATTGCTTTAGCGTTCAGGATTGCTGGCTGGGTAAGACTGATGATTACTTTTCTCCTTTGGTCATGTACATAGCACCTTCTAGAACTATGGGATGTAGCTAGTAAGGATAAAGCTTGCAGGTCAGCAGCAGCTTGATTTCTCCATCCTCTGTGTCTCAGTTATGTGATGTCTTCAGCAACAGAGTTTCACCACCAAGTTCCGGAGAATAACCAAGAGCAATGGCAGCAGTCTGTACTGTTCCCGCATTCTTGACACAATTCCTAGGTTCCCTTCACATAAGATTTTGGCTCCTTCGGGCTTCCATTATTGTTGTTGTTACGGATTAAAAGGAGTAATGATAGCAAATTTCTCCCTGAGTATTCACCGTGTTTGTCCTCAGTCCCTGATCACTGGATTTCTTCTGAACATCTCTCTAGTCCTGTTCTAATGTTCCTGCATTGGATTTGTACTTCTGTTCAGAAAGCAGGGCAAAACATCGGGACAGAATCTTCACTTGTTATCATCTCATGGAATTTTGGCTTCTGGTCTTCTTTCTTGATGTTACTTTTTTTTTCCATCTCTTAAATGGATGCTTCATGTAGCTTCTGCCTGGATGTAGTCAGTTGGAGAAATGGGTCAGCTCCTCTGCTCCTCAACTGTACGTCATTCATTCATTCATTCATTCATTCATTGTTTTGCCCTATATCCTAGGCATCCCCCAGACTGTTGATAGTTCTCCTTCCACAGCCTCCTGATCCTGGGTTTACAGGTGTGAACTTACACTTAGTTTCATCTCACTTAGAATCTTAAATCTTCCCTGACTGTACCTTGCCAGAGGACTCTGTCTAACCCACCCCCCCCATCTGCTCATTCCTAACTCTAATAAGAATGGAACAACCATTGCTCATCACAGACCATGTAAGAAACATACCATATTGTCATAGGGTTTAGAACATAATTCCCATGTGTCACATGGTTTCAGAATTTCACCTGTACATTGTGTCCCACCTAGCTCACATAGGATAAATGAGAAATTCGAAGAGTCTTGTGTTCTTGAGCATGTGAGCTTGTCACAAGCGCCCCTTTCCTGATCTGGGGCTGAGAGGGCACTGGGAGAAATCTTGTTTTCAAGCACAGATTTGCGGTTTTTGAAAGAGCAGAGAGCACAAAAACAACTTGTATGATTGCACTCCGCTGAAGACCGATTGGCAAGACATCCGAAAATAATCCGGAAGTGTCTTGTTTTCAGCCTGCAAGCGACTTTGTGGAAGCCTGGAGGAAAGTCTCCACTTGAAAACAACATAAGGAAAACGGAGATGGAGAGCCCTGGATAAACAAAGACGGGATTCCTGGAGTGCTTAGGCTGTTAATGGCATCTGCTTTTGCAAACCCCTGTCTCTAAAAACCTGAAGTGGCCTCATCATTTAAAAATCACCTCAGACAGCATGTGTCATCCTCAAACCTGAGAACCTCTAAATACAATTGCTCATAACCATTCTTTTGTATCCACCTAAAAACATGAAGTTGTGATACAATGGAGAGAACTATAGAATACCTTGGTGTGTGTGTGTGTGTGTGTGTGTGTGTGTGTGTGTGTGTGTGTGTGTGTGTCTTGAATTAAGAAAGAAATCAAGGTACAGGTTAACCCCAGAGAATCAAATTTTATTGTGGAAAAAGAGAGGATGTCAGTGAAGAAAAAACCGAGAGTCCAAGTGACCATCATGCACATGACAATTCCAGAGCTGGGAGGTAAGAGAGATCAGGACAAGCTGGTGACAAATAAACACCACCAAAACTGGAGGAAGAAAAGAATGCCCCTTGTCTGGTGCCTGAGGGGTAGCGTGACATTGCTACAGCACTCCTTTAGGACTTAGCCAGGAGCTATGGATGCCCTGTGGGGATGCTCGGCAGCTCACTGTAAATTTCTGGTTTCTGATCATGCATCTGAGATTTAGTTTTTACAGTTGTCCTGGTCTTAGTCATGTACCCTTTCTTTCCCAGGTTGCATGGGGCAGCTTGCAGCCAGCCTGTCAGGCAACTCATGGCTTCTGAGGTTATGGTGCCTGGGCTACGGCTAGTTCTTTGTAAGGACATGTGCTGCATACTCCATTGTTGGGTTAAACACAGCAGTGCAAGCTCAGGGCATGGGCCAGACCTCCAACCAAATGGCATCTGCAAACAGCAGCTCAGCAAAATGCATTGCCAGGTTTGGGGTCAGCGCGCTAAAGCCAGGACTCATTATGTTCCTACCATGCCACCTTGGTGCAATTAGCCTAACTGGATCATTTCCTGAGGCCATATGTTGATTTTTAGGGGGAGGGAAGGCTTCATGTGCCTGATGGCTCTGAGCTCCGCCTGGCGTGGCCCGGCTTAGAGTACGTTTCTGTAAGTGAGACAAGGTAAGGCAGAGCAGTGAGCCCGGAAACGTGGAGCAGGGCTTGGGTACCTGTTGCGGAACTGCGCTCTTTTCTTCCTGTTTTTCTTCCCAAGCAAAGCCTTCAGGAGAAGGTCAAGGCAGCGCCACTGTGTGCAAGGCTGACCCCCAGCCTCTGCCCTCCCACACAAATAAAAATCAATAGAAGGACCTAGAACCTATAAGTTATGTTTCTGGGCTCTGCAGCCTATATTCCCATTTGAGACCTATCAATGTGAGCTAGCACTGTTGGGAAATCTCCTCAGCGCCCCTCCTAATCAATACCTCTGTTCATTATACAGGTCTGATGAATATGGGTAATGATTGGGTGGCCACGAATCAGGTGACTAAAAATAACTGTGCCTTACTGAGGATCGATAGCCGTCCCCCCAGTATCACTTCAGGCAATTCGATATTGTCAGCATCCCCTCCCAAGCTCGGTCACTGTGGTCCTTTCTCGTCCCCACTGATAGATCAGCTTCACCCTCAGAGGCTTTATTAAATTAGTAGCACTTAATCTACTGTCACATTGTCAATGGACACACAGCAAACCAGCAGGGAGCAAGCCCTGTCACGGCTCAGGACTGCACCTGGCCACAACCCCGGCTGTTTTGATAAGCTTTGTGCAAGGACTGCCTTCAGGGCGTCTTTTCACTAACCTGGAGGCATCTCATCATTTAGTAAAATTTAAAATGACTGGTTTTTTTTTTCATGAGGGGAAGGGGCTGTGTGCGGGAGGATTCTTGCCAATTACAGATGTGTTATGACAGATGAAGAGATGATAATTTTGTCTGGATTCCCTGCAGGAGTGTGTTAACACATCAGTGACACTCAGAACCACACACCTCAGAGGTAGCTGCTTTCCCCCAGGTCACTTAACCTTTTGTTCCTTTGCCCTTCCCCCAAGTCTTTCTCTGAGTGCTGGGAAATGAAGGGAGGAAGCCCCGTCAAAGCCCTGGAAGGACCATCCGTCAGGTGTGTCTGGGTACAGAGGGAAGAGAACACCCAGGTGGAGGGGAGGTTTGCTCATGGTCTCTGACAGGTTGCTTTAAATATGATTGGCTTGATAGATGGGGCAAGATTAAACTCTGAGGAGTCAAAAACACCTTCCACATGATGTCTTTCCTTTTGATGATTTTATTTCTAGGTTTTGACAAATATAGTTTGAAAAAGCAAACAAACAAAACAACCAAACTCTGGCAAGGGGAGATAAGCTGAAAGGCGAGCATTAGCATGAGAAAATATATGTAGTCACCCCTCCTGAGGTCCACACGCTAGAGGGCCGGTGAGGAGAGGAACACATGTGCAGGAAGTCCTGACACAAGACTCTGCTCTTCCTTTTGTCTTCTTGACCAAAGGAACAGAGCAAAGGCTTTTGGGGGAAAACCTCTCTGGAAAGACGTAGAAGGGGCACCCCAAAGAGTGAGCTTCAGTGAGGGAATGTTTGGGGCAGCATCTGCCTGGCTCTGGCTTAGATTTCTGTGCCAAAAATCCCGCTTTAGGATCTGATCAGGAGACGAGGTGGCCTCCCTAGAAGTCTCTTAGTAATACCAAGTCCAGTCCCCACAGGAGACTGGCTCTAAGTTAGCCAAGAGTAACAGGAAAATGACAGCACTGGGCGTCACAGGTAGAGCTGTCACGGGCACCTTAGGAGTTCACTGAGGTTTCAAGTCAAAAGGCCATAAGCTTTCATTGACTGATAAATCTTTAATATAAAAATTGTACAAGAATTTTGATACAAATTACAAGAGGTATTTGGACAAAATATGAATAAAATTCCATTTACATCCCCAAACCCTTATGCATTTTATGCAAAAGACATACTGTAGACAGTTATAGTACAGAAAATACAACAAAGGAAATAGTAAATAAACAAATTCAATTACCTTAGACTGCTAATAAAAACAAGCCACAAAGCAAAACAGAAACAAAACCATTGACTAAAATACATACAGTATTCATGAAGCTACCAACGTCACAATTACTAGGTCGGGGATGCAGGCTGTCCCATCTCTTGGTGTAGTTGCCTTTCCTGACACAGATGTTGGTTCTGCCAGAGGCTTGGTGGAAGAGACCTCGATGCAAATGAAAATATAAAGAGAGAAAACCTAGCCCCTCAACTCTAGGTGAGAGGGACATTATGTGGGGAAAAGTTCCTTCCCTCAAGATATTTCAATTCCCTTTATCCACGCTGAGTATGGAATATAAAAGCTGAGCCTAAAGCTTTTGTTATTCGAGATGTGCCAGAGGATTTGAGTGGGGAGGGAAATGTTCCATGTTCTCTTAGCCAAGTGAGGGATCTCTCCACATCCCACAGACCCAAGTCTTGCCCAGTTTCTCAATCTTCTTTGGCCCCCCGACCCACTCTGAGCTCTCCCACAGCTGTTCAGACTGGCACTTATGGGATACGGGTAGCTTCCTTACCTCTGTAGGACAGCAGAACCAAAGTCTGCACAGGAAAGTGGCTGCACTGTATACAACGAGTCTTAGTCCTATCGTGTTAATACATAATACTAGAACATCTCATCTGCTTAATTCCTGTTATGTAAACCTGGGCAGGAACACACACATCTCTCAAGTGATCAGAACCAGGATAAGGGAGGGAGTGTTCTACCCACTTGCCCCAGAAAAGATTTATTTATTTTTTTTGGAGGGGGTGGGTAACATCAGGAGAGCAAAGGGTTAGCTAGAGTAAGGACAGGAGAAAAGCGGAGGAGACTAAGACAGGCAATGAGAGGAAGGAATGACTCTGTACAAAGACATGCAAAAATGCTCAAAGTAGAGTATGAGATTTAAAACAATAAACAGTCAGTCTTGGTTTATACATCTCAAGTGAACCTATTAACTCAGCACATTGGCTGGGAGTTCAAGAGCATCAAGCCTCATGAATCAGTGCTTACACACAAGCTCTGTACTGATTCTGGAGTAGGTAGTGGGATGCTTTGTCTCCTAGCAAGGAAGAGGCAGGCAAGTTAGTGCCCACAAAGACAGTGCCAGGTCGGTCCCTTGCATGGTGGGTGGGGAATACCATGATGGCTTGAGTTTTTGCCTTCGTGAAACCATTCCAGGGCCAGTAGAGTAGAGATCTCTACCACTTCTGGGGTTCCCCAGAGTCTCTTCCTAGTATTTACATTCCATAACAGAAGTGGGCAGAGCCAGTTAATAATTGATGCTTTTGCCATCTTAGCGGTGTATTTATTCAACATCACATTTGGCAACAGGAAGCCTAATAAAAATCTTGGTATAGCGCTTAAATTCTCTCTATCTTGAAGAAATATACTTTTATACTATCTACTTCTCTTCATTTCTGTTAAAATACCATTTTCTGCTCTTCCTTTCAACGAGTCTTTAAAGAAAGCTAAATAAAGCATCACAACTACAAAATGTCCTTATGTGTCCCTGTTACTTAGAGCTCAGGGGACACAGCTAGTATTTGCTAGCAGAATTTGTGCGATTTTGGCAACTGATTTTTAATTGCAAATTTATTAAGATGTTTGGTAACTGCTTATTATGAATACACATGAGGGAATGTAAAAAAAAATACCAAGTCAACAAACTGTCTTTACTTAGACCCAAAGTCCTTTTTCAAAGTGCTTTTCAGTCCTCAGACTGGTTCAAGAGGTGACTTAGCACAGCTTTGTCAGCGTAGACCTGATGCTCCCTGTCCCGAAATCTGCTGTCTTCCTTTCCTTGCAAAAGTCTACATCAAAGACAATACTCCACAAATCACCGGGCCGACTAACACCTTATTTGAAATGTGACTGCACATAGCAGGACGATCTACCTAAGCTGGGTGTACCGTGGGTGTTGGCAGGAAGCATGAAGGTCCTTAGCTCTATGTAGAAGTTGTGTAAGTACAGCCCACATTTCATTTCACCATGAACTAACAACTATTAATCCACCTTTTAAGGAGTCTTGTATTCAGAAATAATCAACATGACACATTATTTGTGTCCAAGGTATTCTGGAACGTAACATTTTAACTGTACTCCCTCCAAGCCTTTCCGCTCTGGTTTTGTAAAGCTCACTGTACTTGGACCTCTCTAAAATTTCCAAAGCAGAGAATTTACTGTTCACATGTAAGATCTTCATTGTCCTGATGGCTAAAGTTGAAAGAATAGAACCTTATTTCATTCCAATTGTCAGCTCAGTTTGGCAAAGGTTAATCCACCTTGTTAAATATGGATTTGGAATCTGTTATTGAAAGATAAACGTATACATTTAGTGTAATGGTTTGATGCCAAAGATGTAAACACTCCAAACTGTTTATAGCACACACTTTTTGACAAGGAAGAAAAGCATTTTAATCCTTTCCTCACAGAATATGGGCAACCCTAATCCTACTTATGCCACTGATTTGCAGGGAAATGGTCTCCAATTGCGTGGCCACTCCCAATTCCATGGAGAACTAGAGAACAGTCAGACTGTGACTGTCTACTGACCCTTTATGTAAGACATCATCCTTTTTCACTGTCCACTGAATAGCTGGGGAGCGTGCGTAGAATCAGCCTACAGTTTCCTAAGGACACAGTAGGTGTGCATATGGCAGGGAGGCAGTGAGAGGGGGAGAGACAGAGAGACAGGAAAGATGGAGGAGGCAGGCTGTGAGTGTGTAAGCGGGGTGCTGGTGGGAAAGCTTGGCCCTCTACTCAATTTCCCCTTCGCCAGGGATAAACAGGCAATTACGCATCCTTTTATATTTGATGGCCAAGTGCTGAACTGGAAACCACGCTATTAGTTTGTGTCCCTTCAGGGCCAGGGCAATAAGTAGCCAGAACTGAGGCTGAAGTAGAGAGGGTGTTGTCTGCTGTTAGTGTGACAGTCTTGTCAGCAGCGTTCACATTACGGGAAGGTAATAAAGTGACAAGCAAGTTATTAGAAAGATATGAGGTGAA
Source organism: Mesocricetus auratus (assembly GCF_017639785.1). Lineage (NCBI taxonomy): Eukaryota > Metazoa > Chordata > Mammalia > Rodentia > Cricetidae > Mesocricetus > Mesocricetus auratus. The sequence continues at coordinate 54,013,637 of NW_024429197.1, read as the reverse complement.
ATTGAACCGAAGCTTCTAGCTGCTCAGTCCTGGCTTTTGCCTTTCCTCTTTGTAATGGTCTGCTATTTGTTACAAACTGAGCCTTGTCCTGAACCCTATATGATTTTTTTTTCCTGCAGTAAAGGTCAAATGAATTTACAAGAACACTTTGAAGAAGAATAAAGATAGTTTTATGACAACTGTAGTGTGTTGCTTCAAATATGTTTGTGTATGTACATATATGTATATACATACACACACATATATATAATTATAATGAACAATAACAGACTCAATTTAGTATACCTGTAAAAATGTTGGATTTTCTAGCCTTTTGTCCTAAGGCATTTGGAATTTTAAAAAACAAATGTCCACAGGGCAGTATTTGTCATCTAATTATTGCAGAAGGACTGTGAAAATGGTTGTGTAAAATGTGGGAAGACTTGGGATATAAGGACACGAGGAAGGCTGGGGGTGTGCACCAGAGCATGGAAAGCGACCTACTGGCCAGCTGCATTGAGGAGTTACACAATATGGTTACAGTGAGAACCTCTGCAGTGATGGGAAGGTTGGCATGAGCCTGGGGCATATCAGATAGATGTTAACAGTGGCAGGTGCATTCTCAGGGGAAAAGGAAGCTGGTTCCCTCTGTGCCTCAGCTCCCATTTTTGACCATAAGATCAACAGCCATGAGGTTTTGTGATCCCAGCTGTCTATGTTGCTGCAGTATATAAAAGCAAATCACTTGCATGTTCTCCTCTCACTGCAATAAGAAGTAGGTTTCATGCCAGGCAGGCAGTGGTGGGGTATACCTTTAATCCCAGCACCCAGGAGGCAGAGGCAGAGGCAGAGGCAGAGGCAGAGGCAGAGGCAGAGGCAGAGGCAGAGGCAGAGGCAGAGGCAGAGGCAGAGGCAGAGGCAGAGGCAGGCAGATTTCATTGAGTATGAGGCTAGCCTGGTCTACAAAGGGAGTTTCAGGACAACCAGGAATGTTACACAGGACCCTGTCTTCAAAAAAAAAGTAGGTTTCATCACTGCCCTTTAATCTAGGTGACTCTTTACATCTCTGTGGTTCCCAAAGGAACCAGGGCCATCCATCACTTCTCACTCAAAAGGAGAGCCACCCTGAAACTCACAACTGCCTTTTCTGGCTATCATGACATATAATGAATGTCTTAAGATGTTTGTAATTCCTCCCCAATTTTGGGGCATGGTCAGCACAGTAGGTGCATCTGTGAGATCTCTCACTACACCCCAAGATGTGCCCAGTGACTCACCTGGTGATGGGATACTCTGCAGGATACTGGAGGGTGTGTTGGCACCCGCCGTAAAGCAGGACTTAGATTTTTCTCCTGGATAAACTCTAGCAATGCATTAACTGTTTTTATTTCCAGTACCTTCAAACCAGGGCCAAAGGCAGTTCTCTGCTTAATACCTGTCTCTTCTACAAGTACTGTGCCCCAGCATTTTTTGGCCCCTGCCTTTTATAGCCCTCCTTGCTCATTTAGATCCCTCCTAAAAACAAAGACTGATAGGGAAAGCATTAAATCCACTAATGTAAACATGTCTAGTTTGGGGAAATGCAAAGTAATTGAATTTGTCACATTTTTTAAAAACTCTAAGGTAACATGGTGTGGTCACATGACTCTCTCCTGTATGTCTTGTACCTTTACAACAGCAGGTGCAACACATCTTAGGACAAGTGGATTCCATTTACTGTCAGTGTAACCCCATGCCAGCAGACTTGACTCAATCAAGACTGCTCAGGTATGTTGTGTCCATCACAGTCTGATTATTGGCTTGTCTGTTTGAACTGCCAAGGGTCCCCATTCTCGTCCATTTGCCTGGCATATTATCTATGGAGGACAGAGAGGAAGAGCGGGAAGATGCCATGTTACTAGGTGGCATGTGTGGTTTCTCGAGTACAATGGGGATGCTTCTAGGACAGCCCATTCTTCATAGACTCAGAGCTTTTCTTTCCTCTTAAGAGCAACCTGTGCACTAACAGGCTGTAACTGGTTAAACAACTCTCTCCTCTTACTGGAAAGCCACGACCAAAGAAGTCACACGACTAGGACGGTGACACTGCTATGCTAGCATTGGTTTCTAAAAGGATGCCAGTCAAGTTGAGAATGAAAACGTTTATACATTTAAACCTTAAGAAAGGATCCGGCTGAGCGGGGCAGCTGCACTAAGGTTGGGGACGAGTTACACTGAGCTGGTTTCTCAACCACAATTACTAGCAGAACAAGAACAGTAGGTTCTTTTATCACACTTCCAAAGCCACATTACTTATTATCTATCTTCTTCCTTGTCCTCTTTCTCCCCACTGCATAGCATGCAGATATTCCCCAAAGTGAACCAGCCTTGCTATATTTACAAAAACATAGCTTAAAGTGATCAAAACAGCATACTTCAAAAATAGCTGGAGAACATGGGCAATGAATATTGCCTAATTATGTACCAGTGATAAAACTTAGACAAAAATCAATCAAATGGGAAAATGCTATGTGAGTAAAAACCATATTCCTATTAATTTTCAACCAGAAAAGAATGGATGTAACTAGAAGCTGCTGGGCGACAGGAAATTCCTATGAATGAATAAAGGAGCAGGAATGGGCAGAGATGAAGAGTGTGCCTGGTCAAAATGCTCATCTCCTTATCCTATCCATTTGCACATAAGCCCTGGGGCTCCCATCCTCAGGAGAAATAGTGATTAAGTCAAAGCACTGCACTCAGGCACACCCAAGAACAAGTCACACTTTGGGAGCATAACTGAACATCTCAAGATTCTACATTCCATGTGCTATATCCACCAACTTCCCCTGTCCCTTTTAAGCAAATAGGCTTTATACTGGAATATTTAGCTGTGAAGATGCCACCATAACGACTGGGCCCATGAGCAAATAAGGGCATACTTAAAGAGTGCCAACTGCTTAGGTCCTAGTACCATTTCTGACAAACAGGTACACGCTCAAGTTTCCGAGCAAGGGAACGACACTTCTTGAATCTCATTACTTCTGGACCTTTTCTAGCTGGCTATGGACATTAGCCAGGTGTGTGACAAATGACAAATGCTTGATTTGAGCCTAGGTTGCTGGCTGATGTGACTCCTCACAGCTAGGTGACTCTCTCAGAACCATTTGACATTTCACTTAACATTCAATTAAAACACACCAAACACTGATTTCATAGAGATGAATGCTTGTGTCTCTAAGAGTGTAACACTTGAAAGTTGTTCAAACATAAATGCATATTAATGTTCACAAAACAAGGTGTAGTTTAAGTCCACACACAATCTAAAAGACAATTTCCATATTTTCTGATGAGATTGTAACAATGTGTTTCAATCCTCTTTGAATCCAGACAACCGCGCAATATAGAGAATGCTAAGAGGACCAAATGTTTGCAAACAAATGTTCATTATTCTAGTTCAATCTTTCACAAACATACTGTACAGAGTCTTGTATGTTATAAAACAAAGGAACACATCTGGTTGTTCAGCTTAACATGACACCAAAATAAAGCAACTAAGTTTTGGGGAAATGAAAGGTACAAGGAAACAGAAAGTTATTACTAATTCCTCAGCTTTTTACCGTAAACATTTGTCACTTAAGAGACATTGTGTGTGATCGTTTCTTTTGTACTGTAAATGCTTTTGGTCTTTTCCTCGGTGGAACACATGAAGGACCAAGTGGACCCCATGGCATCTTCAGAAGGAGACAAAGACAAAGCTTTAGGAACACGTAGCTCATCTACAAGAGCCTACTGCTCAGAGATTCTCAAATATAAAAAAATCCGGACCCCCCAATGAATGATGCTTAATTTTGGAAAAAAAAAAATACTGTGAGGTACAATAAGTCGCACAGGAAGAATAACAGAAACATATTGACAGTTTCCTTTGGCAAATTTAACGGAAGTGAATGCTGATGTGAACACAGTAAAAAATAAAATATGAAAAATGGAAATGATATGAAAAATTGAAACAAAGGGTATTTCTAAGTTTTAAACCGTTGGGAGAAATGTTTGAGGCCATTAAATGCAAAAAAGAAATACATTCTCTATTATGTAGTTTGACAAAACTAGTGTTTACCCTCCTACCCCCAATCCCCCCAAAAGAAAAAAGATAGCAAAACCCATCCTGCAAGCACACCCCAGCAGTTCTGGCTGCGGACGAAGTCGAGTAAATACCATCATTTAGTCAGTATGCTGTGGTAGCTGAGGCTGCCGATGTGGTTAACCAGCTCAGGCAACATGTGTAAACATCAGAAACAAAACAAAACAAAAAGGTTTGGAGCAGTCTCCACCCCGCCTTGTTCTCACTCTCAATTGCTTGGTTTCAGGCTTGCTTTCACTTCTCTGACAAATTCGTGTGGGGAAACACAAAACACTGCACAGTGCGATCCTGTCTTCCCCTGGCCTTCTGCGGCTTGCTCACTTGCTCAGAGAGGAGGGCTGCTCAATTCAAGTTCAGCACGTGTTTTCAGAGCTTCCAAGAACAGCTGCTGTGAACTGGCTTTTGATTCTGTCTATTAAGCAGGCCCGAGTGCAGAGCTACTGCAGAATTTGCGACAAATGAGACAGCCATACAACAGACTAACCCAGCTCAGACTTTTTCTTCCCTTTCAAGGGATAAGGGTTAGGGCCTTGGAAATGAGTGTTCAACTCTTACTGTATTCAGCTTTGTTCCTTCAGTGAGTAATTTGCGCTATTGTGTCCTGAAATATTATCCTGCCGCTACAAAAGAAAAATGCCTTGTCTGGTTCACACCACATTGTTTTGCTTTCCTTTCATGTCATTTAACATGTATGGAGGAAGGATGCAATGTGGATTCTAACAACATTCCGCACTGGAAAGAATCACCACGTGTTTTTGTTTTGTTTTTTCTGGTGGCCAAAAAGCGGTCCTGTGGTTATGTTGAGTGACTAATTGTATTTTCTTTTCTGAAAACTTGTGCAAAGTTGGCAGTTTTGTGTTAACACTAATACTTTTTGTTTGGCATTTGTGCCTTTTACTTAAGACCAGACCATTTTTATACAAGTGGGTTTTTTTTTAAAGAAAGATACTTGCTGAAGTATGGCAACAGTTTAAGGATAAAAAGAAGCATGGGCATTACACATCCCCTTGTAGCGTCTGAGAAAAGTGCATGACTGATTTATGTACAGGACGTCTTAAAAAATCAGCTCTGTGCTTCAAAGCATGCCAGCACGTCTTATCTCTATATCTAACAGGTAGTGAAAACAAGACCATGGCTTTCTTTTTTTTTTCGTTATTTTTTGTTTTTTGTTAAAGAAAATGTGCATTAATGCTAATGAAAATGAATAGAACTAGCTAGCAAACTATTTATTTCCCGCATATCTAACAGCTGGATGTAACTGTCAAAATTAAAGAAGAGTTAAACAACAATCAATACAACTGTTTTACATCATTGGCCTCTCAAGGCTAAATATTTACAAGTGAATCTGCCATGCTTTAACTGAAGATTCTCTCAAAACCTTAGAGTTCACAAAAGACAACTATAAGAAGTTCCTTTTTGTTTCTTTTCTCTTTTTTCCCTTTTATTATTTATTTATTTACTTTTTGCAGGCAACAGTCATAGGTACAACAAAATGTCTCTTTGGAGAAGACCAAGAATTATTCTATCAAAATTGGGGCTAGTTGCACACTTTATATGTGTGCTTCTCTCTGTGTGTGTGGTGTGTTGAAAAGGGTACTTTTGTTTTTATCCCAAGTAAAAGATCCACCCTCCCCCAAAACTATAAAGGAAAAGAAAAAAATTCAAAAGCACCTAGTGTTTATCATTTTTATCTAAAGAAAAGAAAATGTATGTGTGCACAAGTGTAGACACAAAGGCATACACATGACACACACATGTGCCCCGGTACGCCGGAAGCACACACTGGCTATGGCAGTTCAAACATGTAGGCCATCTGGTGAGAGCTGGCGTCTGTAGTGTCCGTTCTGGGACTAATCTATCGAGGTGAAGGGAATGTTTTTGTGGAGATTAGGGTTCTGACTGTGCCGATTTCGGCTTCGCACAGAGGAAAACATCATGTTACAGCCCGGGACTTTACACTTGTGCATCTCTCGCAAATGCACAGTTTTGTAGTGGACCCTCAGAGTCCCCTTGTTGCTGTACATTTTGTGGCAAATGTTGCACATGATCCCACCATTGCTCCCAGACAAGCTGCTGAACATAAGAGATCCTGAAACTTCAGCCCCAAGGCTGCCGGGGAGGGTGGGAGCCTCTGCCTTGTGCGTCGACTCCCCACTGTCACTCGCCCCATCAATGTCATCAAGAAGAATCCCCTCGTCGCTGCCTGCATCGGATTCTCTGGAGGAATGGATACTGCTGCTGGACTGGAGGCTCGAGGTGGTGCTCAGGTCAAGGACCATGTAGTCCTCCGCCATGCCTCTCCCGTACCCATTCAGGTGGGAGTCTTCTGTCCCTGCGGGAGAGGAGGCATCTTCCCTGACATCGAGCCCCAGAGGGTGCTGGGCACCATAGATCTTCATCAAAAATTCATCCCGGAGGTCCTTGCTGAGGGAGGGCTGCGATGAGTCCAGGCCCATGTCATCGAGTTCTTTGGTCAACAGTTTACGATGCAGGTTTATGTTGGCACTGTGTCTAGGAAAACAAGAGGGAAGGGGAGGCGCACAGGGAGTGGGGAAGGGGGAGAAAAAGGAGAGCATTTTAAAATTGGTTCAGCTTTCATTAAGCACCAAACACACACATTCACTCCTAATTACACCACGATAAAAGCAAGCGTCCCTGACCCTCAGGACCCGGGACTGAGTGCAGGTGGGAGGTGCAGAAAGGGGAACTTTCCATTGATGCCATCTTTATGAATCAGCTCTTCAAGGGCAGGGTGGATGCAAACTCGGGCACTCTTTTCTCAATGGCTGTTCCGTTAGTGCATTAGCCACAGAGGACCTCATAGCAGATGTCTCATACATAAAGTAAGTACAGGATAATAAGCATAAAACAGGGTGAAAGAATGAAAACTCCCAATTTGTCTAAATGGAATAGTCTAACTTTACTTAAAACCAGAATAGGACAACAAATAAACCTTTTCTAGCACAGCAAATACTGGGAAAAAGATCTTCGTCTTTAAAAAATGATTTACATAATTTAGGTTTAACTTTGGAAAAATCATCTTCCTTATTCTCCTATATTTCATGTTTTCAGGTTTTAAAAAAGTCCCAGAAAATTAGTAACTTAATTTTTCTTTTGTGTGTGTGATACGAATCTTTTCTCAAACCTGTCTGGAATCCCCACCCAAATCTAATAGCTAATAGCAAAATACATTTAGTTTTTCAAAAGTTACTATATTTTAGTAGTGAACTATCTTCATCAAATAATGCTAATTTACAGTCTAATTCTTTAGGACATAATCTGATAAATTATTTTCTAAAATTGTAGCCCCTACCCCCACAAAAAAATCCAAAAGCACAACAAGTTAAAAAAAATCTAAGCACAATGGCAGAGTCCCTTCAGTTTATAAACAGAATTCCTAACTTTGACAAGCAAGAGCTTTGCTTGTGTTAAAAAAGGGTGAAATTTATTCCCAAAGCATCTACAGGGACCTCAGGTCTTACAAATCCCATGTCACTGTTTATCTGAAAACATTGCCTATGTATTATTTACACCCCCCATTGACTTTAAAGTACCCTTGGGCATATACCTCTCTCCACCTGGGAAGGCCCAGATGTTTGCCAAGTACCTAAATTGACAACTACCCTCCAAAACAACACAGTGATAAAGAAACAGGGAAACAAAATTTGTCAGCACTGGAGGCTGGACATCTTAGAGAAGTTAATTGTGATGATAGAAATGACCTAAATGGTCAGCATTAAGCTCATGAGTGGAGGCCTCCTGGTTTCAATCAGAAGTCACTCCAATTGGGAACAAGCATGGCTAAGGTTTCTAGAGAAGTGTGAGAGGTATGTGCCTCCAGGGCAAGAAAGGAGGGCAAGGGTTCCCACCTTCCCACACAAGACAATCAGCACTCTGGGTTGAGGGGCGGAGGGTGGCAGCCCTCTGCACACTGCACTTGGGAAGGCTGAGCTTACCTTGTGACAATAAGATCAGCTTTCTAATCTTTTGCTAAATCGATCACAAAAGAAAGCAAGAATGAGAGACAGAGAGAGAGAGAGAGAGAGAAAGAGGGAGAAAGAGAGAGAGAAAACAAATTCACATTCTAGACATCCAGCTTTTTAAAACTTAAACAATAAAATAGGGATTTAAAATGTGATCACAAAATTATTTTGTCATAAGTGATCATCTCATATGTTGTTGATTTTCAGATCACCTGTATAATTCCAAAAACCGTAAATCAAATCAATAAACCAAGTTCACAGCATCGGCACCATCCATGAATGAGTTCCAAACAGACGCATGCAGTGTGTGGATACGTGAACATGGATACACACAAGTTGTCCCCACAGGCCTGCTCTGACATTCCGTTTCCCTGGCGTCAGATGTCAGACGGCTCAAGTGGATGTCGCTAAGCAGAGTGCGGGAAATGCCTACTGTGAAGTCTTTATGATGACACATGGGGAGACACCACCAGAGTCAGAACAAGAAGGAACATGGAAATAGTTACACCGTGTACCACTACGCTATCTGTCAGCTGTATAAGCAGTTCACTCTTTTTAACACCCCACCCCCTTTCGTAGTTTCATAAACATACATTGAATGCAGTCTAGAACTCTGTGTTGTTTCTCCCACATCTGCAGTGAACGCTTCCTAGGCTCCCTGCTGAGTGAACAGCAGCCAGACACACAAAAGTTGCATCGAAATGGAAAAATGAGGCAGGATAAGTTAAAGTTGACGAGAGGATGTACTGGTCACCCTGATGGACACCTCTCCCGTAGGATGACTTGTGAATTACACTGATGTTACCAGGAAGGGATTTGTTCTTCACTTCTCACGTACAGCAGCAGAAGTCTGGAATCTAATTAGATGATGTACCAGCCCTCAATATCTGTCAAGCAAACGATGTGCAGAAATGTGGAGACCAGCTCTGGCACCCCCCTCAACAGTGTCCCTTTTCCGCTGTCAGCAGTACTATTGGCCTCTGTTAATATAATTACATTGACTTTTATTCAATTAAGTGCCATCCCTTGCTTACAAAAAAAAGCTACTTTATCAATTGATTCAGGTGTAATGTAATAATAAAGATGAACTCATGGCAGTGCATTAACTCTGCTGTTCATAACTTCAGTGCATGGGTTCATTCACGGCAGTCGATTTCCATTATGCAACCACAGTTCAGGAGAATTGATTCTTTTATGTTCATTTCTTAATCTATTTCATTTTTGTTTAATAATCTTCCCAAATGCCATATGCAAAACACATGGAGTGCGAATGAGGCTAATGGGCTGGGGGAACCTGCTGGTTCAGCCCTATGCCTTGGACTTGGGAGTTTCCAACTGTCATGTGTTGCTGGGGTGGAAAAGATGACAAGCAAGATGAGGAAAAGGGGGTGACTGAGGTGCTTTAGCAGACACCACTGGCCCTGTTCCTCAGGAGGCTAGCATTCTGCCTGTACCGAACGGACAGAAGGCAGCGCTTGGTTTTAACAAAGACCTATTGTCAGAGCCACCAATCAGTCAATCCAAACCACTGACTGTCACACAAATACTGTACTCAAGAGATACAAAGACCCAAGGTTAACAGCAATTCGAGGAATATTACAAGTCTAATTGGATCAGCAAAACTGAAGAGGTGGAAGGCAGAAAGACGAAAGAACTCACTGACAGTCAGATGCTGAGGCCCAAGATGGGAAGGAGGCGACAGTAAGCGGCAAACAGAACCTCAAGGGTTTGTTATCCAGGGATATGCTTGCATTGTTTTCAAGAGAGAAAGAAAGCTAGTGTTCTGACCCATTTACCGTGAAGAAGAAGGGAGACTAATAATTAGCTAAAAGTTAGATTAAATAAGAACACGAAGAATATACAAAGCTGTTACGGCTTGCTCTGATTGGGCAAATGATACAGCTATGAAGAAGGAAATGACTCACAGAAAAAGGAAAGAAAGAGAACTGAGATAAAGAGCTCATGGGTATAAAGGTAAGGGTTCATGGTGCAGGTCTAAAATTCAGCCCCCACTTTCAAGAATATAGATGCGATGTAAGTCATACTGTGGTAGATCAAAGAGAGTGCCCGGCACCCAGGAGGCATCCGATCAGCAATACACAGTAATGTAGAAGTCTTTCCTCACACAACACAGATGACAGTCCTGAAGTAGAAGCATTTTCCCTTTCTTTGTGAAATGACAACAGCCACAGAGCAGAAAGGAAAGACTCCATCACAGTGTAAGAAACATCGTAAAATGTAGGTCCAAAACACTCAACTTGGGCTGTGCACAGCATTACGAATGCTCTCTGAATTCCTGGCCTCAACAAGCAATCTGCCAAAATTTAAATCAAAATGAAGTAAGGTTTTAGATCCAGGGAAGGGTGTCAATAACTAGACTTCTATCTTATTTGGAATGCTGAGTGAAAGTCCTATCACTAGACTAACAAGTAATACTCTGTCCATTCTGTTTCTTGGAGGAAACAATCACAGAACACAGAAGATGCATTTAATGTCATCAAGTAAACACAACAGCCTGGTGGACGAGGAAAGCCAGTACTGCTTTGAGCTTTGGTCTCATCTCTTATTTTTCCTACTTGCTCAAATCCCAGGGTGAGCTAATGCAACTAAATACAAGCAAAATTTTAAATAAAAAAGGTTTGAGTTTGATTTTGAAATACAGGGGAAGAACAGGTGGTTTTGTTGTTAGTTGTTATGTTTTAAAGGAAAGTTTTATGATCAGGTCAGAAAATCAGACTGAGATAATGTGATGGTTAGTCTCAATTATCAACTTGCAAGCCAGAGAGACCCAGAATTGCCTACGAGATAGGTCTCTGAGTATGTCTGTGGGGATTTTGGTAATTAGGCTAACTGTGCTGGGAATCCTGGACTGCATAAAAGGAGAAAATAAGCTGAGTATAAGCATCCACTGCTTTCTGCTTCCTGACTGCATGTGGTGTGAGCAGCTACTTCCTGACTGCATGAGGGGTGAGCAGCTGCTTCCTGACTGCATGAGGGGTGAGCAGCTGCTCCCTGCCTGGATGTGGTGTGAGCAGCTGCTTCCTGACTGCATGAGGTGTGAGCAGCTGCTCCCTGTCTGGATGTGGTGTGAACAGCTGCTTCCTGACAGGATGTGGTGTGAGCAGCTACTTCCTGACAGGATGAGGTGTGAACAGCTGCTTCTTGACCTGATAAGGTGTGAGCAGCCCTTTCAAGCTTTTGTTGCCCTGATTTTTTCACCATAAACTTTGAGGTAAAGAAAACCTTGCTTCATGAAGTGTCTTTGCCAAGTATTTTATCACAACAACAGAAAAGTAACTAAGCCAGCCAGTCAGAAGCTGGGTTCACAAATTCACAAATCAAGCTCATATGTTATATATAATGTCCAATGTTGAGGGCAGGTCATAGTAAATCTCTATTTCTTGCCCCAAGGCACTTCCCAAAACTCAGGTGCCTTCCCACAGATGGCCTGTGCCACAGAGATGACCCATCACTTAACAATGCTTCCTTAACACCTACACTCCCTGGTGAGATCTCCTGCTCATCGCTTCCTGATTCTGACAGCCCCCTGCCCCAATTCTCAGTGTCTCCTGTCTAACAACCTCTGCCCCATCCAATACCTGTTCCCTTATATAAACTTATACAAATTCCCAATAAACAGCTTGATCAGCCAGTTTGCCTTGTTCTCATTCTCTGCGTCTCCTGTCCCCCATTTGTCTCCACCCAGGATAACACACGTTGACTTAGCCCCGTGGGTCTGGGCAGTCCCATACTTAATTCTTAATTAATTTTGTGCCATTCTAAGCTTGGTGAATTAATATTACACAATCCTTTGGGTAAAATGGAATTAAGGCTAAACTTTTGATTTTGATTTTTGTATGTACTTTCCTGCTCCACTCTGTCACTTACCACAAATATATGCCAAATAATACTGTCTAAAATAACCACAGTGAAATGTCCACAACAGATGTGTGTGTGTGTGTGTGTGTGTGTGTGTGTGTGTGTGGTCAGCCCTTGTGTCATCCACCAAAATCCAGATTCTCAAAAGTTCCTTATATGAACTGATCTGTATCCACCACACACACATTCTTCATTATAAAGTAAGTCATGTCTGTATTACTTATGATTTCCATATAACAAACGTTTTACCAATAGTCACTGTATTCTATCCTATAGGAAGTAGTGACAAGAAAAAGCATCTCTATGTGTTGGGTACAGCTTGATTTTTCTCCAACATTTCCTGTCTGTGGTTGGTTGAATCCATGGACACTGATGTGCCGGAGGTGAAGAGTCAGCTGTCTAAGGACATGAAGAGGAGGGAAAGGAGAGGGAAGAGCAATTTCTATCCAATCTAGGAAAGTACAGATGTCAAATGTGGATACAGGATTAGTTTACAACACTTCCCAACAGAAATGTAAGCACTCTCCAAATCCTCAGAAATAAACGGTTAAAGCCCCCGCTTCCTACTCTCTTCTCAGCTGAGCTGCTATGACATGATCCTCTCAACTCTTCTCAGCTGAGCTGCTATGACACGATCCTCTCAACGTGTCTGTACCACCATTTACCAATCATGTGCAAGTTAAAAGACATTTTGGTACTACCCATTTTCTGAGTAACTGCAGTTGTCCTAGGACTTTCACTAAAGAATCTCTTTAGCATCAATACACCCCCCCCGCACTGCCCCAGCTGATGAAATCTAGTGTAAAATTATAATGGGTAATTCCCAAAAACCTCAAAAGTAAAGAAATGCAAAATTAACACAAGAAACAAAAACTAAGCAAATCTTAAAAATAAGAAATTCAGTTTTTTTCAACCCCTTTCAATATAAAACAAATCATCCACACTGGTCACGCAGGCAGTTCCCTCTCCATTCAAATCATTCACTTGAAGATAAGCTCCCACCAAACTCTTCAGGGGATTAACTAATTTACTGCAGAGATACGGCACGTCTGTTGTAATAACAGGTAGGATGTATTGGGGTCGACCATTTATCAGAATTAGACTTCTTTTCTCAATTCACAGTGAATTATGCTGCCTACACGACTCCCCTCTCTCAGAGCCTGCCATCCCCTTATGGCCCCTAACGTGGCAGGCAAACAAAATTGACAGTCTCGTCTTGTCAACAAGGGGCGATTCTCCTGAGGAGCCATTTAACTTTGTAGAGGAAGCAATGTATTAATGTGCTTGTCCCAGGAATGTTAATCATCTTCAGGCTTCCGATCTAACTTTGACGTGAACGAAATCACCAAATTTGTTTACTAAATGAATCGTAATATGCTAATAAGAAAGTATGACATATATGGAAAAGCCAAACAGATGGTTTGTTTACTCCACTTTGCAACTTTATAAATGCTGTAACTCTGAAGATGTTAGTGAGAATTATTGGTTTGTTGGCAGAGGCAAACATGTCTTTTGCATACTAAATTTGGCACCACAGTTAGAAAACAATCTGTCATTGCTGTGGAATGCATAAAAACGTTAACGCAGTTGATGGCATTTGGGAGGGCAGATGGGTAGATGGAAAATGTGTATGCTGCATGTTCAGGTTAAGTATAGAATTGATATCCAACAACAGCCTTCTTGCTCACTAACCATTTTAATGTTTGAGTCGTATCTCACACAAGAAGGCTTTCAAGGGCGCTGATTATTCAGTCATACCTGTTGAACCATAATGCAAGGGGAGTGTTATGCTGTGACTAGGCTATGCTTTCACAGCACTTGTGGAATTTCTGAACCAGGCGGCTCATCTGGTGCTCGGCTACTGCTACTGTTGGGTAAGAAAAGGCAAAGGCTCTTTTAAAGATAATCCGAGCTGTCATTTTAAGTTGTATACCTATCCAGGCTGAAAACAGAACAATAACAACAAAACCTTCACATTTTCTGTTCCATATTCTACTGTCTGATTTAGGGAGTTTACAGAAGATGTTTTCCCACATAATAGGAATGAACATTCAAATCTGTCTTTCATTTTTTTAAATTAACATGTAAAATATGGAACATTGATTTCTTTCTGAGAGGAAGTATTTAAAATGTTTCATGTCTTTCACACAGTTTTATATCATTCCAACAGTTAGTTAATTTGTGATCGTAAGAGATGACATTAGGGATTTCTAAGTTCCCCATGGAAAGAGACAGTATCTCGGAGGACTATCAATATTACTTAGCTATAGACTTCATAGAGAAAGGTATGTGGAAAAATGAAAGTAATGAACTTGAAAACTCAGGTGAGCATAATCTCATCCCCATAGTTGCTCTGGTGCTGTCAGAACTGCCAGTTGCAATGCCAATACTTCGGTTAGCCCACCAACCGTGTGCCTCGGTGCTGAAAATTTCAACCTGCAGAAACATCCAGATAATGTCTGTGACTTTTCCCTCCTAGCCCACAGGCAGGGTTGGAAGCACAGAATATTTTAGTGAAGAGTTGCTTCTTGCTCCCAATGTCACTAGCCACTCCCAACATTCCAGTCCTACATATATGACTGAGATTACCACGAATCTTGGAGAGCTCCCTGGTGCTGAACTTTTTACCTACTGGCAGACAAGAAACAAGAGAGAAAAGAGGCCTAAAGAACCACTGAGTACTTGCTGTCCAAGGATCATTTTGGAGCAAGAAACATTAGTGCTGTCCCAGCCTGGCGCTTATATCTCATTTGAAACATCTCATTCCTCACCAACAAAGAAAATTTCAATAAAGTACTTTTACTGGTTTAACAACCCCGAGCTCCTGGGATTGTCAAAGTGCTAAGCCTTTTCCAAGGAGAGAAGAAATCAGCAGCTCAAATATAATTAACCTTCCATTCTCAATGCAAACTGCCACGCAAAGGAGCTCTGCGGTCTATTAGTGAAGTTATAATGGCCAACAGGCAGAAGCAAAATTGGTCAAAAAGTTGGCTGCTGCTGTCATATTTTTGGAATTATGATTAATGGTACTAATAATGTGGATGATTACTGATATGTGTATCTCCAGCAGTTTATCATATTGCTCTGGCTGCCTACATCCACAATAAACAGGATGCTATCATTTACCTCTTTATTGAAGGCAACCCTCCTCTTGAAGGAGCATATTCTAATTACTTCGTAATGTTTTATGTCTTAAACATTTTGCAGCTCTGGACCTTGCCAACTGCTTCATGTCTACCATTGATTAATTACTGAAGGTTTAATCAAAATTTAGAACCTAATGTAGTCATTTATGAGCACACCACAGTGCCAAAGTAGTTAGGCTCTGCTCCCAAGTTTGGAGAGTGTTCGGTTCAAAAATCAAATCCCAGTCAGGTACGAAGATCCAAGAATTTCACCTTGGGTGCTCTGAGGTTGCCAATTCCATCTCTGCTGATGAATGGAAGGTAATCTAACTACAGGTAAACAACAGTTTTCCCTCCTGTCTCACCACTGGGTTCCCCCTGCTCCAATCCCCAAGAGCTGCATCACCAGCTGCTCTGAGAAAAACGTGGTGCTTTTGAACACCCATCAAGAGAACATAGTTTTGAAGTGGTTAAACAAGTGCAAAATAATTTGCTGGGACAAATACATAAGTTTTTTTTTAATGTGGATTTTTTATGGTTCTGTCATACAACCATTCACCGTTGAAGTTAAGTGTTTTTTTAATACCATTACTGAACTGCTGAAATGGATGCTAATATAGCTTGGAGTGCTAATGTCAAGTCCTGGTAATAAAAAAGACAGACTGCTGAATGAAATAATTTCAAGTAAAAAATAGAACAAAAGTGCTCTCTCTCTCTCTCCACTTTTATTGAATTGGGACTGACTGAGCCAATTGCTTTAGAAGTCTGTAAAACACAATTACTAGTGAGCGAAGTGACCCATCAGTGCCCCCTCAGTGACAGAGAGGACTAAAAAGGCAGCGGAGTTACAGTAGCTCCCCTCAGCCCCATCAGACTCCTGAGGCTTCCTTCTAATGGCCTGGTGTTTGCTCTCAAAGTGTAGCTTTTCTTAGGAAAACTTCCTATTTCTCATCAACATGATGAAGTAATGTCATCTATCACTTTCTAAGAGGGAAGTGTCTCTTTTGGAAATTAAGGAATGATCTGGGGTTTGGTCTTTCTGTTTAAATGTGTCGTCACATATACACACTCATGTGCACCCCTGTGAAGATGAGCATGCCTGTGAGTGGCCAGGCACAGTTCAGATTTGTCTGTGCAAGGGTGAAACTGAGCCATCGCTTACGCGTGTTCAGGTAGAGTCACTTGGCTCTCTCTCTCTCTCTCTCTCTCTCTCTCTCTCTCTCTCTCTCTCTCTCTCTCTCTCTCTCTCTCTCTCTCTCTCTCCCCCTCCCTCCCAAGATAAAATAAAAATCAGAGCAAGCAAGAAAAAGAATTAAGTTGGAAATGGGTAACATTTTCCCCCTTAGTTAATAAAAGAGGTAATAAACTCCACAAAGTAGTGGAGTTAAGATCACTAACACTTCAGCCTAACAGCTTTTTACCAGGAATTTACAACTCTCATTTTAATCCAAGCAGCTTGCATTAGGACATAAAATGTAGGTATTTTTTATGTGAAATAACTGGAGAAAACCTGTCTTTTTCTTGAGAAGTATTCTCTCTTCCTCTGACTTGGTGTGCCCGCCTCTCAAATACACACATCTTTGGCACTCCAGAATCAAAGCCTCGAATCAAAGCCGCCAGATCTCCTTTAGATTTTTAGCACTGTAATTTTTAGGCAAGTGCAAACTTCTTTCATGGACTGCCACATTCTTCTCGTGAAGGTCCTGAGAGTTTTATGGGGAAAACATCACACTATTTCTGAGTATCCTGAGGAAAGAGAAAGGACACATGCTTCACGGGGCGAACTCAGTGTGAAGTAAGCAGCAAAGGCTTTCCTTGTCTTTGGAAACAAACTAGACAGTTATTAGGAGCTTTTCACCTAATGGAGAAGGAGAGGGGTATTCCACCAGGGCTACACAAGTAAACAGAAAGAAGGAATCCCACCAGGGTCACACAGGTGAACAGAGGGAGGGGATCCCACCAGGGTCACACTGGTGAATGGGAGTGTATGTGCACAGTCTCACACCACCTTCCTACTGTAGGGATTGACTGCAAAAACAAGTATCTCAAATGACATTTCGCATCGGAAAGACTCACAGCTAGAAAGTCTATCAGGAGAACACAATAGATTTTGGTGGACCAGAAACAGAAAGCAGGAAAATGACCCCCTCCAAGTGGTACCATCACAGAAACATACTGCCTGGGTATTAATGATGCACCTTCTTTGGTATTTTGCCAGAATTTTCCAGGCAGTGCTGGTCATCAGAGTGACATCCTTTCTAGGGAAGGCAATGATAAAGGCTGTTTGCAAGCATTCTGTTTGTAGTGGGAGCTCCACAGTCACAAGAGATGTAATAGGAACTTCCCTGCACAGTATTTGTAAACCATCTCTTTGCAGGTGCCAGGGAAATTGTTTGCTGGCCACTGTGCTGTCTCTGGCACACGGTGCTGAAGATGGTGGCGGTAAAGGCTGCACTTCTTGTGGAGGAGTGAAAGGTCAGCAGAGGTTTAAATGAGCTTGTCTTGCATCCAGCTGGGCCAGCAGGAGGTCATTAGGAAGATCCAAGGCTCACTTTAGGCTTGACAGAGTCTCTCCCCATGATACAAGGAGACCGTTTTGCTCATTGCTCTTCTCTCAGTGTATAAAAAGAACCCCGGGGACAAGAATGACACCGAAGTTTATCTTACTACCAAAGTTTTGCTTGAGGAGGGCACAACCAGCAATTACTCAGGAGGGGGATTTACTCTGTTTGTTTGCTTTTGATGGAAAGTAATGGAGATAAGCACAAAAGGCCTATTGATCTGCTGGCTCTATTGTGAAACCAAACAGAGGAGCAGTGGGGGAACATCTCAACGTATAAAAGCCAGAGGACCTACACAACTTCACTGTATGAAGAATTTTCGAAGCAGAGAATTGAAATCTGATTGGGCACAGTGTTGGAAATGAAGCAGTCATCTATTAAGAGGCTCTCCTCTGAGGATTAACACACTATTTGACAGCTAATTACATTAGGGCACATATACTAATAGTTCCCTTGAATTGGTGCTAAGTGGCTCATTTCTTGGAGGTATCGCCTGGTATTTATTGAAAAGCTCTCTCTATGAAAGTTCTCTATAAGTTTCCAAACATAGAGAATGATGAAAAAACTGGATGCCACTTTGCTGAGAAGGTGGTAACAGGAGGCAGGTAGCATGTTTTCACATCTTCACCTCTGTTGTTAATGTATGCAGTGGCTCATCAGAGTAGCTCATGTTAATTTATTCCCGCACACCTGTACAGGGCTGGAAGTCAGGTAATAAGATGAGCAAAAACTATACATCTCTGCTGTTTAGCTATGGCTACCCAGAGGCCTATACAAGAACAAATTTAGTTCTGGAGACATCAGCAGGTTTTAATAAACCAAATACAGATGTCTTACTCCATACAAATCAAGAAGTTTACATGTTTAAATCTGGACTGATTTAACTAGCAATCAAAGAGAAGATTCACACTTGGCATCAATGGTTACCTCATATTTATTTATAAATCACCCTAGGCATACATTATTTTGTTTTAAAATTTATTCATCTGGCTGAAACAACCTCCACACACCTTAAGGATTGAGAAGAGGCTCTTGCCTTTCTGATACAATCTATGACAAGCTTCAGCAATTACTGTGCGATGCTAACAAATGAAGAGGGCAAAGCCCGAAAGGATGGTCACTTCTTTCTGTACACATCATCTAGTTTCTGGATGGCTTCGGTTTTAAATTTCCAATCACCAAAGCAAATACAAATAAAACAATACACTAGGAAATGCTGAAGGAAGTTAGGAAAATGGACAGATGATTTAGCTGCTAGTTTGCTTCCCCCACCCTTTAAATAATAATAAAGAAAGAAAATGACGCATGAGTTTCTCCTCTGTGTAGGCGAGTGGTCAGTGAACCATCCTAAGGATCAAACATTAAGTCTGAGGATGAGAAGCTAGCACAGGTAAACTAAGCCCTGCTGAGTGTGACTATCATGCTTTTATGCACACTCCAGCTCCAGGCTACTTGGTCAGAATTTCTTCCCATGTGCATAGTTCTCCAAGTCAGCCTCTTGTTCCCTGGCAGAACAACTCAGCAGCAGAAAAATCAAAGGGACAAATAAGGAAAGAAAGAGATGACAATCATCTCTGAGCAACAGAGCTCTTTACAGAGGAAATGGTTTACTTTTCACGTCAATCATTCAGAATAAAGATCATTCTTACAGCTACTTGGTGATGAGGGGAATATTAGCTTGTTTTGCCACTAACGTGGAATGGTCCTCCTGACTTTTGAATTGATCAAATACACCATTATTGACAACTATTCACAGGACACCTTTGATAATGTTGCTGACTCTTGTCATCCCTGGCAGGTGTGTCCTTCTCTCGCCGTCAAACCCAAAACATCGTACTTTAATGCCTGTCTTACTAGCATGCTCACCAGAAGACCTGCACCCCCTCGTGTGTGCTCATCTCAGAAGCTGCTCCCAGCCCCTATGAGGTACTGCAGACTGGAGGACAAGGCAGCTGCCTGGGTGAGCAGGAGAAAGGAGCAGAGTCTGCGCACTAGGGGCCCTGCCCACTTCAGCTGCCATGAGGACACATCCCACTGGGGAACTTCCCCTCTGCTGCTTTATTTGCACAAGGAAGACACTGTGGAGGCAAGGGTTGATGAAGCCAGGCCTCTTCAGAGTAGAAAGAAAAGGTTTAGGACAGGATGTCTAAAGACAAAGGAGAGTTTCTTGGGAAGGTCTGTTGCTAAGAAAGCTCATCATTGTTTTAATTCATCATTTGATAAAGGAAGAAGAGGAACACAGGCTTTCTGGAGTTGGTGTAGCAATAAAAGAGGAGACCCCAGAAGGCAAGTCTAAGGAGCAGACCATAGATGAGACCTAAGAGCCTCTGTACAAGGAGACACACACACTGACTGACATTCACTGAGGAGATGACTCCAGTCTGAAAGCGGTATTTAATTATGCTCCCAAGTCCACTCTGCTGAGATTCAGGAAGAGGCTGGCAACTCAATGGCATCACTGTGTCTTGTTATTTTGGTGGCACTTAGTGACACATCATTGTGTTAAGTCATCATCTCAACAGGGTGAATACTTTCTTTTGACAAAAAATAAATGCCAAACTTGTTTTTAAGGAGTTAGCTGGGATCAAAGGTCTGTGTAGTTTTTAGAAAGCCAAGTTTCAAGAATAAAATATCCTCACTTCATGGTATCTTTTCAACTTGTATTTTGTCATTTATCACATGATGAAGCTCTGAAATGAAAAAGATTGGATACAGTACACTATGTCACCCTCACACAATATATGGACTGTCTTTTGAAACAGCTGGTCTGTAGTCTTGGATTTGTAAGAACCCCTGGTCTAACTTCTGGGTGGCAGGCAGTGGCTAACCTCTCGAGTCCTTATAATAAAAATGGCAACTAAAATATTCCTTTTCTATCAGTGAACATTTCCCCTGAGACGAACAAATTCTATCTCAACAGCACCTCCTTCTACGCCTGCACAGACACAGGAGCGCATGTGTCCGTACAACCGTGTGCTCTAGAGCACAGTAGTGCGTGTGTCCGTACAGTCGTGTGCTTTAGAGCACAGTAGCGCGTGTGTTCCGTACAACCGTGTGCTCTAGAGCACAGTAGTGCGTGTGTCCGTACAACCGTGTGCTCTAGAGCACAGTAGTGCGTGTGTCCGTACAACCGTGTGCTCTAGAGCACAGGAGCGCGTGTGTCCGTACAACCGTGTGCTCTAGAGCACAGTAGCACGTGTGTCCGTACAACCGTGTGCTCTAGAGCACAGTAGCGCGTGTGTTCCGTACAGCCATGTGCTCTAGAGCACAGGAGAGCGTGTGTCCGTACAACCGTGTGCTTTAGAGCACAGTAGCGCGTGTGTCCATACAGTCGTGTGCTTTAGAGCACAGGAGCGCGTGTGTTCCGTACAGCCATGTGCTCTAGAGCACAGGAGAGTGTGTGTCCGTACAACCGTGTGCTTTAGAGCACAGTAGCGCGTGTGTCCATACAGTCGTGTGCTTTAGAGCACAGGAGCGCGTGTGTTCCGTACAGCCATGTGCTCTAGAGCACAGGAGAGCGTGTGTTCCATACAGCCGTGTGCTCTAGAGTACAGCAGCGACTGCATTAGTGGAGGCCCCAGGCTCGGAGCCTTATCCTTTGTTATTTACTCTTCCAAGTGTTATGAACTGTGATGTTTTCAGCAAACTAAAATGTGAGATAAATTCAAGCAAATAAGCTTAAATGTTGGCTTCAAACACTCCATTTTCATAAGTATTTTATGCAAGTTTTCACAATTGCTATATTTGTTAAAAATTTCAATGAAAAATGTTTTCAATGCATTAACCTCATCATCACTAATATACTATTTGAAATCTGAAAGGATGTTATTCCAAATTTGGAATGGAGGGGTGGTACTGCATTTATTATTCAAAGTATAGGTATCTTATTTGGAATTGCCTGGGACTGTCAATAAGAATTTAGAACTGAAAAGAAACCCCTTTTAATAGATCTAGGATAGCAGAGGTAGGAAATAATTAAAGGAACAGAACTTGATCCCTTCTGTGTCAGTAAAAAGAAAGAAAATATGTATATTCATTTAAAAAAGGATTGAGTTTTCATATATGAAAATGTTGCAAAGACAGGTCACTGCTTTGCAGTTATACTTTTCTTTTTAAATCAAGACAGGGTTTAGTACATAGCTCAGACTGAGGTCAGGCTGGCTATCCCTAGCTCCTCCCAAGTGTCATGGTCACAGGTTGTACTGCCACAGCAATCCAAGTGGCGTTTTCACTACCGTCTGCTTTGTCAAGACCTCTATCCAACTAATAAATACTAGAATAAGGTGGTAGATCTTTGGAAACTGCATTCATTTTTTTCACATATAAAGTATGAAATAAAATTTTACCTGAAAATATTAAAAAGTTAGTGTAGAACCACAATGTATATCCCATGTAGTAGGCAGGACTGGCTGACTTCTGACCTGAGTTGGACTGGGGTACTATGGGAAAAACTTTCCCAAAGGCTCATCCTCCATAAGTGAGGGATCGCCTTGTTGTCCCATCACTGAAGGACCACTCTGACATTCCATTCATATTGTAAGAGAATTGACAAAAACTATTGTAGGTTTTAGACCAGCTGCTTCTGTTTAAGTCCCATGGTTTCAGAACTATAGCTACATAACTTAAGAGGGATGTAATCTGATAGCTGTATGTAATAAAATTCTAACTGATCTTAAAACATGTACCTAGGCATGTCCCCACTTCTGTGGTGAAGTCCCATGGCAGATTACATTTTAGACTTGTGATCAAAGGCACTATGGAGTTGAAACAAAGAAACCCACACAAACATGCTCTTTCACCATCTCACAATTACTTTGACCTCATTGTCTTTTGATAGTTTCATGACTCTTAAAGAATTGAAGGACACACTAAATACTCATGTAAGGAATGATAACATTTCTGGTTATACCTACGGAGATGCAGGCTGTCTCGATGTCCTGGACCTATGGTTCTTTCCATCCGTAAATTTCTGTTTCTATATTGGATAAATATGTGTGTATGAAGATAATATATTGGTTTAATTAAAAAGCCACAAAGCAAAGTATATATATATATATATATATATATATATATATATATATATATATATATATGAATGATAGAAGCTGTGGCTTCTAAGGAAAGGTTCATGGGGAGGCAAGGAACTGTGTACTGTTAACTTATTCACACCTAGATGCATGGAAACATACACATATACATACACATACACATACACAGAGAAAAATGGCGTGCATTACTAGGTAAAATGACATGGTTCTGCATGCTTCATCACAACAAGCACTGGCTGCGTAAATCCTTCATGAGCATGGCAGCTTAGTGATCACGTGGCCAATATGGGCAACCCTTACAGTGCATCAAAAACATCTACCTTTTAAGTCCACCATGACTGAACCTGTATCCCCACCCTCAGCAGGAGCCACCAATGGAGATTTACTGACCTGTCTCTGCTTCGTCGAGAGGGGAAGGCGGCATTGCAGCCAGCCACTGTGCAGACATGCATCTCTTTTAAGTGAACGTTCCTGTAGTGAAGCTTTACACTGTAGGAGCTTTTGAAGCTCTTCTTGCACACATAACAGATTTTGGGGTCTGGACTAGAACACAGGTCACCTTCAGGGGAGAATTTTTGAGGGCTTCCATAATTCAGAGACGATGTAAAACTTTCATGCAAGGCAGCCATGCCGGCCCCCCCGCCATTGTACAGTCCATACTGGCTCATGTAAAACATGTCGTAAGTGGGATCTGTGAATTCTTCCTTTACCTTGATGACATCCTGGTGAGATGGCTCACTGTGGTTCTCATCAGGCCTCTCACTGTTCATCAGGACTTTTTCGCTCACCTCACTGTGGATGTGCTCATCCCCTTCCATGGATCCCTCACCAAGTTTAGGCTCTGAAGACTCAGACTCGTTCTCATAGTCCCGCTCAGGCTCCTGGTCCTCAGATGTCATACTGTCAGCCCTCCTGATTTCAGTTCTTGAAATGCACCGGGCTCTATTATGCTTCGAAAAGTCCTTCACAGACATGCCTGGGCTCATCTCCTCTTGGGAATGACAATGATTGTCATGGCTCATGTCATTGACCACAGCCCCACCATCGTTAGGGTCATCATCTTCATCATCAAACTCATCAGCTGTATCAATGATTTCCTTCTCAATTTTTACAGGCATGCTTGACTTCCTAGGCTTTTTCTTAGGTGCCAGGTCAGCACTGGGCTCATGAGTGCCCATCATCACTGCTGGCACTATTGGCTCAGAGGGGGGAGGAGGATGCTGTTCTATGGTACCACTGGTTGGGATGATGGGACTGGTTGGGAGGGAGGTTGGAGGACTCACCATTTCCCCTGGAGTAAGTAAACTTCTATAAAAAGGAGGAACTGGTTGTACAGTCTTTAGCCCAGAAAATACCAGCTGGCTAGGGAGAGGGTTCTGTAAGACGGGGTCTAGTGGAGGAGTGGTAAAACCCATTGGGGGCCGACCAGGACTCGTGAGTGTGAGATTTGATTTTGTGCTTGCTATGACTGGAGTGGCAGCTCCTGATGTAGCCCTAATTAAATCTTTGTCTCGGTTATTCCTTAGCATAGGCATGTGAAGGCGAGGGTTGGGGTTGGCACTGTGGCGATTCCGACTTCGAAGGGAACTGAAGACCATGTTGCAACCTTCAATGGTACATCGGTGTTTGATTTTCAGGTGAACGGCATTATAATGAATTTTGAGAGTGCCTTTGTCATAGAATGTCTTCCCACATGCATTACAGAACACCCTTCCTTTCCTGGAGGCTGACCCCATCCTTCTCATACGGTGAATCCGGAATGAGCTTTTTGGGTGTTCAGTTTTGCTTAGATCACTGACTGGGGCAGAATTCTGAATGGGGGAAACACAGGCCGGCTCGGTTTTGGGTTCCACATTAGTGATGCTAGTCAGGGCATTTCTATTGGGTGTCTGATCACTCTTATAAGGTGTGGGAGATACTTCAGATTCACTGCTCTCATTGTATTCATTCTGGGTTGATATGCTAGGTTCCCGCAGCCTCAGTCCAGGCTGCTCTAAAAGCAGCCCGTTGGGAGGCAACCCTAACAATGGGGCTGAGACCGGGTTTATATACTGGAATGGAAGCAGAAATGCAAGGCTGTTTGGTATGTTTTCAAAATGATGAATGCTGGAAGGATTGCTGTTCTCTAAGTGAGCAAGGAGGCTAGGGCTCCTGGTGCGATTATTGCTCTCAATGAAAGTCCTTATATCCGAGTCTGTCTTTGAAGATGGCACAGCCACAGCTTGCCCTTCTTTCTCCTGAATTGCCATCAGCTCCACAATGGATTTGGTTTCTCCAAACCGTAGAAACTGCTGGAGGGTGATGATTTCCTCTTCTCGAGACATGATGGCCCAGCGGTCCAGTACTTTGCCAGCAGCATCCTACAGGCCACATCAAAGAAACAACAAAGACAAATAAAAAAAAGCCTTATTGATTGTGCATAATTATTCAGTGCAACTGAAGGTGCTCTACCAGCTTATGAAACACAGAGAGCCAGAGCAGAAAACTGCATGCGAGCAGTGTTAATAAAAGTTAACACACAAAAGCAAACTTTTCTGCCATGCAAATGTAGCAATTACAGTCACAGTTATATAAACAGATTGAGTTTAATAATGTCAAGGCAAACAAAATGTGGATCACTGGGGCTTTGCGATCTAAAATGCCTTCAGTACTGCCATTTTAACAATGATGATCTATATACTATGCAACTCTTTAGCATATATTAGTATAAGATGAGAACTCTTGCTGTGCAACGTAGCATAAACGCAAAAAATTGTTCCCTAATCTTTGTTAAATAATGACACCACAGGATAGAATTAAGTACAGTTCATGATGTGTACTTCTTCAAGTCAAGCAGACATGGCACTAGATTCAGTGATGGAAATTCCTTTAAATGGGAGTTATGTGACTTTTGGAATAATTTTTAAAAAGAGAGAAATGAGTAAAACAGCATCACCCCCTCAAAAGTCCATTGCATACTGTCTTTTTAAAACGCCTGTATTTTCATGATGGTTAAGATTAGGCAATTTCATGAGGTAGAGTGTGAAAAGTAACTTTCCTCTTGTTGAAAACTGGCTGTAAGCCAGCCATTTAAAGTTTGACGTGCATTTAATGTATATGACATTTTAGGATTTGTTGAAAGGACAGTAACAGATACCTGAGAAGCATGTATGTGATGGCTTTACATAGAAGAAATATGTAAAAAGTTGTCTCTCAGCATCCTCCTCCGGTAGCAAACGGAGCCCATAGAGACTACACATCAGCCATCATCAGACTATGTGCTGTTAAATATACATTAAAAAGCACTTCACACTTTCATTTTTGCTAGTAACTATGATATTTGCCTGGAGGTAGTACTTAAGAATCCTGCAATGTAATGTCAAGCAATCCATTTTAACATGTGCTGAGAGAAATCTATTCAAACAGTTAAATAATGACTATGTGAAATTTTTTAAGACGTCATGTCTTAAGCCAACTGGGATCAGGGATCTTTGTAGCCCTCCATGCATGACACTTACTTCAACTCTGACCATCAACTTAAGAAAGCACAAAACCGTCTAGAAAAACAAAATAGTGCAGGGAAGTTGTTAAGCTGTAGGAAACTGATTAGCATGTGTGTGGCCTTGGGTTAAACACCAAAACAAGCTTAAAAATGACAACACACTTATTAGGTACAAAGACAAAAATCCTAACTTTACACTGGAGCAATCTAATAGACACAGCCTGGAGAGAAGGGAGATATATTGTCATCTTGTACATTTTTTTTCTAAGACAGGGTTTCTCTGTGGCTTTGGAGGCTGTCCTGGAACTGGCTCTTGTAGACCAGGCTGGTCTCGAACTCACAGAGATCTGCCTGCCTCTGCCTCCTGAGTGCTGGGATTAAAGGCCTGTGCTACCACCGCCCAGCCATCTTGTACCCTTAATGACATATGTTACTTGGGAAGGGAGTTCTTGTAAATATTTTTCTTCAACCCAGTTATGAGGAAGGATCAGGAAAACCAAAGTTGAGGAGGCAGTCTATGTGATACTGGATAAAACTCTGTAAAGTACAGCAGTTAGAGGGCAGGTGGTCAAGTCGTGATTGTGTGGTGCTGGGGATATTAGATCAGAAAAGACACATTAGTGGGAAAGTTAGCAAAATGTGAAGAAAGACTCTGGATTTGTTAACAGTGTCATAATAATCTTGATTCCCTTATTTCAACAACTGTGCCATGATTACACAAGATGTTACACTAGGGAAGAGGGTGAGGATGAAGGAACCTTCACTATTTTTGCAGTGGAAAGTCTACCTTTAGCCTTTGTGTGTGAACGTCCCTCTGGACCAGTCATGATCTGAACCATCACAGCAAGTGTGAGTGAGTAGATAGCATTTATCTGAATTACTTCTTTAAAACAGATTGGAGAGATGTATAGCATCTCTCATATCAGTTTATATAGTCAGCATGTGTGGATGCCCCTTGCTATGAAAACTGTCAAAATGCTTTTCCTTCCCTTATCATAAAGATATAGTTGCCTTATGATGAAATGTTCTTTATAAGACCAAACCAGGCCCCCTGAACATGGGTGTCAGCTAGGAGCACTGGGTAGTCTATGGGGCCTCGGGCAGTGGAACCAGGATGTGTCCCTAGTGCACAAATGGACATCGGGGGCCCATTTCCCATGGAGGGGTACTCTCTTAGCCTAGATACACAAGGGAGGGCCTAGGACCTGCCCCAAATGACTTGACAGACCTTTGATGATCCCTCATGGAAGGCCTCACCCTCCCTGGGGAGCAGAAGGGGGATGGGATGGGGAGTCGGTGGGGGTCATGGGAGGATGGGAGGTAGAGGGAACTGGGATTGATATGTAAAATAAGATTGTTTCTAATTTAAATAAAATTTGTTAAAAAAATGAAATGTTCTCACAAACTCCGTTTAAAGTAAGCATACAATGCCATGGGTGGTTAGTATCTTCAGACAATTCTGGAGTGCTCCAACAGCACTAGACAATGGTCACTAAAAGCTACTGATGTTCTTCAGAGCCTTGTTTCTGGAATGTGGGGAACAGAAGGAAATGCTGGTGTTGTAGGATTGTAAAAATGTAAATTGTGATGTTATATACCTTATTTCATTGACAGTGTGACCCCTGCTCCATGCCACCATGATAGAATCCAGAATATCCATGGGAATGTTAAACAGATAAGAAATCAGAAGTGAAGTGTACAAAAGACAACTTGTGAAGGTTCCAAGAAACCCTCTTGGAGTCCAAAACTTGATCGCCAAAATTCTGATGCTTCAGTTCACTGACTCCAAGAACTCACTGAACACCATTCTGCAGTACACTACAGTTAGGTCAACAAGTAGAATGCTTTTAGAACAAGGCTTTTTCTAGAACTCTGTACTGCCCTCTTCTACACCATTTTTTTCTAACTAGCTCTTGTGATTGCTGGTATCTGTTAAGCTGAGCCCCAGTGGGAGCAGTACAGTCATGTGTTCTCCAGGTTCTGCCCAGGCATCCTGAACCTAAAACTATAGGTCAACACACATGCACAAGATCACAGCCTATGGAGTTAACTGAGTCACAGGAACCACAGCAACCCATATGAACCATCACCAGAAGCACCACCATCATCTCATTCCCACATCTTCGCGTCTCTCACCCAATGGCACACAACCATTCTGCATGCTTTATTTTTTTTCTCCTGGCTGCCACAATGCCTGCTATTTCTTCTAAAACCACTGCCTTTTAGAAGTCTGATAGAATTGAGTAGCTACCTCTGAGAAAACTGAGGCTGTGACATTAAAATTGCTTATTTAGGTTAAAAAAAATAGAGTCCAGGTAAGGAAGATTCAGATCTTTGCTACAAGCCTAAATTGAATCTCAGTCAGTCAGTCAGTCAGTCAGTCAGTCAGTCAGTCTGTCTGTCTGTCACGCACGCACGCACGCACACATACACACATATACACACACTATCTGCTAAGTTAAATGCAAGGTATAAAGATATCATATTAAATTATCTGCTAATGAGTACACTGAAGAATAGCACGAATTTCTGAAGTTCAATGTCAGGGTACCCTCTGGATCTCACCAATATGAAGGCCTACAGGAGCTCTTCCTCAAAAAGTTCTCATTCATCTGATCATATTACCTACTAACTATTACATTTGTAAATGGAAAACCCTTAAAAAAAAGAAAAAAAGGATACAAGGAGTCCACACATACGCTCCTTGCTAATAACAACTCAGTTTTAATATATCTATGGGATAAGCTGGTTTAAGGGAGCAAGAAACCATCAAAGATAATAAATAAAGCATTTATTAAGGAGCTCTGTGACAGAAGCACACATTGTTTAGTCCAGTGACTCTCATGAAATGGCTGAAACCAGGATGTTTTATAATCATTAAGATGAACCAGTATCAGCTTGAAGACTTTGTAAACAATCAAAACCAAAACAAAACAATGAACAACAAAAGTACCAACAAATAGACTCCAAGTAATTTACACAGACATTAACCATTTGGCATGGATTTTTCTGAGCAATTTATTTTTATCATACTTAAGTGTTGATTAATGATTGATAAGGGTAAAATCTAGGTTACCTTAATGTTTGAGAAGCAAAGGTGATCAAACACACTTTATCAAGTGAACAGGAGTCAAAAAATTAGATATTACCATGGAATGAGTACTATCAAAGCAAAAATCCAGTTTTGTAGGCATATGAAGATCATGACCACCACTGACAAGCCCATAACAGGACAGCAGTCTTATTTATGTATATATTATGGTCTAAGTATAAAACTGAACTCCTGACTTCCTCTCTAGTTGGTTAGTTGATTCCTTTAGGCTTTTTTACTTGTCACCAGAGTTTACTGACTTCCAGCTCATTAGATTGGAAAATGATATTTGCAAAATGACAATAATATAATTTCACTGTTCAGTTAAATGTAAGGTATTATTATAAGTATTATTTTTCTGGAAATATCTGGATATGCTATTAATTTTAAAAGTTGAGAAACAATAAGTAGTAAAAAATTAAAAATCTGTGTTATCAGGTTCAGAAAAAGTCCAAAACACATAAAATATTAACATTTAACCATGTTGCATGAAAAGACATCCTATTTCACCAGAGTTGTCATATTCCTTATAGAAATCTGTCTGTTCTTAAATAACTCTGCAGAGTGTTTGTTTTTTTACAAAGGGGACTAAACTAGTGTATTTAGTAAACTAAGCAAGTGCTCTACATCTGAACCACATGCCCCATCTAGAAAGAGTGATTTTTAAGCACTGCTTGTTTTAGCTGTCATGGTTTCAATGGTTCACACTGACCCTCTGCAGAAGGCCTCTTACAAGACTTGTGGTTTCAAGATAAAGTAGGTTGGCTGGTTAATCTCATTTGGGGAGATGGACAATAGAGAAGGAAAGGCTGTAATGAGACAGAAGAGATGTGGTGGTGTTGGGATGAACTACCAAGAAATCTCCAAGTCAGAATAAGAATGATCTCACATATGTTGTCAGCAGGACACTAACCATGTCATAGCTTAGAGAAAAGATAACTCCCCATGTTTTGTTCATGGACGACTATGAACAATACCAAATACAGCACATATTGAAAGCATATTCACTAAGCATTACTTAAATTGTTAAGAGGTAAGCAATACTGAGGAAGAAACCAGGGAAATAATCAAATTCACTGTAGCCTAAAAAAATCATGGAAAAATCCAACCAAGGAAGTCAAAGACTTGTAGAATGCCAAGTTTAAGACACTAAAGACATTGAAGAAGATATCAGATATGGAAAGACCTTCCATGTTCATTGATTGGTAGGATAAATATTGTGAAAATGACCATACTACAAAATGCAATCTACAGAATCATTGCACTCACCATCAAAATTGCCTTGTAATTTTTTAAAAAGAAATTATAAACAATCTTAAAATCCATATAGAAGCACAAAGGATATGGATAACCAAAGCAATCCCAAACAATACAAAAGTTTCTGGGCTATCACCATTCCTGACTTCATATTATACTAGAGAGCTGCATTAGTAAATCTATCATTTTAGCAATTAGAGAAATGAAAAACTTCTTTGAGATTCCACCTTACCCCAGTCAGAATAGTCAGGATTAAGAAAACAAGACAAGTGCTTGTGAGGATGTTAGGAATGGGGAACCCTTATATACTGTTGGTGGGAATGCAAATTGGTGAAGCCATTGTAGAAATCATTGTGGCCTTTTTCCCAGAAAATTAGAAATAGAGTTTCCATATGACAAATATACCACTCCTAAACAAACCCCAAGAGTCTCTATTCCATACTATAGAGACACATGATAATCCATATTTATAGATGCTCTATTCACAATAGGTAGGGCATGTTAGAATACGGAAATAGCCAGCACATAGTATCAAAGCAGCATGTAAATTTGCATCTCTCTACTCTTAGATCAGTGTAGTTCTCAGAGATTATTGGATAAATTTCTTTGTCAGTTGATTTGTGTGTGTGGGGGTAGTTAATGCAGAAATTCATAACTGGTCAAA
Source organism: Mesocricetus auratus (assembly GCF_017639785.1). Lineage (NCBI taxonomy): Eukaryota > Metazoa > Chordata > Mammalia > Rodentia > Cricetidae > Mesocricetus > Mesocricetus auratus. The sequence goes on along the minus strand of NW_024429197.1, from coordinate 53,982,452 downwards.
TATAGAGAATAAGTGACTGGAGAACACAGCAAAAGTTGAAATTCTATATCATACTCCTTCTAAAATCTCAGGGACCATTGAGGAAGATGAGATGGAAGGACTGTAAGAGTTTAAAGTCAGAGATGGTTGAGGAAAAACAGTCTTTTGGACATGACAGAACCACTAGACTCATGAACGCATAGCAGCTGTTTCCCTTCACAAGACCTACACAAGATCAGGCCAATCAACATTCTAGCATGGAGTTGGGGGAGGGACTCATGAGTCCCCAACTGAAGAGCAATGCACATCTACTGTCAGTTTTCTTTAATGGTCTGGCTTCTTGTAGGCTGGCCCTACTGTCGTGGATGGTTCCACACCAAGAAGTGTATGTTTAACATACACTGGAGCTGATGGGTTATGGAACTTAATAAAATAAACCTGAAGTTGGGCAGTGAGTAGGGAGGTGAGAGTAGGTCTAGGAGGCATTAAGGGGAGGAGTGGAAATGAATGTCATACATTGCATGACATTCTAAAATAACTAACATTTTCAAAGTAAGTACATAATTTAAAGACTCTCTTTCTACTAATAGAATAGAAAAAAGTAGAAATTGTCAGTCAAATTAAAGTCATAAAAGAAAATCCCTAATGGCTGGCTAAAAACTAAAAATATTTCTTCTTCTCTATGTTCAGATTTTTAAATTAAATGAAACCAAACTCTAAGGACTCCTGACTACCTACAATAAAACTGGAAGTTGTGAGATTTGTTTTGATTTCTTGTATAGATTTCCATGGCACGCTTTATTAGAAGAGTTTTCATCACAGCTACCTTGACAACTGGTTTTCATGATGAGCTTCCCATGTAGATTTTATGTTTGCTTTCTTTCAGGTTAACACAAGCATCAAGGCAAGAAACACGGCTCAGACAGAAGGTATATAAATTATGGAATTTCAAGTTCATCTAAGTTTAAGTACTCCTTACTCAGGTAAAGTTAAAATCAATGAGACAATACCACATAGAACTTACATTACACATTTTGTCACATGTTCAAGATGTTTAAGTCTTAAAAGTTAATAAGTTATATGATATTTGTACAATGGAATACTACTGGGCCATACAAAGTAATACATTTTTAATATACAATATGACATAGAGAACTTTGCAAAACATTGTTCATCAGATCCTGAATGGATACATCCTCTCCTGACCCAACGGTATGAAGATTCAGAGAAAGCTGGATTATAGAATGGACTGCTGGTTATCGTTACCTGGGGCTGATGATGGGTAAGGAACTGAGTGGATACAGCATCATGGAACTCTTTGAGGTGATGATAATGCTCTGTCATAAGTGTCTGTACAGATGTAACTTAGGTACATATTATTGTTTTTAGTACTTTGGTGAACTTTATTCTAAATTAAATTATATAAATTTTATGACATCCCACATTTACAAATTTCTGCCTTCTAAATTATTCCTTAACTATAATACAAGTGTGCATATTCCTAATCTCTTTAGTAAACTAAGTAAGGCAATCTGTGATAGGAGGACTAAACATGAAAATTTCTATTTAGTTTTTACAAACAAAGAATTTTTGTTAATATTCTAGACATGAACTTACAGTGACATACCATTAATTTCTAGACTTACTTATGTGGAATACGTGTATTTATGTCTGAGTATATGTGAGCCTCAGAACACAAGTGTAGGTCAGAGTAAAACTAATGGGAGTTTGTCTTCTCCTTCCACTAGATGAGTTCTAGGGATGGAACTTAGGTCTTCAAGGCTTGGTGAGCAATCCCAGTAACTTTTAAACATGGTATTAGAAAGTTCTATTTATGCCAGGGTAAACACTCTACACATTTTTTTTCGAGACAGGGTTTCTCTGTGGCTTTGGAGGCTGTCCTGGAACTAGCTCTTGTAGACCAGGCTGGTCTTGAACTCACAGAGATCCGCCTGCCTCTGCCTGTGAGTGCTAGGATTTAATGCATGTGCTACCACCACCCAGCCCACTCTACACATTTTTATTAATGGGAATATACTCAGAACCTTTGGAGACTTCTGGTTCACAGAGCTAATACTAGAGTATGGTAGGCATGAACTATGTGCAAAGACCTCACACTGAGACAACAATACACTCTTTTCAATTGTTCCCTCTCCTCTCCAAGCTGGCCTTGCCTTTAGAAAGACATGTCTCAGAATACAACCTAGGAACTAGGAAATCTGGGTTCAACAGAGGGCTGATTCCCAAAATATACAAAGAACTCAAGAAGTTAGTCACCAAAACACCAAATAATTCAATTAAAAAATTGAGTACAGAACTAAATAGAGAATTCTCAGTAAAGGAGTCTAAAATTGCTGAGAGACACATAAAAAAGTGCTGAACATCCTTAGCCATCAGGGAAATGCAAGTCAAAACAATGCTGAGATACTATCTCACTCATGTCAGAATGGCTAAAATCAAAAACACCTATGACAGTTTATGCTGGAGAGGATGTGGAGAAAAGGCAACACTTCTTCATTGCTGATGGGAGTGAAAACTTGTGCAGCCACTTTGAAAATTGTAGGAGGAAGTCTGATGCCGCCATTAAACATGTGACTTATTAGAGGTGCATACAGATGAGGTAATAAAAGGGAATCAGCCTACCACAAGACCCAGCAATCCCACTCTTAGATATATATCCAAAAGATGCACATTCATACAACAAGGACATCGGTTCAACCATGTTCATAGCAGAATTATTTGTAATAGCCAGAAGCTGGAAGCAACCTAGATGCCCCTCAACTGAAGAATGGATGGAGAAAATATGGTACATTTACACAATGGAGTACTATTCAGCACAAAAAAACAATGGAGTCTTGAAAATCGCAGACAAATGGATGGAACTAGAAGAAACCATCCTGAGTGAGGTAACCCAGTCACAAACAGAAAAAAATGGTATGTACTCACTCATATATGGATTTTAGGCATAGAGCAAAGTAGTAACAGCCTACAATCCATACCGCCTGAGAAGCTAGAAACAAGGATTACCCTAAGAGAGACAGACATACATCGTCCACCCAGAGAAGGGGAAAGGGACAAGATCTCTTGCACTAATTGGGAGCATGGAGAGAGGGGAGAGGAAGTTAGAAGAAAGAGAAAGGGAGTAGAGGAGGGGAGAAGAGGACAGGAAAGAACAGGAACATCAAGTCAGGAGGAGAATAGAGGAGAGCAAGAAAGGAGATACCATAATAGAGGGAGCCATTCATTATAAGTTTAAAGAGAAATCTGGCATTAGGGAAATGTCCAGAGATCTACAAGTTTGACCCCAACTAACAATCTAAGCAATTGTCAAGAGGCTACCTTAAATGGCCTTCCCTGATAATGAGATTGATGACTACCTTATATGCCATCCTAGAGCCTTCATCCAGTAGCTGATGGAAGCAGAAGCAGACACCCATAGTTAAACACTGAGCTGAACTCCTGGAATCCAGTTGCAGAGAGGGATGAGTGATGAGCAAAGGGGTCAAGACCAGGCTGGAGAAACCCACAGAAACAACTGATCTGAACAAGGTGCTGCTCATGGACCCCAGACTGATAGCTGGGAAATCAGCATAGGACTGTTTCAGAACCCCTGAACGAGGATGTCAGTTTGGAAGTCTGGTTAATCTATGGTGCCTCTGGTAGTGGATCAGAATTTTTCCCCAGTATATGAATGGACTCCGGGAGCCCAAACCACATAGAATGATACTCTCTCAGCCTAGACACATGGGGGAGGGTCTAGGCCCTGATCCAAATAATATGACAAACTTTGAAGATCCCCCATGGAAGACCTCACCCTTCCTGGGGAGCAAAAAGCGGATGGGATAGGGAATTAGTGGGGGCAGGGAAGGAGGAGAGGGAGAGGGAACTGGGATTGACATGTAAAAGAAGCTTGTTTCTAATTTAAATTTAAAAAAGGGAAAAATAAACAAGCAAACAAACAAAATCTGTGTTCACAGAGGAAAATGTGGTGAGTTCATATAATTATCTGAAATGAAACAAATTGGGGCATGCCATCAACTTTATAGATGGAAGTAGGTTGGTTTCGAAGCTAGGGTTTCTATTGCTAAGATGAAATACCATGACCAAAAGACTAGTTGGGGAGGAAAGGGTTTATCTGATTTAAACTTCCATATCACTGATCATCATCAAAGAAAGTCAGGACAGGGATGCTAACAGGGCAGGAACCTTGAGGTAGGAGTTGATGCAGAGCCATGAGGGATGTGATGCTTACTGGCTTGTTCTCAGTAGCTTGTTCAGCCTGCTTTTTTATAGAACCAGGACCACCAGCATAGGGATGACACCACCCATAATGGGCTGAATCCCCTGCCCCATCAATCACTAATTAAGAAAATGCAGCTAGATCATATGGAGGCATTTTCTAAATTGAGGTTCCCTACTTTCAGATAACTGAAAGGTTATGTCAAGTTGACATAAGTCTAGCCGTCACAGTTTGACATAGATACCTTTAGGTGAGAAAGCAGCAGCAGTTTGTGGGTAACATTCTGTGGATGAGATACCTTTAGGCACCAGAAACAGTTTAGACAGTCACAAACTTTCAGTATTCTTGCATTCTCTTGAGACTTGCCAGTCATTAAAACTAAGGACCCATAAACATGTAAGAAGAAAATACTTCAATGTCAAATTATCACTGTAAAGCCAAACCTACTTTTTGAGCTCTTATTTTAGCCTTAAATCTTAACTGTTCTGGGGGCTCTGATACTTCAAAACAATTCCACCTCCTTTTTATCACACAAATTTATTGACTTAGCATTTTAAGTGCTCATGGACCAATGTTTGTATGTGTGTGTGCCTTATGTATGTGTATTCATGCAAACAAAAGAGAAAGTTAGAGGAAATGGTAACACAAAAAATCTGCTTGAATAGATTCTGGGAACTACTTAGGGAAAGTTTTTAAGCAATGTTGTGATAATTTCTGAGAAACACTTGGAATCATGTGGGAAAGGATCCTGGCATGCTCATTTGTTTTAGTAAATTTTACATTTAAACATATTTCTTTCTGGGTACTGCCTAAGAGAGATGTACCACTCATATACACAACATACATCAGAGCAGCGTGGTTGTGTAAGTAAACAAAACTTAGACTACTTTCTAGTCACACAGTGCTCTTTTATGTGACTGCTTTTCTAGCTTTTGAAGCTAATGTTTCCAGGAGGCCAGCTGTAACAACTGTAATATCTGTAGGCAGAATGAAATATACTCATTCATACCATGACTGCACCAAATGGTTCAAATTAAAGCTGACTTTTAAAGAATCAACATTTGTTTTGGGTACTGAAAACCCTACTCAATTTCTATGACTTGGAAATTGGTATTTTGCAGAATTTCTCAAGACCATATTTCACCTTCAAAATACAACATTTACCAATTACATCCTTATTTTCTCCTTGCCTGTCTACAGAAGATATGTAAAAAAAAAAATCAAGGTGTGGCACAGATGGGAAGACAGACATCTAAATAAAACTCAAAAGTGCTCAAAAGTGGGTTTTGCTTGTCATTATTTGCCCATATGATTTTTTTTTGGAAACAGACATGTTTACCTCATATATGCAAGACAGTCTTTGTCATGAAAGAAGTGTGTCAACATCAGAATTAGGCATCTGTGTACTTGCTGTTATTTCAGAAGCTGATACTAAATTTACTACATCCCTACAAGAAAAACTGGACTCAAAACATCTTCATATTCCTCTTCCACTTCTACCCCAAAGAATGGCTACGGAAACACACAGAAGTGATTAGAATGTGAGTGATTAGAATGTGAGTGACGCTCTCACAAATCGTTGCACCGAAGAATCTTCTGTCAGATAAGAGTTTACTAGTCCCTGTTAGATGATATGCTCACATGAAACCTGTTCTCTTCGAATATTTTCTGTACACAAGAACTGACATTTTAAGTGATACATATCACAATCGTGTGCATACAAAACTACACATATGTGAACACAGAAGATGCTGATACTACTGTTGCAGTTGTATATGAACCTCATTATGAATCAGTCTTAGGTAGCATTCAAGATGTGTGATCTTTGAGAATGGGCATAGTGATGTGAGGCATATCATATTACTTGAAAAACTATACAAAGTATAAATTTAAGAATTGCTTCTGCCTGGATGAGACTAGAAGTTTAAGGAACATGGTCCTTGAATATAGCTCACAGGATAAAGAAGCAGCAGCAAGAGAACTTGATGTTATATTAGGTACTAGCTACTTACATATTTAAAACAAAGAGTTAGCTATAATTTGTTTTTCTGATTCATATCTGAAAATACTTTCTACAGTGAAAAGTTTTATTAATTTTTTTTCAAGACAGGATTTCTCGGTGGCTTTGGAGGCTGTCCTGGAACTAGCTCCTGTAGACCAGACTGGTCTGGAACTCAGAGATCCTACTGCCTCTGCCTCCCAAGTGTTGGGACTAAAGGCATGTGCTACCACCGCCCGGCTGAATAGTTATTTTTTAAAGAGTGAAAACTCATTAAATTAAACAATTTACCCTCCACAAATGATTAAATTTCTACACAAAAATAGATTATCAAAATTCTAGAGAAACTAGCGTTAAAAGGCTAGTCTGATTTTTTAAATATATTGTTTATTTTGGATTTTAAACCATCATTTAAGCAGGCTATGTAGCTCAGTGGTAGTACACTTGCCTACTACGAAGGAGACTCTGGTTTGATCTTTAACACCAACAGGAAAACACAAACACACACACACACACACACACACACACACACACACACACACACCTGGCAAGAATATGTAATTTGCAGAACACTACCTCCTTTTCTCTCAATAACAACCTGTACACTGTTTTTTAGTTTTAGAACTATGATTATGATAGATTACCCTCATGTTATGGCATAGTAAATCATAGAAGCTCTGAGGCCCAACAGGACTTTGTTAATGTACTCTGGCATTTTAGATTATCCAAATTAGAACCAGTCATATGCATTTCCTGCCTGAGCATTTGTTTGCAAAGAAATAAAGCAGGTGTCTTGCTTTACATATGAAATACAAAGGAGTGAATTCTAGCAAAATCTAGGATTATATTTCAAAGATTCAAAAGTATTTTTCAAGTTACTTATATCTATTGTAAATCAAACCTGAAAAACTTTTAAAGACACCATGTGTTTTTATATTTCATAAAAGGAATAACTTGAGTTTAAAATAAAAATACACCAAAAATTTTGAGTTCTGGGACTGAGGACTGATTCCAGTGCCTCTTTCAACCACTGAGCTCATGTACAAGCCTGAAACCCCATGTCTCAAGTTAGTAATTCTAGCATATTAACCCTTTGCTATAAAACTACTCAAGGGTTCTTAACTTTAAGGACAAAATACCTAATTCTGAACTAGTCTATAGTTAAAATACACTTTGTATCTGAAAGTGGCACACTTTATTATCCTTAATAAGACTTAAGAGTTATTCAAACTTAGAGAATAATATAATTAAGAACATGATTGAAGGATACCTAAAAATTAGACTTTGTTTTGCAGATGACCAGCCATGACTACTAAGTCACCAACATCCAGCTTCAGTTTCCTCCTATGTAAGCAAAAGCCTTACTGACACCAGGTTCAGACTCTACTATCCCATCATCTGTGTCTAGATTCTAAACATATAATTAACTTGAAAACTAGCATTTTTACTTTTATCCACCTTATTTTCAGAATATGAGTATTTGTAACTGAAGGCATTCTTTTTCTGAGAGTCTTAGATTTTTCTAGAATTCTGGATCCTGCTGTCCTCCCTACCACCTGCTTTGATGATTATATCTGAGATGTCTACCTAAGACATCATTAAAGGTTCTGGCTCTTCTAGACTAATTGTGATACCTGGTCAAATAAATGACAACTTTGCTTAAAACTTGGGCAACCATCCTAATACGTTCCTATAGGGCTTTGAGACACCTGCCCAACCCACTGTCCTATAAAGCTTTGAAGGGCTTATGGATACTCTGCAACTTGAAGGTAGAATTGTATCTTTTTTGTTAGACCTTAATAAAGCCATATAACTATTTGTAATCTCCAACAGACTGTGTGATTCTGAAAAGAGAGCAGCAGTCTCTTATATAAGACCCTCTCCTCAATTAAAGTCTTCAGAATGAGAGTCACAGGACATCCCATGGACATTGCTGACAGTCTATGGGGTAAATCATTTGTTTGTGGTAGTATGGGGATGGTTTGAAATCCACAGAGAAAATACTATAAACAGAAGGAAAGAGAGGGGTTTCCCCACAAATGACCCTATTTTCTTCTCTTGTTCGTAAAGACGGAGCTCGTGTCCTGTGACAGCCGTTAAGTCTGCTGGCTCGGCACTAAACTAGACTTGCTAGGGCTCTTCTGATAGTCTTGCTCGGAGGTGTGCATTTTTAGCTTTCTTCCCTCTCCACAAAGTCCTGCCCCTGAGGGTCCAGGAAGATTCCATGTGTCAGCGGGGTTTGCCGTGCTTCACATTTCTAAACAGTCACACTGTGAGTCCTGTGTTTTCCCACAGTGCTTGCTGAAGAACAAAAATAGACCCCAAAATGTTTCATTGTGAGGGTTATTTGCATATCAGATAACGTTGAAAGCCTCAACCCCATTCATAGGCACAACCTTTAATCTTTGTTCTATCACTTTTCTTGACACTGATACAGAGCTTTCAGAGCCTGAATGGATGACTCTAATTCATGTATCACACCTGGAATTGTTCTTTACAACAGAAGTAGACTGCACAACCCAAAGGAACTTTAACACATTCATTAGAACGTGAGAGAGCAGGGCCAAGGACCAAGCGTGTGATTGAACGGAAAGATGCATTGAGAGACTTAACTTTTGTTCTCTGGGCAAAAGAACAGCAGTAGAACACAAAGATTAATTTCCTACTTTAGCATTCATCAGGGAACAACACATTATTACTTGTAACATACACAAGGCTGTTGATGGATACACTCTCCTTTGATTGTTCAATATAAATGCGTTCCTATAAAAGGCACCCACACATACATGTGTGTATAATTATAAATCCAAATATTCATTAATAGTTTGGATTTCTGTATGTCTATACACAAGATATCAGTAGAGACATTAGTTATCTTATTTGGCCACAAGAGTGGTGATTTGGGGCTGGTGGTTGACTGAACAAATTTAGAAAAAAAAACAATAGAAAAATTAAATGATCAATATACATTACCATAGCAGAAAATCCAGAAATTCAAACTAGGGGCTAAGAGGAGGAAGCATGCATTACAGAGTGCAAGGTAATAACCACGTCTGCATGCCTTAATACCCTCTTGTCCCAGCAGTCCTGACTTTCTGAGCAGCCCACTTCTCCACATTAACGGTAGTCATTTGGAGAGCAGCAAACGTGCCATTAGAAGCACTTTTACAAGTGTATATTCATCCACCAATTAGCTTAATGTGGCCGCTTTCTGCATATTTTCTATCCAGGCTTGCACAAATCTTATTAATATTTCCCCCTAGCGCTTTGACAGATTACCTTGTCATTACGCATCCTGGAGCCTTTTAAACAATATGGGTAAACTACTGTTTGTGAGGTTAATGACAATTATCCCCTAATTACTGCATAAGTCACTCAGTCCACTTTATCTCAAAGGCAGGGTTCTGCTCTGTGTATCTGCCATTGTGTCATTGTAAATGAATTTTGTATTGCTATGTTTATCTGCCATTGCCTTGTAAATTATACTGACAGAAGAATGAACAAATTACTGCATGTCATCACTTAAATACTACTTCTGAAATTAAACTAAAAAAAGCTTCAGCACAGAGCTTGGATTTTAGCAGATCACAATTAGTAAAAACATATTTAATGTTTTATGTTACATTTCAAGACTGAGAGCTTGAAATTTAGTGGTGGAGTCACAACAATGAGACTGGGGTGAGCAGAAGGTGAAAAGCAATGGGGATTTTAAAAAAAGAGGAGTGGAAGAGGAGGAGAATGAAATAATGATGCTAGCCTGACCTCCTGAATGCATTTCCTATTACTTTAATAGTTGATATGGCATTCTGGAAGTATTTTCCAAGGTTTATCAATTTTAAATCAAATTAAATGGGTTAGGGATAAGCCATACTCTTCAGCTGGGATCATTTTTTTCGGTTACTTATAACTACTCCAGACACAAAACACAGAATCTATGTAATTGAGAACAGATAATGTAATAAAGGCCACAGGCTAAGCCAATTTCATTGATGCATTTTTAAACATTATTAAACAGGTTCAGAAACACTGTTTCCAAACTTGCATTTGAAATTGTTTAACAATGTTTACATCAGTGAAATTAGTTTACTCCATTGTTGCACTACAGTGACTACATCTGTGCTGATAAAATTTACAGAAAAAATAAGGGCCACATGAGACTCTTTTTTAAAAAAATGTAGAATGGTCAATTGCAAATGATATATAAAGAAGTCTGTCATTTGTTTGTTTTTTACCTGAAATTGAAGATTTTGCAGACTTTCAGGTAGATAAATGTCTGCATGAGAGTGGGCAGACCCATCTAGCTTCTTGAGGTGACCCCCATTTAATATTTTAAACCTCTCTGAAATGGAAATCATTAAAAATGTCTCCACTTAATGACACTAGGGTGGCTGATAACTGGCAAGCATAAGAAACAGGGCCACTGTGATCTGAAGGCTATCTTTCAACCCTCAATTAGCTGGGCGTGTAGAAAGCTTGCATGAAATTGCCTTGTGACAGCGGTGGTTGGTAAGGAGGCGCTCCCAGCACAGACGATAAAGCCGTCTGCCGGCAGCATGTACTCACAAACACACAGCTTCTCTCGGTGCCCTTGCTGAACAGGCTGGAAAAAAAATGCTGCAGCGAAGCAAAGGGAAACATGAAAGCCAGGCTTGACAGGTCTAGCTCGGGGGCTGCTGGAGTCTAAGTACAACCCCTAGGGCTCCAATCCCACAGACTGATCTTGTCCGTATGGTGTTTAGGCAATGCAGCTACAGTCAAGCAGGAGCTGCGGGCCAAAATGGAAATACCATACGAGGCTCCTGCTTCTTGAGTCTTTTTTAAGTTAGAAGGAATAGGCTCCAGGTTAAGATTGACATCACCATGACACTAGTAAGAATTTTAAAACCGTTCCCTGTTTAAAAATACTAATTAAGGCTATTTATGGATAATATAACTTGGGAAAGTGACTTTACCTGTGCTAATGGTATATGCAATTGCTTACCTTTATGTTTAGAGTATAAAGGACATAATCAGACAGATAACGTATTTTAGTGAGTTTGTGAAATCAGTGCTGTTTAGACAAAGGTAAGTATGAATACTGAAAGATACATGGATGTAAGCTAACATGCAAAAACAGTCATGAAGAGAACAGACAGCATTTACTTCGTTACTTTAACCATCTCTTTACATGTTTATCAATGTTTGTCATCTCATTTCCAAACTTTGAGACTAAGAACGCTTCACTCTTTCTAACAAACTTTTAGAGCATTGGTTCTCAACCTATGGTCACAACCCCCAAAAGACCATTGAAAAACATAGATATTTACATTACGATTCATAACAGCAGCAAAATTACAGTTATGAAGTAGCAATGAAAATAATTATATGGTTGGGGGTCACCACAACATGAAGAACTATATAAAAAGGAGGTTGAGACCCTTTAGAGGCTTCCTGGTATAGAAAGAATATGTCATGTCTGGCATTTGAAGGCTCCTCAATACAGACCTGACCTGCTTTCCACACATCAACTCTTGGTGAGACCTCTGAAACTCCAAGTCAAGAGCTACTTGCTATGTGCATAAAAACTACAAACGGCCCTGGGTTCTCAAGGCCTCCACCTTCCCTCAACATTCTCTTCCATCTAGGCTCAACTGAAGCAAAACTATAAGATGTCTGATGCTCCCTTCCTCCTTGCCAGTCCCAGAAACAATTACCTGTCCTCAGTGATTGACGTGTACTTCCATGTCGTGTGTGCTTCTGTACCACAGGCTTATAGCCCTTCCTATGCCCACTGCCGAGACAAATCGATGCTGCATGGATTTAGTAGTACTGTGCATGGGGCAGTTGGGAGGCAGCTCAAGACCATGAAGTGTACGATGTTTTTCAGATGAGCAGTTTTACCTGCATAAGATCAGCAGGCTGGGGTATGACTGGATGACTTGGGCTACTTTAGTGCTTTCCCCACAGTACGATCTTTTTCTCCTAGTCAGTGGTTCTTCACTCAGGGAAGACAGTCTGTCCTCTGCCCCATTGCCACACCCAGGGTTAAGTGCATTCTAATTGGTGTGGTGCTCTCCAACCTCTTATCTGAACTACTCAAAAGGCATTTCCCCATGGACAGAACTCTCCTGACTATGCAGAAGGCCTCCAGACAAAATGTCAGATCATTTCCTTTGGGTCTGCTCCGGCAGGGAGGCAGCCTCCTGACTATCGCTATAGGGACAGGGAAAGATTAAGAATGATAGTTTGAACAAAAACTATATAGTTAAACTTAATCCTTACCTTTTTTCTCTGTAAGTACCAGCAAATTGTAGTCTTAGGAAATGCTTTTGCTAATGATGCTACATTCACATTGAACATTTTCTTCAATGAAAGTAAATCCTACTGTATAAACAACCAGAAAGCAAAATGTGGCTGGTGTCTGTAACTATGGAGTGGACAGATGTAAATCAGCAGTTAATATTATACATAGAAATAATGAAACACTGCAATGACAAACATATGTATATTAGGATTTCCCCTCCATTTAGTCTTCTGCCAATAACATTTTATCAATTCCTAAATTTCCTTCTAGTCTTCCCATGTTATTTCTCATTTATGGCCTATATCTACTCACTATTTTATGAAGGAAACTGTAATTCTGGGGGTTTCTTTTGAGATTTAGCCTGTAGATCAATAAAACTAACACCCTTGGGCTAGGGTGTAGATCAGTTAGTGTTATGCTTGCTTAGAAGCTGCTAGGCTTCCTCTCCACTGCCCTCCTCCCACCTCAATTACAATATAACCAGTTCAAAAGAACTAGTGTCTGATGGGGGGGTTGTGAAACAAAGAAACACTTTCTAATAAAAAACATATACAAGTGACAGAACTGTGTTTTTTGCTAACACTTTAATTTTAGGCTGAAGGGTTTTTAGTAATATGATCCCTTTGCCTTAGTTTCTTCATATATGGAGTGAGATTTAAAAAGTTAGTTACTGCCAGAGATATTAAAACAAGTTAAAAAAACTATTAGCATTACCTAGTATGACTGTGCTCTGACATGGAGACAGGGAACAGTACCTTGCACATATGTTTTGTGTTATTTATATCAGCTTGAGATCCTGTTACTCATCTGAATGATAAGGCTTGGGCAAGTCATTTAAGGTCACAGATGCAATAATTTTTGGAGCTACTGTCCAAATAGGCTTGAGTGCGGGTCATACAGAATACTTGAAATGAAGAGTCTTCCACCTCCACACCCCACCTGACCCATCATTAGTATCCTTGCCTGCTTTGTCCCTTCTCCATGCTTATTTGAATTCCAGGACTGAGACATTAGCTTACTTAATGGGCAATCCAGTGTCTGTTCATATATCTGCTTCTTTCATCTGTCATTTAGACGTATTCTTTCAAGTTTACTAATGGCCCTTCTTATTTTCTAACTTGGTGATTTTTAAGTTTCTAATAAATTCCTCTCGCCCATTTACACGATGCAAAGTTGCTTTCCCCACACCTCATGTTACAATCCTTCCAAAGTAAACTTCCATAGTTCTAGTTATTCAATGCTGGAATTCAAGAACGGTTTCAAGCTTCCTTTAAGTCTTACTTCATAATAGACACACTCATATCCGGGACTGGGCAACATGACTTTCCCAGAGCACTGTATGATGTCTCTACAGCACATTTCTGTTTATATTGTTCCGTTGGCCTGTAACACTTTCTCACGTGTGTTCTCATGACTGTACAAAGGTCCACCTCTCAAGTGCTAACTACTGACTCTCAAATAGTGCTCACAAATCCCGTTCTTGCTCTTGAAGCTTCTGGTATAATTTGTTTTCTATCTACATACTGCACTGCATGTAATCTGGGATGACTTTTTACAGTGTAGCCAATCCATTGAGTATCAGAATTCTGTAACCCTCATCTTCCTACCCCATGTTCTTCAAGTGTCATCTCATACACTTCTGAAATGCAGTTTTTAAATGTAATTAATTTGTTGTAAACTAATAACCAGTAGGTCCTGTAAGCCCAGCTGTGTTCTTTAGAGATGCTTACAAAAACAGACAAGCAAACAGAAAGCAGCCGCTGTGAGTCAGAGGCAGGTTTTCTAGTATGTGATCAGTCACATTTGCAAAAGCAGACGCTCAGACATTTCATGTCACACACTCCAGAAAACAACAAATGAGGATTTCTGATACAAGCAGTAATTAATTTTTCTGGAAACAGTTTTTAAGATCTTGGCTAACCTTTGTTCCTGAGTTCATTTTGTATAGAATTTTTGCTAAGTTTAGGAGCAAGCACTACAATTTCCTAAACTATGAAAATAAATAACAAAACTGAAAAAGAGTGCTCATTATAGGAGAATATGTTAGATGAAAAATTTAAAGAAATGTAGTAAACATTAAGGAGTCTCAAAATGCAAGTATAGGAATATGAATATGCATTTTAAAAACTGACGGACTCGAAGCACTTTCCATGATAGGTAACACTGAGTTACTGGATGGTCAAATTGAATATTAGAATGCTAAGATAACATTAAGAACAGTAATTCATCAAGTTCTGAATAGAATTTGAGGCATATTACTTTAAGCAATGAGGTGGAGGTTGGGGGCAGATAATTCTTTTGTGAAATATTTGATAAAAAGTAAAGTGACAAGGAGAAAACAGATATGAAGGTACATGAAAATATACCAGAGTATTTAATTATGATTGTAAGAGATCAACTATTAATATGGAACTCTGGTCCTCTTCTAAAAATAAAAGGTACAGAACAGGAAAACATGTCACGTCTCCAAGATGATGGTCTTCAACTGCATTGTGGATCCTGACCATATTCACCCGTATACCCTTTCTCCCCACCCCAGGTACTCCTCATAGCCCCCAATCTCTCCTCTGCTTTCATGTCTGTCACATATATGTATGTCATTATGAATCTGGCTTATTTTGCTTAATATGATGACCTTCAGTTGTATTTACATCATTTTTATGTAAAAGAATATATTTCACTCTTTTTCATGGAGCTTTAAAATTCCATTATACATTCCATAGGAACTAATTATGCTTCTTTGGATTTTTCTGAGACATTGTCTCATTCTAGCCCAAGCTAGCCTGACTGATTATGCATTAAAGGCTAGTCTTAAACACAGTTTTGTAGATCTCCCCTCCCAGGGTTAATTTGGTGCCTATTAATGTATTTGTTCCAGTCTACCAAGTGCTGGCATTTTAGGTATGAGCCACAATGCCCATCTCCAAAAATTACTATGAATAATTGTCCAATTTTCAGTTCATAAAGAATGTAGACATTTTCTTTTTACTTATTCAAGAATTGCCTATTAAGGTAGGAGACAAATATTTGTCATTCAACCGGCCTTCTCCTTTGGTCTGTTTTAATGGAGTGAGACTAGATATCACCTAGAATTCACTTGTTGTTGATTTCCCTCATTCAAGACATGAGGGTCACATTCCCAAACACAAAAGCCAAGCCTATGTGATATGAACTGTAGACCAATGAACAATGCCGGGCCAGAAGCAGCAGGTGCAGCTGAGCACAGCCAACAGTGCCCACTACCAAATCTAGTTTCTGCCCAATGCTCTCCTGGATACTAATTTTCAGTCATACTTCTATATCTGTTTCTTCTCATTGTAAATGAAGATGAATGCTCTGGCAAATTCTTGAGGTATAATAAAGATGGGAATGCTCTATGTAAACATACAAAGATTTGAATAAGAAATGAACAATAAAATATTTTAACTTTAATTTCAGGTGATTGGTATTATTTTAAAATTGAGGACTCATGATTTAAAAGTGAGGTAATTGACACTCTAGGCCATCAGTGAGTTTGATAACACTGACTTGTGATTATGGGAAAAAGAGGGCATCAAGGAGAAGTTGATTTATGTGTGGGACAGAGAAAGAGGGATAAGAGGTGGAAGAAGGGAGGGAGGAAGGAAAGGAGGGAGAGAGAACAGGAGGGAATACAGTGAGATTATATCAGGTTTTCCTATGTTTCTTTCAGGTCTGAGAGAATAATAGAGAATAAACTGATTCACAGTGATATCTTAATGAGTAAGTACCCACCAAATTTTATTATGTTTTAAACATATTTACCAATGAAACCCAACACTTGAAAAGTGCTTAGGATATAGGTGAGAGAATACAGGATGTGGGGAGGTACCCGTGAGGAGAACCTCAGGCACACATTCAGACTTCTTGACACTTTTTCTGGACTCGAATATTTCAAGCTGGATTTCAGCTACTGTTGGGACAGGGCAGAGTCCCCAATGTTTAGGAGGCTTACAAGACTTAAAGCTATGAAGTACTATAGTGTGAGGCTATTAAGCCAAATTAGCCATTGAAATATACGTGTGTGGCAAGGTCCAGTGGAAAGCAGACACACAGAGGGAGTCGTCTCAGGGGAGATGCTCGAGGTGCACAATTCTCTGACATTCAACTATGACCACATGTTTGAGGTGCCATCTATGAAAAGGGTTCAACGGTAACTCAGACACCATGGTTTCTCATTGGTGGTGGTCATGTAAGTCCCTTTGTCTAGTGTGGGCTAAAATTCTAGATTCCCAGAAGAAATGCATGTGTTCAGGAAGGATAGCATTTTGCAGTTTAGGAGCATTAGTCAGAAAATGCTGCAAGCACCCCCAAACCCAAGTCACTTGCAAGGTTAGCCAAGCACTGATGTGGTGAGCCTGTCTCTCCAAGGATGACAGTTTTTAGCTACCCCTTGTTGTTTCACATCCTCACCACTGTTTCAGAGACTCTATTCCTCCAAAGCCCCACGGCACAAAACTAGATTCTGTAATGGTCATTCTAGAAGGCTCAAGGTCAACCTTACTACTAGATTCAGGAAAGGAGGCATAGGAGACAGAAGGGGAAATAACAGTTTTCCGCATAGGGAGTTATGACTTTTATGGTGCCCTCTGAGTTATGTTAGGTTAAGATAAATTAAAGATCACAGAATCCTTAAGTCTGTACCTAAGATGAAACAAATACTGTCAGCATAAATTGTGCACTAATACATCCACCAGAATAAAGCTCTTGGACGCCCAGGGACCGGGCGTTTCACTTCCTTCAGAGAACACCATTCAAGTGAGCTTTTAATATACCAAATGTTATTTATTAGAAGATGCAACTTGTCGTTCTTCAAAAGCAGCTTTTGTGGTCCCTTCCATATTCCCTCGTAACAACAAATCCAAATAATGGCATGTTCACAAATCTCTTGCTTTTGATTCGTATTCACGCAGGTGGAGAGAATCTTTATAGCTGTTTGAGACTAGTCTGCCAAGTCCTGCCCTACAAGTATATGGTGCCATTTATTTATGGTGATCTTCTGGAATTACAGGATGATTTGGGATAAAGTAATCAACAAGTTATTTTGTTTTAAAAGTCAATCTACCCACTATATATAAACTATATAAAAGTCTCAGTTCAAGTCAACATTTTCATAAGGCAAGGCAGAAGTAAACCTTCAGACCTAACTAAGGGGTTATCATAAATTAGTATGATGGAAAAAAAGAGAACTTGGCTAGAGTCGAAAGTAACAGCTACTATTTACGAGCACCCACTATCAGACAGTCACCATGGGAAACGACACTTCACACGCATTAGTTCGTTTAATTATGCCATCACTCAGTGCAATATGAAGGCTACAAACTGTATTTTAGCATCAGCACGCAGGGAGGGGAGAACAAAGAGCAGATTCACTCACGGTCCTTCAGTTTAGGGTACTGGTTTTAAAAAGTGCCGTCCCTGCTGCAGAGAGACGGGGACAACATGTGTCCTTCCCTGTCATGTGGGTGAGGTAGGTCAGAAACGTGTCAGTCTCCTACGAATAGTAACAACCCTTATTTACAAGTAAATTAGAATTAAATGGAGAATCCCTGTTCCTGTCTCTGAGTGCCTGGCATCCTCATGTAGCTAGAAGAGAAAGGAGAGACAGTAATGCTCACAATTTCTAAGACGAGCTTCATAAACAGTGCTTTAGGAGTTTCCAGGACACAGGTGCTGCCTTTGTTTGCAGTGTCTGCGGGGCAAAGCATTCTGAAAGGATTTTGCGGACAGTAGGAAGCTTGATTTGAGACCTCTGGGCAATATAAAACATGGTGATCTTTCATTCCTCCCGCCCCAAGCTGAGTAGACAGAACACCTCTTTGTAAAGTCCCTTTCCTGTGAATGTTACAATTCTCTGCAGAAACACAGGCAAAGCACAGCAGGAGGATGAGGACCTGGAACCTGGGCCTGAGGCATCCGCGTAGTGGCAACAAGAAAACAGCATGGAAACAGCAGCTGTGCCGACACACACAGTGCGGACAGGTTAGTATTCACAACTTGTGCTGTGGACAACAAAGACATCCCAATTCATCACAAGTCAGTCAAGCGCAAAACTATGGCTTCTGCGCCGTATCGGCAAGTGACACCAACAACCAAGGCAGGTGCACATATGTTGTTACTGTTACATATTTCCCTGTATAGAAAGCACAGATTGCACCAGCTTCCTATGGCTATAGCTTCCAGCCGTGTTATGCCTTTCCCGTTATGTTATTCTGATAGGTCTTTGAGAAAGAATGTAAGAAGTAATGGCATGAAAGTGCATGTGTGCACAACTACATACAATCTCACAGACATTCACACTTAAGATCTATGGGTAGTTATATCATCTCAACTGCTGCCGGTTAAATATCGCTGTCTGTCTTCAAGAACATCTTAAAACAGATTATTTTTTAGGCAAACTTTTTTAAATTACGCAACAAATATTTTATTGATGTTGATCACATATCAAAAAAGCTAACTCCAAAGAATGTCACAGGAAAGTCACAGCTAACCAGCAGCTGCAGAGGAGCATTCCAGCCGAAGCGGTGAAGAAGCAAGGACGGGATAAGGGGTATGCTCAGCTTCTAACAATGCTTAAGCCTCTCCTCTGTGAGAGGACGGAGAGGCAGCCTGTGTGGAAAACCCCATCAAAACAAAACACCAACAGTGTGGGGTATGGAGGCTCCTGCTGGCTTCAACACGGATTCTCTCACCGACTAGCTGTATGGTCACTCTGGGATTCAGTCTCCCAGCTGAGGAGAAAAGATAGAAACGCCTCACTTTGGGGATTAGTGTTAGGACTGATTTAAATGGCATAGGCTGACCAAAGGCCTCACAGAGTGTTAAGATACACAGTGAACACTGGGTATCTGCTCGGCTGTGCAAATAACTATGGCCTTAGCTTACCCCAAGGATTAACACAACCTTGACCCTGCATCTAGAAATGTTACTATGCATTGTGATCAGTTCAAGATTGCCTCGGATACATGTAACACATGCATAGCAGAGATTCCCCATCATAAGGGATAGGATACATTTCTGAATATTTATATGTAAATTCCACTCATTTGATTCAGCAAGGATATGTCTTTTAAAAACTGAAGACATACCCTATTCATCTACCTGTTGATGCGTGTGTGTCTAGAAGGACAAGAACATACATGTTGGGCACAGAAACCAGGTACTCCAATACAAGTATGCCAGGAATCTGCTTCTGCTTCCCTGGGAGACATGTGGGAACTCCCTTCAGAGAGCAGGAAAGCCACCGGAATGAGGATTTATGGTGCGATTAGGACCAAATATCTCAGAAATGAAGCCACCATACATGTAATTCTGTAAATATTTTATTAATCCTGTAAGAGCCTCCT
Organism: Mesocricetus auratus; assembly: GCF_017639785.1. NCBI lineage: Eukaryota > Metazoa > Chordata > Mammalia > Rodentia > Cricetidae > Mesocricetus > Mesocricetus auratus. The sequence continues at coordinate 53,962,587 of NW_024429197.1, read as the reverse complement.
AAGTGTGAGGCCTCACAGATATTTAGATTCATAGTCTGCTATGAACAAATGGTTCATGCCACAGCCCGCATGCCAATGACCCAGGACTGCCTGGTTAACACAGGACGTTTCCAATGCCATAGGTCCTCTGCATGTCCAGACTCGGGACAGCTCACCCCAGTAACTAAAGTTTACAGAAGTTGAAGGGCAGTGACGTCAGCTACACGGTTCTACACACCTGCTCTATCAGTGGCTCTCACCTTCTTGGGAACATATCCAGACAAGAGAGTCTCTTGTATCATCACCTGCTGCCTGCTGCTGAGCTCCGTTCACTTACCTCTTCTGTGCCTGCAGTGGGAGAATTCTGCTGATGTCCTCCTCTCAGGCACAAAAGCAAAGAGAAGCTTGCCTCTGCTTTGCAACAAGTAATTTCTTTAATGCCTGTGCTTGATTTCATTCCCATACCTCCAGTTGTAGACACACAGTTAACAAGACAAACTCGGAGCCTCCTGCCTTTCATCACACTCGGCTCCTATTAACATTTAATGAGTGTCCATCGGCAAGTCTACGGATTGCCTTTGCACTCCCACTCTCACAGAAATCCTCCTGCTGTCTGTGAGCTAACCCAGGATTTTTTAAGTAGCTCAAAATGACTTCTATTCACTAGCCAAAGAAAAAAGTTACTCATGCCTGTTGGAACACAACATGCTAACAATAATGCAATTTGGCTTTATAATAAGAATTAATACACTGGCCCACATTAATCATAGCTGAGGTGCAACCTCCTAAGGTTTGCCCCTCAATTTTTATATTGAGAGCAAGGTAACTACAGTTATCTATACCCTCTTGCCCTTATCTAAAGTTTGAATTAAACTTTTTTGCCTTTGGGTATAAACTGATATAAACAGGGACCTATGAGTCAAAAGACTGGGTTGGGGAGGGGAGAAATAAGAGAAAACCGGAACCAATATTATGACAGGTGGAAACACCCCCATGTAACAGAAAGTGGAAAATAATGTGCAGCTCTTCCATGGAAGAACAGCTATCAAGTTGTCTCCCAGCCATGTTTGTATCTGCCGGTTTCTCAATGGAAACATGGGAGAGGACAGCTACAAACTGTAAATGCTTTCGTGCTGCTTGTTCTGGGCTTCTCCAGGCCCTCCTTCACAAGAAGAAACACACACACGCACACACACGCGCACACACACACACACACACACACACACACACACTTGCTCTCCTTGCTATTTGTTTTTGTTCAAAACGCTCAGTTATTTAAAGTTCTCTCTTGTTCTTGGCTTCTCCAGGCCCTCCTTCACAAACACACACACACACACACACACACGCACGCACGCACACACGCACGCACACACACACACACTTGCTCTCCTTGCTATTTGTTTTTGTCCAAAACGCTCAGTTATTTAAAGTTCTCTCTTCCCCTCTTCAGATCCTGCCCACTTTAAGTGGCTACTCTTCCACTATTCTTTTCTCTTTGACTTTTTTTTTAACTGACAAATTTGTTGCTCTATCTACTTCTCCAATCAGGAGTCCATGGTTTCTTTCTTTGCTTGCATTTCTCCACTGGCTTCTATTTTTCCAATCTGCTTCCATGAAAACATCTTTGTGTTCTCTGGTCACTCGCTCATTTTAGTTGAGAGAAGAGCAGGGAGTATACAGTCACACTTACAGAAGAGGGTGCCACCCATGCATAACAGGAGGTACTGATAATCTCAGGGGAAACAAAATAGGGCAGTGTTCACAGGACACAAGGGGGTGAATGGAAAAGTGTTCTGACATGATTTTGGAAGGGAAACAGAATGACTGCATTTAACATTTGCCACTGTTGAGAATAGTCCAGCAATCTACTAAGTTCCTTGACCGAACTATTAAAATGGAAGGTGCCTACAATGGAGTGCTTTACCACACTGAAAAAATTAGAAATTACCATTTTTTCACAAACAAGGGACACACACACACCTATACATATACATACATACACATGTGCATACATACATACACACATAAAACAGGGTTATTTCCTAACTCTTCTTTGATTACAGAATTCATAACTCAAGAACACAAAGCTAAGCTAAGAGGAGTAAACAGGAGGCAGGGAGACAGTAGAAGTTAGTAATGGCTAACAACACTTTAAGATCAACAAATCAATAAATACAGATATTTAAAGGCTATTTATAATTGGGTCCAGGATTAAGCTCACATTCTATAGTCTAGCCTGGGAGGCATGCAGACCATTGGATCTAACCAGCACTGCTTATGCCACCCAGGTTACGAGATTAGTTGAGTTACTTACAAGTGTCAGAGTACCTCTAGTTTCCTGAACATATCCACTTTCCTTCTTAGAATACTTTGAAGGTATACTTATTTTTTATGTGTATAAGTGTTAGGCCAGCATGTATGTAAGTGTACCATATACATGCTTGGATCCTTTGTGAGCTGCCAGGGTTACTGTGATCCAAACCCAGGTTGACTGCAAGAACAGTCAGTCATAATATTTTGAACAAAGAAGAATCTTTCATTTCTGCCTCAGTATTTTTAAGTGCTTTGTTGCAATTGATATCTCTGAAAAAAATCAGGCAATCTTTTCTGTTCAGTGACCTTTAAAACGTTAAAATATCAAGCTTTCTCTTCTTCCTCTAGTCTCCCATCAAAATAAGTGGTACTCTTTCTAAACTCTGAACTACACGTGGAGATATACATAGACCAGGGAGCAACATCTTCTGTAACCCCTTGTAGGCTACCCGACCATCATGGTGAGTCAAGGGAAATACTAATAAGACTGCAATCATCTTACTCCTTTCCCAAAGTCCTCCAGTGGCTTGATACATCCTCAAGACTGACCAAGTCATGACAAAACACTAATTCACAGCACTGCACTGCTGTTCTTATGTACAGAAAAGATCATAAAGCCTTTAGATAATGGGACAAGCCAGGCAGCAATCAATTTAAACAGATGTCTGTCAGAATATACACTAGCCATGAGACTAAGTATGGTCATACTTAGTTGCTGAAATTGTACACATGTACTACATGCACTAAAGTAATATATACTATCTTACAATAGTGAACAAAATTGAAATAAGATGAGGAAGAAGCAGAAATTTAATATTACGGAACATTTTTGCCACATCTCAGTAGGCTGTCTAAAATCCAAGCACTCAGATGAATATCTCGGAGTATAATCACAAGTTGTCTTTTTACAGATAACAAGTTCCTCCAAAAGAGGCTACCCATACAGGGTTTTTTCCTCCTTGTTTATCTTTGTATGCTCCAGCAGTATCCATTCAGGAGATTCTGGAACGTGCTGTCACTTCCTGGATGCTTTTCTGTTAGTTTGCACAGGACACTTTGTCCTAAGGAACTCTCACTTCCAGCTTTGGATATCACATCAAACATCTCCCACCTCCTGGGGGATCTCCCCTCACCCCCAGGCACACTGAGATGTTCCTTTCCTTACTCATGTTGTAGTAACACCGGCCAAGTTTTTTTTTTTGCATATCTTCTTCTGATGATGTATTCCACTATGTATTTTGTATATGGCATTTTGAATAACTTCCCCAACAACCACCAAAAGGTAGGTATTATTTGTAAGCTAAAATTTGGAAAATTCAAAATATCTTTTCCCAAGGTGACACAGCTAATGCAAAGTTGGTGAGACATTTAACCTTAGACCTGACTGGAAAGTGTACTCTTCAGCTTCTGCTCGCCCACATCTCCAGCAACAAAGATATCAGCTCTGGGACTGGTTTGTGTGGCAGCAGGAATGGTAACCTTTCACATTTGTGTTCATAACAACTAGCACATAGCCAGCTGAGGAAGGAGCCTGCTGAATGAGCAGAGCCCTAGTAAAAACCCGTTTTTAATTAACTATTTGTTACTGAGGTGCCCAGAGCTTTGCCTTCATGTAGGTGTTTGTTTGTATCTATTCTTTACTGACTTGGGTGATCCGTAAAGAAAAAAAAAAAGTCAACCACCTCTTTCAGACTGACTTCCCCATGACCATAGTCCTGCACCAGTCTCTAGCCTTTGCATGCGAAGACTTTTAAGATGGAACCAGTTGCAGAGAGGGAGAAATGATGAGCAAAGAGGTTAAGACCAGGTTGGTAAAACCCACAGGGACAGCTGACCTGAACAAGGGGGAGCTCATGGACCCCAGACTGGTGACTGAGAGGCCAGCATAGGACTGATCCAGACCCTCAGAACCTGGGTGTCAGTGAGGAGACCTCAGCAATCTATGGAGCTTCAGGTAGTAGATTAGTATTTATCCCTGGCATACTGAGTGGACTTTCGGAGCCCATTCCACATGGAGGGATGCTCTCAGCCTGGACACATGGCTTTGGATATCCCCCAAGGAGTGCCTCACCTTCCCTGGGGACTGGGAAGGGTTGGTGGGTGGGGGGCAGGGGAGGAGGGGGGGGAGAGGGAGCTGGGATTGACATATGAAACAAGCTTGTTTTTAATTTAAATAAATAAAAAACAATACAAGTGTTGGCCTTAATTCCTTCCTCTTTTTAAGTCTTTTATAGTAGCAGCATTTTTGGATTTTATTCAATTTAGCCCTGATAAAGGACACACCACAGAATTCAGTCTTTGAAGGTGCTAAAGAGTACTGAATGAATGGTTAACGGGGAAAGCTATGAGAAGGAATTTCTTAGCAGAGGAGGTGAAGAGTCAAATATCTGGCTATAGTAAGGTTGATACTGATTTGCAGAGAATGCTACCAGACATCAAATGCCAGTGGTCGTGCAAGAATGCGGACATGTGTTATGGACACTGGCAGAGTGGACTTGGACAGGGGTCCTCTGCAGGGAGCAACAGATGCAGCTACAGAAGACTGGGGAGGTAGCTCTCGACCCAGAAGAAAGTGGGGTCCACACCTCCAGGAGGCTCTGCTGTTGCTGGCTAAACAGCAATGTCCCCAGAGCGCGATGCAATTTTAACATCATCTGCTATGGGACACCAGACACCCAAGTCAAAAGCATTCAGGTGCTGTAGTGACAGACTCCGTGTAGATCATTTATCCTCAGAAGGGTTCCTACTTTTCTCCCTTAGAGGCCTCTGACAATAGCTGCAACAATACTTGAGAGTCTTCTGAGAAGCTCACATCACAGCCTGAGTATACAAGAAAGCACTTAGAGTCCCTTTAACGAACTAAAGTAAGAAGAGTAAATGGGAGTAATTTTAAAACGTACAAATAAAAGAGAAACTCTTTCTGGAATCAGTCCTGGTTCAACTACTGTCAAAGAAAACTTGAGCAATTACTTTACTGCTCTGTGCATCAATTCAAAGAGATTTCAATTTCATTCAAGCCGTCTCATTAAGATATGATGATGATGAAGGACTCAAAATATTTTCAGATCCACTGAACAGTGTCCTACCATTTGGTGAGCAATTGCGTGATATTAGAGCTTATCTGAATCATTTAGAACCCTGTGTGATGTTCCTCCAAATTCTCTACATCTTTGATACCAAAGATAAACAGAGAAGATCTCCAACTTTGAAGTAGCATTTACTTTCAAGTTCTGAGATAACTATAAGTGCTAACCTGCACCAACAGAATGTACAGTATCAACTTAGTTTAAAAAGTAAGCAAGTCAACATACCTTTGCAATGAAATGAAATTTAGAATTAAGCATCCTAACTTAAATAAATGCTTGGGGGAAAAAGAATCCACATGTGAATAATTATTTATCACTTTTTAAAAATTCATTCATAATGTAGCAGAAAAGGAATATCTAGGTAAATCAGATACAAATCATAAAAGAGAGGATGGGATTATATATATAAAGAAGGGACAGATTAAAGAACTATTTAGAAGGCTAAAGTAGCACTATAATGCTATTTTCCTTTGCAATCAGTTAGTGGATACAAGAAAGAGAACACTGAGGGTCAGCCCTCAAGACAGCAGACAAAATGTTCCCAGGGAATGTATTGAAGAGTAAAGGCTTGGGGTAGGAAAATGAGTCAAGTCTTAACACAGGTTGAGAAGAAAGTGCTTATAAATCACAGCTGTTGAAAACTCAATCTCTGAGTATCTGCACATGGTAACTTCATCAGGAAAGGACAATACATTAGAGTTACACTTGCGAAAGTTGAGTTGGCAGACAGTGTAAAGATAACGAGTCTTTCTCTCATCCATATTCCTGTGCTGGACCGGGAAACACCGGGGTGAATACCACATGACACTCTACCTAAATTGGAGCCAAGACTCTTCTATTCCAGATTCCACATAAAAAACGGAACTATATAAAGTGAGACTGGAGATACCATGCCACTTGAGGGCTAAGGAAATATGAAAAGACCTTTCATCTCCTTAGATACAGTACTAGACAGGGTCTGATTTCATGCCATAGTGAATTCCAGAAAAAAAAACTTTGTTCCTGTGAAAATAGCGTGAGTTTATTAAATCTATGAAGATTAAGATTGTAATTTCCATGGCATAATATTAGGCACACTTAATCTGCCTACACTGATAAAGAACATATTGTGTATAAACACCATTGTGGACCCACCTATTTTCACAGTGCACAGGCTATACACTTGCCTCTTAGGCTGAACATGGCGATTTTTAAAAAGTCAAAAGTTCTTTCAGAACTCGAAGTATGTTGCTGTGTGCATGCTGCTGCAGAGGAAAAGCTAATGGGCTCTGTGCTTAATGTGATTAGAGCCATTATTGACATAATGCCAGGAAGACGCAAAGCCATTAGCATTACACTACAGCTCACTTTAGCATCCACTCAGACTTAGTATTTGATCCACAATTTTAATTTTGTTCTGCTCTATTCAGAGCTGCATTACACAAAATGCATAATTAAAAGCTGCTGTGATTCTTTCTACTTCTCAAATTAAAAACATAGCAAACATTTGTAGTTCTAATCCACTAGAAATTAATAAATCAAATAGTGTCTTTTATCCTCTTTCCTCTGTGCAATTCAGCGTGCAGGTTGGGAATACATTTGCCTGCAACAGAAGATGCTACAGAAGGAGCGGATGCTCAGAGGGAAGCAGGGTCCCCCGAATGCACACTAAACGCAAGTGAGAACCTGGAGGGCCTAGCTGCACAGATAGCCTTAACATCCTGAGCGCTAAGCTGGGAGGGTTCTGTGGAGAAAAATTTTAATCAATTCACCATAAATCCTTTTGATGCATTTTCCTTCATTAGCTTGCTTTTCAAGCACACACATGCTCCTAATTTAATTTAATCAAATGTGCCATGTCTCTCTGTCAACAGTGAAGCAACTCCCATGTCCAAGATCTCCTATCAACTCCCCACCCAAGGCAGCATGAAAAAAAAAATCCGATGAGCAACAGGTTTGCTTCAGCCACCATTCCAAATGGACAGAGCTTCCTCCTAAAGCCCTGCCACCAGAGCTGAGACATGGACACGTTACTACGTCTACTGCTAATGGGAGTTTTCATCACTTAAAATCATAGAGGATTATGATTCATCACAATGAAAACAGCACATTCTCTCCCGTGTGTAGTTATCGTAGGCAAGTTTTGGAAGGGCTATGAAAACCAGAGCAGAGCACAAAAGGCAACCACATACCTAGACAGAGGCCCCATGCCATCATTGAACCTCTCCCCTGCACACCTGGAATACAGCAATGGGGTCCTAGTTTTTCCATCACTACCATTTCCTTAACCAATGGCAACTCCTCCTTTAGATCTCTGCTTGAACACCACGTCACCAAGGGAACAATGTCTTAAGTCCCTGGTGACATGCTTTGTAAATTCTCTGGGTACTGTTGCTTTTTTCAAGGTTGGTTTGACACTGCTTTTCACTAGTCTATGAGATCCTGAGGTTAGAAAGCACAGGTTTGTCTTACTCTTCATAATGACTTTAAATTTGTAACTTAGAAGCTCTGTCCTTCACAGTAGCTAATAAATGAGATAATTTCATATAACAGAACCCATTATTCTTCCTAGACATGTCAAGTTTCTGCAAGTCTATGTATCTATTTCTAAGTATAATTTTACTCTTGAAATCATGTAATATGTAAAAAGTTGTAAAATGTACAAAATGTTCTAACTCCTGAGTCTTAAATCTTTTTTCAACGCATTCCATGCCTAGTGTTTGGTTTTTATGTCTCTCCTCTTCCTCTTTCTTTTTTTTTTTTGGCTGGTCCTGAACTCACAGAGATTGCCTTGCTTCTGCTTCCTGAGCACTGCACAGTATTTGTTATTCAACATAAATGCACAGTATTTGCTATTCAGCACAAATAATACTTGCTAAAGATTCAACAAAACTGAAGCTCTACCTTTAGTCAATCTTCTCTGTAAACCAGACTTAAAACTGTAGAAGAAAAGTAAAGATAATCTCAATGAGACCACCACTAATTACTGTCAAACATTTTCAAAGAGAGGGGGTTGATTTTTTTTCATTTTTTTATTTAAATTAGAAACAAGCTTGTTTCACATGTCAATCTCATTTCCCTCTCCTTTCCTTCCTCCCCCAAGAGGGGGGTTGTTTTACATCATTGTCTTGATCTGTTATATAAGCTTGTTTTAAAGGTTAGTTGTTTGTGCTTTCCTTTCCAAAACAAGCAATGAACAACAAAGATTCTGCATGATTTGCTTGGAGTTCCAAGCATGCTTTAAAAAATGAGCCCTTCTAGGAAACATTTGACAGATCTAGATTATTACCTTATGGCCCTATAAAAACGAACCTAAAATAAGTAAATATACCGTTTTAATATCAGCTTCATCACTGTGTAACTAACTTTCCTTGTATCAAAACTTTAAGACAGGTATGGTGGCATACAACTGGGAATCACCATTCAGGGTGCAGATGCAGGAGACAAGTGCAAGGCCACCCTGGTCTCCACAGCAAGTTCTAGGCCAGCTAGAGCTTTATAGTGTGCAGCAGTTTGAATGAAAATGTCCCCACAGGCTCAGATATTTTAATGCTTGACCCCCGGCTGGTGGTACCTTGGGAAGGTTTAAGAGGGATGTCCTGCCTATGGGAAATAGGTCACTGGAGTTGGGCTTGGAGAGTTTACAGCCTCACGTACTCCTTACGCTCCAGGCTTTGTGCTTGCATTTGAAGGTGTAAGCTCTCAGCCTTCTGCTCCTGCTTCCATGCCTGCATCTTGCCACCGTGCTTCCCACCATGATGGTCTCTTACCTCTTTGGAACCCTAAGCCACTAAACTCTTCCTTCCACCAGTTGCTTTTGGTCATGGTGTTCTGTCACAGCAACAGAAAGGGAACTAATACATAGTGAGACCAAGCCTAGATGAAGGAAATGTTAGTTCTTGTTTGTACCCTAATCCTGAAGGTGAGTTCCCTTCTACCATTTCCTGAAGGAGGATCAACCCTATGTTTTCTGAGTGTAGAATCAACTGATTCCCAGAACAAGGACTCTTCTCTACTCTTGGGGGTACATAGCCCTCAGCTGAACTTCCCAGCCTGACACTTTATAGATGCTGAAGAACTATACCTCAGAGGCCCAGATGGGTCCCCGCTTCCTTCCCTTCCCTGCACACAGATGACAGGAACAGCTAGTAGAACGCACTCCTGTCCCAAGCTGCTCTGGCTGTTCCACAGCTCTTGGTGTTCTATGCTTTTCTTCACTGATTGAAACTCTAACTTTGAGCCCATGGAGGCATTAGCAAGCTTAGTGTGCTTCCTGATGTGTGTAGAAGAAGCCTTTAAATATTTGCAGGAGACATACAGAGACCCAGTACTGTCACTGGTCACTGGCTGGCTTGTCTGCAAACCTTAACCACCAAAACAGCTGCATGAAACTCTTCCCACATTGGAGTATACATAATTCAATACAAGATTCAGGGTCTGAAGTGAGAAAAAGGGAATACTTTCTAATAACACTGCAATGACCAATGTACTTTTTCTTTAAAAGACACATGACATAAATGACACAGATTACAAATGTTTTCAACTTAATATTTATGCTTCACAATTACAAAATGCTGCCTTTTTCTGAGATGTCATCTATAATTCAATTTCTGATTTTATTCTTCAATGAACAGTGTTAGCATAAGGGAATATTCAGCTTGAAAACATCTTTTAACACAAATTATAAGATCAAAGAAGTGATAGATATAATAAGTATAGACTATCAAATACACAGCTGCATATTATCTTCAGAAAATGTGGGCTCTAGAAGCTGCTGACAAATGTCTGCAAGTCACAAAAGCATGCCACCGTGACAACAAGTGCCATTAATGGGAAATAACTGTCTTGTATCCCTTGCATTGACAGCTTTCTTAAAGATCTGTCATCTCAGCTTAAGGAGAAGGGCAGATGTTGATGATAAACAGATGACCAACAAACAAATGCAAATCCTAGTTATAAAAGAAGCGAAAGTCTTCCTAAACAGACAAGGCTAGTGACTGGAAACACTGTCCAAAGCTGGACTAAAATGGGACTTTGGAGGGTGAGTTCACATGTTTCAAGTGACATGAGACAGGACAAAGAGTGTGGGCCTTGGAAAAGGTTTGCAAGCTTTAGAGTATCATTCTTCTCCAAACCTCTGAGAAAATATGGAGAGTTGTTAGTGTCTCCTTCTTCCAATAGTACTTAGAATTCAAATATACAGAAAAGTTCAAAGAAATGTATGGCAAGCACTCAGATATGTAACATCTGAATTCTACAATTATTCACGTTATTGTATTTTTCTTAGAAGGTTTTATTTACGTGCCATGGATCAGTATCAGACAACAGCTACATAATTGGCATTTTCAGGGCAACAGTTTCCTGTGTCACTAGATCAGCAGCCCTTTTAAAGCAAAGGTATCAATGTTCCAAGTGTTTACTTTAGGCTAATATAGCATCACTTGAGTTTTGAAGTTTAAATTCTATATGTAGTCAGGGTTAATAATCTGTCAGATTATTTAGTTGTTTATAACAGCTCAAAATAATCAAGTAAGCAGTCACCAGTTTGGCCTTAGGAATAGTAGTTAACTTTGACATTCTCTGAATCTTTTCCAACCTTTGGAAATTGTAAGCTAATCCTCATAAGCTCATCTTATTATCAGAAAGATAATTATAGCAGTTAATATTCTTCATATAGTATTTATTATATGGCGGGAAACACTGTCTTATACATCATTTAGTTCTTTCAATAAATGCAATATTTTCACCAAAAAGATCCTATTAATATCATCACCTTCATTTTAAAGACAGATATGGTACAGCAAAGTGAAGGATTCATTCACAGCAGACATGGAGTCCGAACCCCAGCAACTCCAAAGCACAGAGTGAGTGACTTACCACACATTGCCTTGCCTTCCTTTATCTGTGTTTGACCAATATCCCTTATGTAGGTCATCACTATTACTAATGCTGCTGTTAATTTACCAAGCAGTAGAAAAAAATGAGTACAAAATACGTACAAAATACACTGTATAATTGTATTTTGAATAGAATGTAAAGTCAACACTAAAAAAGAAATTAATCACCTTCCCCCAAGAAACATAGTCCAATATGTAAAGAAAGTGTGTAGAAATAGCAGCACAGACTCCAAGATACCACTGTGAGAATTATGAATGATAATCTACATTCCTATATGAAACACTTTATAAATGTTAGATACAAATATATGTAAGGTACTTAGCACTGTATGTAGTATGTACTAGATACCAAAAAGTCTCTAATAATAATCAACAATAATATAAGATCAATACGTCAATGATAAATTAATATTTACTGACACCACTGGGGCATTATCAATCCATAATTCATTTCAGTGTTTCTAAAAGAATGATTTTACTCTGGTCCAAAGATAGTCTTCTCAGAGATTGCATCATAAGGGATATTTCTCATTCAATCAAGATGACTAAATAATCCTGTGGAAGATTTAGCAGAATTGTTTAATTTATAAATAAATCAAACTGATATTAACACAGCCCTTGTTGTCACATCCCACTATGTCAACCACAGTGTTGGAAAACATTTTAAAATTTTCTAAAGACTCATCTCTAGAAATCCATACTAAAAAGTACAAATGAAAAAAACAAACAAAAATCACCTCTATGTTGAGTACAAGAAAGAATTATTGTCTGTATTTTAACAATTTCAACTCTAAGTTGGCACTGTTGAAACAGACTGCAAAACTGACTCCAAAACTCTCATTCTCCTAGTCATTCATTAAAATCAGTAAGAAGGACGATGAGACGTGAAATCTTCCTGGCTGCTGACTCTATGGCCTGCAGATAATTTATAAAATCGGTTGAGTGGAACTCCAATGCCATCTCGCTGAACTGAGATCAGGAAATTAAGAGAAGTTCCCTGCTGTGTTTCCAATTTCAATGAAAAAACTTGGGGCATTCGCCTTGGATAGTACTAAAATCTTCAGATCCTGAAACTCTCAGGTCAGAGTGGTGCTTCAGAAAACGGCTAGAGAATCCCTATCCTCAGATGGCTGTAAGTGGAAGGTCAGGCAAAGGCCCATGCTCTTCCCTGGGCCAGACCATCAGTTTACTCAGGTGTCACTAACGCTGGCTGATCCATCTGACAGGATCCTTTAGTCTTTGCAGGTACAAATGGCGATTTGCTGTACATTTTCAATTACACATATATTTTCTCTACCATGCCTAACAGCATGTAAAACAACAACAACAAAAAGCATCATTTTGAACATACAAAGGCACTTACCAGGGCTCAGTGGGTCTCAGCACTATGCACTCTGAAAGGACTGATAATGGTTTATAATGGTTTGTGGGGATGGCATAGGAAATGGATAACCATGTTTTCCTCGTTAGCAGCATAATGCAACTTCATTATTAAAAAAAGAAAGAAGAAAGGAAGGAGGGAAGGAAGCAAAGAGGGAGGGAGGTGGGGGAGAGAGGGAGAGAAGGAGAGAGAGAGAGAGAGAGAGAGAGAGAGAGAGAGAGAGAGAGAGAGAGAGAGAGAGAGAGAGAGAGAGAGAGAGAATATGAATTCTCAATGACCCTGACCACTGAAAACTACATTTTGCTGCTGGAACCTAGAGAGACTTTTGCCCTGACACATGCAGCTGACTGTATTTCATTTCCTTATATCCTCTTCCCTTCATCTCCATCATTTCTCTGCTCTCTAATTACATGGATCTGCATGGTTTCCGCAGACACAAGACTCCAGCACCATAAAGCTATGTGGTTTTGGCTTTGAACAGCCAACCCAGTCCTTAAACAGATGCTGAGCAGGACTCCATCCAGGCTTCCTAAACTTTCAGTGAAACATATTTCATAACAATTAGCAATGGTTGGATGGTGTATGCAGTATATGCCATGGAACAGGGAGCCATAGATCCCTGGAGATGAAAATAGTCATTTCACACCCTGTAGCAGGTATAACTAATTCCATTGCTATTACAAGATCAAGAATGTCAAACAGAATCTGTTTTAACCCAAATCCCAGCCAATACATCTATAAGCATGCATGTGCATCTTATTTCAGGGGATAATTATTTCCACAATAAACTAAACAGAGTAGGAAAAAAGGGCAAGATGCCCTTGTATACAATTTACTAAGAATGGTTCCTGAGCTAAGAGTTAAGAACTGCCCACGAATGATGCCACTGGCTCTCAGAACTTAGTGCTCATCTTTGAGTGTGATCCTACATGGTTACACAAACTGCTATATATGCTGCTGCATATACAGTTGGTGCCTAATAAATCTTGCCCAATAAAGAATACACCAAGAGACAATTCTAACTGGTACTCCTAGCTACCTTCTAGCTTTGTATTCTGTCTGGCTCTCCCGAGAGAAAGTGGCTGTGATTACCTTCATAAAATAACAGATTCTTTCTTTGCCATGGTGCCAAGTCTCCATTACACTTAGGCAAGTCTTATTAACTAAGTCTTCCTCCTGTTAATTTCTGAACCATCTATTCAGGTTTACACCATAGGAAAGTCAGCACAGTAGCTGGTATACGGATGTGACAGAATGTTTTTATTCCACCCCTGACAAAAATCTCCCTGTTTTTGACACACTGGAAAATGTACAGCCAGAGAGTGCTCGAGGCGAAGATGCCACCCCAGCCTTACATCTGTCTGCTTTCATTTGTCTACAACTGTGCTTATAGATAAAACAAGCTTTCCAGATGTCATCGCAAGCAGGGCTCATATGCTGACTTCACTGAGACACCATTGTTGGCTGCCAACATAACAGAGTTGTAAAACTAAAATATTTAAACTCTGAGCTACTCAACACAACTTTGAATGTCACACAGGATTCTATTTCAGGATTAATTAATGTACACCCCAATAAAATAATCATGTGTTAAAAACAGAGTAGGCTGGTATGCAAGCGGATCTAATTTTCCTTTTTGTAACCATTCCAATGGCACACAGCACCAGTGTGAAGACATTTCTGAAGGAAAGCACAATTGCTATGAGTGTACAGCTCCTCATGCACTCGGTTTCAGGCATATAAAGTTCATTGTTCAAGGAGCTTTGAGCTCTCATTGTTTAAAACAGACACAACAAACCCACAATGAACAAAAGTGGTATGCCAGACACAGACTATGAAGACATTTCCACTGTCAGAGGGGAAAGGCCAATGACTAGAGATGAGGATGATTACTAGGAGGCACTGCTAATACACATCCATATGTGAAGTCTGGCTTCATGTTTGTTTGAGAACACAATATCCCCGTGGCTATAATTAGAGTCACTACATAGGGGGAAAAGGCCTGCTGTAATTTCACAATGTCCCATAACAAAGGCAAATGTATAATTTCCAAGTCTCCTGAGAAATTCTTCAAATGCTGTGCCTTTATGCACACACAGACATGGACATATATGCACCAGCACAAGACAGTGTCTCTGAGTCCCATCACTCTGAACTTAAGTGACAATTTAGTTTGCTCTGAGAGAAACCCAGGAGGGCTCTCTTTGGTCTAGGTGGCTGTTCCTAATAACACATAATAAAATTGTTCTGAAGTAGAAAAAGAGGCTTATCCAAAGTTGGATCCACAAGACCTTAGCAAATCTCCAACTAAGGTTTTCCCTTGCTCTGATAAACCGTCCACAGCCCAGTTTACATTTTGTAAACTTGGGTCAAGTATGCTCATTAAGAATGTTACTCTGGAACTAGGTTTGTGGGTCATTTTTTGTATCAGAGACAAAATTCTATCCTCAATTGACCAGAAAACCATACTGCATTAACTTGGTTCATACATCACAAAGGGTCTGTCATGTCCAGTCTTACACCCCACTGGGCTTCACACATGCTGCTGGAGTTTACAGTAACAACAAAACCCAAGCCAAACCACATCACAAAGACCATATACCAAGAAGCCCAGACTCCCTGCCCACCACCCCACTACCAAGACACACAGAATAAAACATTTGCTTCTAACAGCTTTTCACGGAGGAGACAATGTATTGGCAGGGAAGAGGCATCTACTTCTTTGTTTTCCCACCTTCCTGAGCGTTTCCATCTTCTCCTGAGCTGATCTTGTTCAAACCTTCGGAAAATAAATCACCCTAAAGCACTCAAGATTCCCTGAAGACCTCAGCAAGCTTCCTACATGGCACGTCACCACTCTTTGCTGGGAGGCTAATGTCTTTTAGGAGTATCTGTTCTAATGCATGGAAGTCAGGAGCATCAAAACAACCTGCCCCAGCGATCCATCTATCTCAGATCATCCTGGTCCCAGTGACGAGGATAGGAGGAAGACCTCAGTGTTAAACTCCAGTCATTTCTATGTGCTGGGGCAGCAATTTCACTCCAGTGAAGAACCACGGGACCTTTCCTGGTCTGGAGCCTCAGTGTTTCTTCTTCACTTGAGGCTGGGCTAGATGCTCAGGTTGGGGAAGGGAGAAAGCCTCCAACCTGTACTTCATGAATCACCCTCCATCAACATCCTGCAGCCATGGAGAGACCCCTTGTAAATCATTTTGAGTGATACTTAGTTAATCTCATCCAAATGATCAGCTCTTTGGCACAGGATATTCCTATAAATATTTATCTAAAAACTGAGCTACCCTTTACTCTGTGTTCCTTAAAGTTCTCCAAAGTTTCTTATGGGATGGGGAGGTGTAAACTACTAACTGGTAGCAATGTGGGGAATTCACACAGCATCTTTAATTTCATTTAGCACATTAAGTCCAGTGCAGAATTCAGAAGTGGCATCTCTGTTAGTCCTCTTTTGCAGACGAAAAAAGCAATCAATGATGTGTCTATTTGCTTAAGGCAAGAAGCTGTGCCGGGGGCTGAGTCAGATTACCTGAAGATGACTGGAAGCTCGGCATGTGTTACTTATCTCTCCTGGTCACAAAGCAGGAGACAGAAGTTCAGTAGTGGCCCTATTAGCTGGGGAAGAGCCAACTCTGAACAGCAAAATCTAACAGGATGACAGCACTACTCTCAGATCTACATCTGAATACAATCACATTAAAAATAACCCATTTAACAACTCAGAAGTTCTGATGTATGTTTTATAAAAATGTATGAGAGTACTAAAAGCCATGGAGAGCTATAACTTTGAGCTGCCTCATTTGTTTCTCTTTTATTACAGTCCTGCACGGTGGGCACGGGCTCTTCATTGAAAAGAGAACATTAAATCTTTATTCTAAACTGTTTTAGCAGAACGATATTAATAGTTGAATATTATTTTGTCTGACTGATAAAATACCACTCAAATAAGACCAAAGAGAGCAGTGAACCCCAACAATTCCTAGGAGAAAGTGTGAAGCTATCTTCAGAAACTGGAACTTTGGTCTATCTGAAGATTCTGTAACATTTCTGTGGCTACATGAGACCAGAAACTGATTTCCTAGAGTGAAGGTAGCTCTTCAGAAATAAACATTTTCCTATATCACACTTAACAGAAAAAGCACTACACAAAGTATCTTTCAGTTTTGTGCATATTTGATCTTTCCTAAAGCAGGATCCATAAGGAAACAAGAAACCACCTTCCTTCTGTGGACATATTATCACCAATGGAGAAACAGGACAAGATTTACATTTTCTATAGAGTTCAGTGCTGGAAATATTCAACATTCCAATTAGGCAAAGCCACTGCACTCCTATTTATTATCTTACTTTTGGATCTATTTGTTTTCTTGTTTCTACCAAATCGCCTCTAGCACATGGTATACAGCAAAGCACCATCCTGCCTTTATGGTCATTAAGTTCCGATTGGTAAGGGTAGCTCACAATCACCGCAACAGTCTAACTTTCTGTTAAATTCACAACAGACCTTTTCTCATCAACCTGGACTATCTTGATGTCACCAGAAAGAAAATATTACTAAGCCAAACATTAGGAATCCTGCTTTCTGCTTCAGATATTTCTCTTTAGAAAATGAAACAAATGACAATAGCACTGAAGGCAGGATCAACACCAGAAGACAACACGCGTAGAAGCTTTAACGGCAACTGAAAAAGTACACAGAGTCTGGTGTGACTTCACATGAGTAAAGTGGTAACCGAGGAAATCACACTTTGTCTAAACTGCTGCTACTGAGTCAATGCTTTGTGGGGAAAACCTGTTTTCTAATTAACAACTGAATGAACACTTTCCATACTATACTGAGTATAGGCTTCCGTAAAAGAAAAATGCTGAAGTCAAAGCAGTTATAAAAATACTTGAATCCAAATATTGGTCATTCAGCCATACTTAATCACTAGCCAACCAAAGACTGAAGGGTAAAGTTTAAACTAGATGAAAACCAGTGCAATAAAAGACAAAGCAAAACAAAATGCCCCCAAAACAAACAACAAAAAACATCAAAGGTAATGGTATAAACAGGGTAAGTATTCTTTTATCAAGAAAATAAAATTCTTTTTACAGGTATATCAGAATTATTGATAGATTATTTTAGAAATCACAAAATCAATTAATCATGCTCAATAACTTATTTTTATAACTTTATTTTCCATATTATTTAGCAAAGCCTCTCACTATAAACTTTAAAAAGTAACACAGAACATTCTAAGCCAGTATTCACAATTAGAAACATGTGATTTAAAGAAACAATTAAGTTTTCAAGAACTAACAGTAACAAAGCTGAAGAGATACAGATAGGTATGTTCTTAATGATACCATTCACTTAACAAAAACAATAGTATCACCTGAAGTTTTAAATGATATAGCATTATGTAGCATTTTCTTAACACTTGACAGTTTGTTTTTTGTAAATCTTTCAAAATCTGGCACTTTTCCTTTACAACGTTCTTCTCCTCAGTACAGATTATCTACAACATGAATCTGAAGCTAAGGATATCAGTTTTTAACCTAATTAATTAAAAGCTTAAATAGACATGTAGCTAGTGATCACTATATTAGGCAAATAGGCCCATCTTTTAATAATACTAATCCATGCTGCAAAGTTAATAGTTTTAAGATACAGAAAAATTTTGTGAGTTTGGAAATCAGTCAGTTGTTGTTGGTCTAAAAGAGAAGGGCCATGTTTTAGTGATGTTTATACAAATCTAGTATATGCTTTACAACCAATTCTGACAGAGTGGGGAGGGAGGGTATAAGTCCCCAGATGTCAGGGACATCTCATGTTTCCTCAGTTTAGTAAGGCTGTGCTAGACTAAAAATGCCCTACTCTTCCTGAAAAAGATACAAAGGAACAAATGCCTCAAGAGAGGCCCCAAGCTCTCAATGGCCTTACTGTTTGACTGAGGTTATAACTATCTAGACAGCTAACAATGAACATACTTCACCTGGCTTAAAGTCAGGAGTAACAATCTCTAATCTCTTGGTGATGAGAAATTGAAAGTTCACCTTGCCTATTAGGGTTTGAATAAGCAGTATGTAAGCTCCAACAGTCAAGGGGCTCCCTAAGCAGCAGCTCAGAGCTGAGTCCAAGTTTGTAGGGTAGTCAGTGTGGCAGGTTCTCACAGAAGCTACCTGAAAATTAGCAGGAGGTCATGTTTAAACTCAGTACTGTGAGCTGAGACAAGGCTTTTCATTGTTATTTTTTGCCTTTTAATTTTATTTCATAGTTAATGAAAAATATTAAGTATTTAAAGTAAGAGTGAAATGCCGTCTGAAAGTGTAATTTATGTGAAAAGGATCTGGCTATAGACAGGGAATAGAAATGCTAGAGATGAAGTAACCATGGATAATTACTAACCTCACAAAAATTCAGTACCAGCACTACACTCAACAGGTTACAGTTAGGGGATGGGAAGCGCCACTCAGCTTTCATCTTCCAGGTGTCTGGAAAGTCTACTCAAGGATGGGGTTACAGCAATGTGTCTTAGGACAACTTGATGTTAGCAACATCAGTATGGCCATTACTAGGATGACACTCTTTATCATTAGCACACTCTACAGTTCTCGGAAACAAAAGCCAGAGGCTGTTGGTGGGGAATATGAGGGTCAATCCACGGTTTTCTAATACAGTGGACATGTGGAAATGGGGAGAAGTGCGGTAATTCTGAGTGAAATGGGGTGGGGTGTAAGAAGACAGGAATTTCACCTAAGACAAACTAAAATGGAAAGCCAAGTGCCTGGCTGAAGGTAAGTATGTGCTCATGAACAGCATGCACGCGAATGCCCAGAAGCACTGGGGGCAGGAGTGGAGAGCTAAACTCTTTAAATTACTCAGAAGCAAGAAGAAAGGAAAAAATACTATCTGTGTCATGGTGTGGCCACATTAATCAACATCTTTGCTTCTTCTCTAAAATACATTAACCGCAGTTATTTGGAGCCTGATGGAGAAGGGGCTAGCCTGGGAAACATGGTAAACTCCAAATTTTAAAAACAAAGACATAAAACTATGTGCTCAGAAAGTTTTTTTTCCCAGTATCACTATCACTATATTCATATTCTGGCATCAATCACCATTCTCCTCTGCTTTAAAAAAAACCAAACTGTTTTTATTTTATGTGCATTGGTGTATGGCCTGTGTGTATGTCTGTGTGAGGGTGTCAGAGGTTGTGAGCTGATGTGGGTGCTGGGAATTAGTCAGTTGTTCTCAGACTTGATCATAAGTTTCATCTACAAATGCAATTTAATAATTAAAAACATTTTAAAATCAATGAAATGTGATAAAAAGAAAAAAGTCTTTATCACAATTAGGTTGAACAAATTTTGATCCCACATTGGTGTGGGCAAGGCAATAGCAGAAGTTTAGAGGATTCTCCACTCACAATTGCTTATAATGTCTAAGTTCTAGGTTCACATTAAAATACTCAAAGGTGAAAAACTCTCAATACACTATGGTTGTGGTTTACATAGATTTCAGCCCAGAATTAGAGTGAGCACAGCCATCTCTACTTATAGTCAATGGCTAATCTCAGAGGCTCAGAGAACAACTGTAGACATATATTTTCTATTATTAGTTTGTGTGTTTATTTATTTAATATGTGTGGAGGTTTGAAAGAAAACCCAAAAGGAGTAATACTACTAGGAGTCTTGGCTTTGTAGAGGTTGGTGTGGCCTTGTTGGAGGAAGTGTGTCACTGGGGGTGGGTGGGCTTTGAGGCTTTGAGATCTCTTTTGCTTAAGACTTTTGCAGATACTCAGTCCACTTCCTGTTGCCTTCTGATCAAGATGCAGCCTTCAGCATATATGCCTGCATGCCACCATACTCCCCATCATGATGATAATGGACTGAATCCCTTAAACTGTAAGCTAGCCACCCCAATTAAGTATTTCCCTTGTAAGAGTGGCCATAGTGTCTCTTCACAGCAACAGAAACCATAACTAAGACAATGTATACATGCATGTATGTATGTATGTATGTATGTATGTATGTATGTGTATGTCCATGTGAGTGGACAACAGAGAACATCTTGTGGGAGTCAGTTTTCTCCTTCCCTTATGTGGGTCACAGAGATTGAACTGAAGTCATCAAACTTGGCAATGAAGCACCTTTACCAGCAAAAACACCTTGCCAGCTCACAGGCTTACATATTTTAAGTATAAAATGCTTGAAATGTGTGAGTTGTTTGTTTTGGTAAAGATTTCAACTGATCATCTGGGTAACTACTGGGTCTGGTTGTAAAAGATAAGAAGGATTTTCCAACCTAAATGGTTTTCTCAAAACAACAAAAGCTCATTCTGAGAGTTATTTTAGTGACCTGGAAAGTAGGAAGGTTATTTCTAGATGTGTAAGCCACCGGGAGACCACACAATATATAATCTTATCCTTTAGGAATGTATGCTGCATGTCTAATAACTAACTAGCAGAACTCCCATCCTCGGTGGAAAGTTTATTCAATTTTATCTTCTCTAGAATGTCTTCTCAATTAGTGATAGGCAGTAAGCATCATTACAAACCATTCATAGCAAACTACGGTTAAAGTAGTGGCTAACCTGAAACTATGAATCAGCAATTAACTGAATATTTAGGCAATGTTTTCGAGAGGCATTACTCAGAAAAATCTTTATTGTGAGTGTAAATAACATTCAAGACATTACAGTGTCATTATGAAAGTGCCCACTGGTGATCAGCCATACTGTGACACTGAGACAGATCTTGAGCTCGTTGATCGTATATGACTTTACTTCCACTCAAAACGTCACAACAGAAATTGTGGATGAGTGTTCAAGCCACTAAATCTCCTTTGGAAGGAGCACAATATATACACAGAGAAAGCAGTCATTATGGGTAGCTGAAGCCTCTAGTCCCATTCTTAGACAAAATTCACAGACTGGGGACTTCTGCATCCCACTCCTGGCCAGGACATCCTAATGGATTTTGGAGTTAAACCAAGCTCAAATTTGTTCAACACTTGAAGTTAGAGGCCATAAATTTAGAACAACTCTTTAAAGTGAAATATTAAGCAGGTTTGAAATGTTTAGAAGAAATGGGGCTGGGTGTGGCAGATCATACATTTAATCTTGAGAGGCGGAGCTAGATGGATCTCTTTAAGTTGAAGGCTACTCTGGTCTACTTGGTCAATACAGATTTTCAGGCTATATAGTAAGAACCTCTATCTCCACTGCAAATAAATAAATAAATGGTATAAAAAATAAAAGGGTACAAATGCCTTGTTCATGCACAGCTTTTCTAACTACCTACTATGCACACACACTCAGAATGGAACCCTGCTCTGAAGTGATATCCCTCCTTCCATCCCTCCTTTCTTCTGTTAACAAACACACAGAAGACAACTTCACTAGGGAAGGAACTGAAAAAGTAAAGTCAATAAGACCCCATTAGCTTATCTGTCTTATGGGCTGGGCAACAGACAGAACCAAGACATTGTCATTGGTACAGTGACAGCAAACAGTACTGGGGACTCTAACTGCACAGAAGAGGCCCAGAATACTGTTCTGCATATCTGTCTCCGAGTCAATGAAGAGAGAAGCAGGTAAGGATGCTCTAAAGGCACAGAGAATGTGAGGGAGCGTGGTGTTTAGAGGAAGGAGATAGACTGATTAGACAGGAGCATGTAGTATGTGAAGGAGCGTGATGAGCCATGAGGATGGAGGGGCAGGCAGGGGCCAAATTCATTCAGATCTCCATTCAACTAGTATTAATTGACCATATGCTGCATGCTTTGTTCTGGTCACTGGGGGATACAATAGTGAATGAAACAGAAAAAATAAAAACCCCTACCCTGATGAAAAATCCTGGTGGAAGAACAAAAACAAAACAAATAGGCAAACCAAAACGATGCATAATACGGGGTGCATGGGGTGCATGCTGAGCATGAGGCAAAGGAGTCGAAATGTTGGGGGTAAAGAGAGGCTGAACCACCAGATACAGTAGCCAGGAACTTACTGAGAAGACTTCTGAGTCACAACCCAGGATCCAGGGAGAGACATTTCCAGGAGACTAGGAGGAGAATAAGAGTGAAAGAGTGTTGCTGAAGCTGGCAGTTTAAGAGGACGAAGGAAGAGATTGTGGTTAGATGGGAAGAAACATCAAGGAAATCACTACGGGGCTTGGGCTTTCATACAGAAGGATCTTTTCCAATTTGGGGCAAAATTTTGGCAGGCCATATGGAAGGGTCTGGACCACTCCTCAACATAGGAAAAGGTCACTGAACAATTAGTAAGAGGCGTGTACTTTGGGGAACTGGAAGAAAGCGGGGATAACAAGAGGCTGGAATGGTAAGAGAAGCTGCAATTGACAAGGAGAAGCCCAGTGATGGCTGAGTAAGATGGTGACAGGCCACATGTACTCCAGACGCTAAGACAGGATCGCTACAGCCTTATCCTGTTTTAATCTCCTGTTCTAACATGATGGGGGGGGGTGTAGACCGGCAGTTAAGTGTCTCTTAGCATGGTTTATATTCAAGGTAAGATAAATTTCTTTTTCTTCTCCACATCGTGGTCTCATTCCTATTGCAGAGTTCATGCCATCAACAGGGAGGCCAGGAGCCTACTACGGGGCTGATGGGAGGGATCACGCATTGGAAAACTCCAGCATGGTGACCTGAATTTTAGTCTGACCAACAACAGGGTTCCTAGGGCTCTGTTCACCAGAGACTGTGCCATGCTTAGAGATTTTAATCATGTTAAAGTGTAAGTGGGGCTGAATTTAGCACAGGCCTGGCTCACAGGGGCCAAAGTGCATTAGTTTTGACTCCATTTGTCCAGTAAGTGCATGTTTTCAAATTTCCACAAAGGTTCAATATAGGCTAGCTAGGGCACACTAGATGGGGCCTGGATAGCTGAACCCAGGCTCCCAAAAGATGGAGGGGTGTCAGTCATCAGTTCAGTTCAATTTATCAAAAGTGAGTCATTGTAGACAGCTGAATAAAATGCCTGCCTCGTACATATGGGGATCTAGGTCCAAGGCCTACAGCATATAACCTAGGTGAGGCCAGTGGGACCAGTTTGAGTCACATAGGACCCTGTCTTAAAACACACACACACACACACACACACACACACACACATACAAACTTTTTTTAAAATGGTGAGTCCCTTGTAGGAAGTATCAAGTTCACAAGAGGAAAAAACTACTCCGGACTACACAGGTTTTCTACATACAGTTTTGCTTTGTTTTCTTTATAAACATAATGCTACCAGAACCCCATAATTCTTCATTTTTACTAAGACAGAAGAGGTATTCATAGTCTGCTCCCCAAAATGATTCTGTTTAGGACACAATAAACAAAGAATATTAGGTTTATTTCTTCAGAGCTAGGATGGAACGATTAAAAATAGCATCATTATCGTGTCTACAACAAACATTCAAAAGAGCCCTAAATTGTGTTTAAGCACAATTACCTTAATGCCAGTTGAGATTTTACGATGCAACTGTGAGCCACTTTATTTTTAAGGCAGTTTAACCTGCCGGCTTCATTCCTAAGAACAGACATTTAAGTTTTAAAACCCGGGCTCTCAATAACATGGTTAAGCCATGCTCGGCAGTTTCTTTAAATATTTAAGAGAATTTTCATCATCTAAATATTTATGGCAACAACACAGCCAGGTGCATGTTTTTCTTCTGTTCATCAGGAGTAGGAGATCCATATCCCTAACAGAGGGGGAGGAGTTACCTCAACAACAAAAAACCCTACTGAGCTCTGTAAACTCCTAGACAATGACAAGAAAACTACATTCAAACTGACACTGAACCCCCACAATCCCACAGTCACATATTAAAAGCTATGCAGTTTTGTTTTACAGCATCTTCCCAGCTCCAAGACTTAAGTTCCAGGTCACACCAGCAGCCACTGAATAGTACTGCCACCATCAGTAACAAGCACAAGGATACAGAATGATTCCATAGGACAGATTCCCCCCATCTACTCTTCAGAGGCTGACACTGGGGTACAGTTGGGGACAGTGTGCACTCTGTTCCTGCTGGCTGTCCACCAGGAGACATTTTATATGTGACATCTTTGGGATGAATGGATAAAGAGATTCTCTATTCATTTCAAAGCTCAGGTGAGGGAGGCTGACCCATAAGTATTGTTTTCCACTCAGGTCTAATGTTTAGATATTGGAAAACAATGCATGGTATCTTATTTACTTAAGAAATTGTTCAGTGGAGTGGATGTAGGAAGTTATTCTGTCCACTTAAATGATAAAAGTGCAACCCTAAGAGTTTCAGTGACAACCAGACAACTCTATCTACAAAAGCAGGTTCTACTCCCTGACTCATGTCCAAATACTATGAATTCTCTTCACTTCATGGCTTCATTTCAAATACACATTTACTGACTACTTAGTATATACTATATATTACATACCAGAAGCCAAATATACAAAGTAGCAGGACAGAGGTTAGACTCTTCTCTGGCAGTTTTGACTCTGCTAGAAGAAACAAGTATCAAACAAACAGCAAATACAGGACAACCACTAAGGGTAAGAGTGTCATGGTAGAAATGCATGGCAACTGTGAAAAGAAACATGGAGAAGTCCTCTGGGTTTTTTGAGACAGGGTTTCTTTGTAGCTTTAGAGCCTGTCATGTAACTTACTCTGTAGATCAGGCTGGCCTTGAACTAACCTGTCTCTGCTTTCCTGAGTGCTTAAAGGCATGTACCACCACCTCCTGAATTGTTGTTTTTTTCTTGGTGGGGGGGGTCAAGACTGGGTTTCTCTGTATTGTTTTGGAGGCTGTCCTGGAACTTGCTCAGTAGAACAGGCTGGCCTTGTACTCACAGAGATCCACCTGCCTCTGCCTCCCGAGTGCTGGGATTTAAGGCGTGCACCACCAATGCCCTGCAGTATGTCTTACTATAAAGAGATTTAGATAAGTGAAAAACAAACAAACAAACCTTTGAAGTTACAAGGAAGTTGGTTCTCAATTTGGGCAGTTTAGAAGTTACTAACTTATAGCTAATTATTACCATGAAGTAGCTTAGCATTTTAACCATCATTCTAAATTGATTACCATTTTGATATCTCTTAAACTCCTTTATATTTATCATCTGTGTTGCTACAAAATACAATTTCTCTTTAAATATTTTAAGTAATAATTGACTAGGTTGTTCTACTATTGTGTCTTTAGCCTCCGATGTAACAACTCACTTAACTGCTGTTATCATAAAGGTTGCCAGAAGCATGTATCTGTTATTCTTCTACTTAAAACCTCCAGTAACAGTATAGAAGACAGTTCAGTGATACAGCATTTTTGTACAGAGTTTGTAAGGCCCTGGGTTTCAATCTTTATCACCAGAATACACACACACACACACACACACACACACACACACACACACACACACAGCAACAAAAACCCCTTCAGAAAGCACAGGGGTATCTAAAACTTAAAGCATTTTTGCAGCTGAGTGTTTACAAACTTGAGAGTTCAGAGTCTCAATTGGTTGTTGCTCCTTGCTTGTTCCAACCCAGGCTACTGGATGAAGAACATCTTTGCTTACATCTAGACCATCTTGGTAGCCTTGTTCTAGGACATTTTGTCTTCTCTTTGGTCTCTCTCAAAGAAGATTCTTTTCACCTGGATTTGAAAGCCTACTCAGCCACTGAAGCTCCAGACAAGCTTGATGTACCTCATTAAGCCTGCTCCAGGCTGCATTAACCTCGCCTGTTACCAAACCAAAGGCAGTTAATGAGTCTCCAACTCAGCTGACTCTTTGCCATTTCCTTCTTATTTAATATTTACACTTTTAACTTCTAAATGCACACACCCTGTTCATTCTTTTTACTTCACCAAAGATTCAAAAACAAAGCAAATCATTCAAAAATATCTAGAATGTACCAAATCCTCATGCACTTCAGATACGTACATTTTATATGCTAGTGACTGGTTAAGGTTCTACTGACTGGTTAAAGTTCTGCTTTGTCCTTGTATCTAGTCACAAATATAGAATACTTTACATACATTTGCAAATCTGGCCAAGGGATCTCATTGTCAAAGATTGGTGGTAATGATGGCACAGGGGAAGGAAAAACTGATTGCCTTTTAATTATTTTAAATACAGATTTGGAAAAGATACTTCCCTTGACAAAATAGTATGTATCAATCTCTTCTGGTGTAAGATCACATGATCACTTGGTACTTACTAGTGTTTTCCACCTAACAACACATTTTCCCAGGAGTGCTATAGGCAGTTGTAGGGTTGTCCAATGTTTTATATCTAATAACTAAAATCAATATCTGAACCTTTGCCTACAGAATCATGACTCTTTCAGTATTCTGGCATTATTCACTAGTCAGGATTAGACAGTACAGATTGTAGACTTACACTATGAGTTTAAGAATCAGCTCTGTCATTTACGAGATGTGCTACCCAGACATACTAAGTAAATTATGTTTCTGTTTCCTTACTTGGAGAATGAATGAAGTCATTAATTATCTATGTATGGTGAGAAAATACAACTGGAGCATAAAAGCATCTATATGTGCTTTCTGAAATTTGCTACTGTGATTCTATAACCCCCCAACCTGTATGTGTGTTTGTGTGTGTGTGTGTGTGCGCGCACACACACACATGTGGACATGCACACACATACACATGAATGCATCTTATGAGCACTGTGCAAGCAATAGTACTCTTAATTAGCTTTTTAAAAATTCTGCTGGAGTCTCTATTATTCATAAAGATGGTTAAGCCTTATTCTTTTCACCAAAAATCCCAAGGAACAAGGAAAATACCATACCTCAGGAGTCAGTGATGAAACCATTTTTCAACACCTCTTGACCAGTGATAATGATGATATCGTGCTTTTTATATAACACTCTTAAAGTTTCCAT
The DNA here is from genome assembly GCF_017639785.1 of Mesocricetus auratus. Classification (NCBI taxonomy): domain Eukaryota; kingdom Metazoa; phylum Chordata; class Mammalia; order Rodentia; family Cricetidae; genus Mesocricetus; species Mesocricetus auratus. Next base: position 53,935,053 of record NW_024429197.1, on the reverse strand, counting down.
CTTGTCAACACTTTTTACACATTTTACTCTCACAATCATTTGCTGAGATGGGTGAAAAGATAGTTAAACATACAGAGAATAGTTGATTAAAGGTGAATATATTCAGAAACCTTAAATAATCTGATAGCATCAAAGGGGTTGCCTTTAGAGAACTAAATCCTAAAGTCTCACAGTCTACACAACTGACAAGGTCTCTTTAGAGTTTACTTATCATAGAAGTTCATAAAAAATCTAGGAGACATGAAGAGGGGCCCCATAATCTTCTTCCCACTCCTGTTGATCTTAGGGGCAGATGAATAACTAGGTGGCTTTCTTCATTCTCCTCTGTGTTGAATGAAGGTAATCAACAGTTGAAGAAAATTTAGGAAGCTAAATCTGTATTGGCCTGACCTCTGGTAGGGGGATGGATTCTTCCGAAAAAGTATAGCCTTTAGTGTACAGGGTAAACTGAGAAGGTGCAGAGAAAAAAATTTGAGAAATACAATTTGATTTTATATTTTCGAATATAGTTATTATTTATAAAAAGATACTGTTTGACTGTATGTCCTAAAATATATTTTAGAAATGCCAGAATCAGAACCAACAAAGATCTCTCTGGGAGATGTAGGATATCTCATTGGTATTATTTTATTGGCTTATTTATTTTTCATTGATTTTATTTGAGATGTTTAATAATCAGTGTGTCTGAGAAATTTTTAATCAAAAAGCAGGTTAGGGGGCTAGTACCTCAGTCAGGAGAGCCATACTGCATGAGGATCTGAGTCTGATCTCCAAACACGCACCAGGCATGGCTGTGCAGACCTGAAACCCCAGACCTTTGGAGGTACAGACAGAGTCCTGTGACTCAGGAAGTAGCCAGCCAAGCCTAATCATTAACCCTGCGGTATCAGTGATAGACCGTATCAAAAAACAAAAAAACAAAAGTGGGAGTTGCAGTGAGAGACCCTATCTAAAAGAAAAAAAAAAAAAGGAAAGCAGTGGAGAAAGACACATGATATAAACCTCTGGCCTCAATATGTGTACAAAGAGGTACATACATCTCCCCACATGTATACATAAGCCTACAACAATAAAAAAAAAGTTGGGCATTCCACTGGAATGGACACATGCATGCAAACTGCATTAACATAGAATCTTTTCCTAAGTTCATTATTATTTTCAAACCTTTTAAAGCACAACATTTAACATTACCATAACATTTATCATAATATTATCTACTGAACAAGTATTTTGGTGATATTATTATAGGCATGTCACCACACACTGTTTTGTTTTGTGGATTTCCTTCAAGTGAAACCTTGATTTGAACAATACTATTCTATCTGTTATGATCTAGAATCAATGGCCACTACAGGTCTGAGGATGCCATCAACTTAAGTAGGAAAATTCAACCAATGTCTATGACAGAATTGTAGGAAATCCATACTTTAAATAAAACCATAATGCCTCTCAATTTTCATATGATTTTTCATAAACAGTAACATATATTCTGATGAAAGGAATAGCTATAAAGTGGTATCCAGGCTCCACTTGACAATGAGATGGGGTTAGTCCCCCAGAGGGCAAAACAAAGGCATAAATATAGGAAGGTGGTTTCACGGGGCCTCATGAAATGACCTAGGGAGAAGCATATCCCAGCTCCTGATTTATGGGACTCAGACTCAATCAATGAAACCTTACCAAGAAGACTTCCCAAGAGCAGAGCTAAGGACCATATGACAGCTAAATGAATTATCTATCGCAGCAAGAGAACTTCTTGCATGAAGAATTCTAGCTGTGCAGAGTTTGCTATGGAAGACAATATAAAAGAAAGAGAAATGAATAAAATGTAAGACACAAAATGTGCCCCTTTTGTTCCCAAACATCATAATAAGCACCATTTCTAACAGCATTGGGTATAGTTAGAAATGAGGGCATTAGAGGTTCAAAATCAGAAGCAAACTTCTCTTGTGTCCAGTGTGACAGATAGCCCTGTGCCTGCTCAAACTCATTTCCCAACAATCCACATCAGGAGTTTTGCTAATGTTTTGTTTTTCTAAGGAAAACTCTTTAAAAATAATATAAATACTTGAGCAGAGAGGCAGTGAGGAAAGAGAAAGGAAGATCATGTCCCAGTTAGCATCATTATCACTGCCTTTGGCTAGGGAACAGGTCTTTTGTCATATGGTAAAATGACAAACTGGAAGACCGGAAGCGAGGTCAAGCAGTCTGTCATTTAACAAACAATAACAACAAACCCACCTGATTAATGATAATCTGGGAGACAGGATCTACATAAAAGCGTATCTAATTATACCTGGCAATTTTTTATTATCACTGACATCTGTAGGCATGACATTATTCACATTTTTATTCATCGCCAGAATGTGTTAAATATGTACAGCTATACAAACTATAAATCAATGACACCTTTATAAATGCTTAAAGTACCTTTATTTAGCAATTATGTGAGCTTCTTCATATGCCAACACTATATAATTTTTAATCTGCCAATAAGCCATTAAATGTATTTATGGTGATAGTTACTAAGTTGAAGAAGTTCCATCTAGGAAACATAGTTCAATAAGAAAAACAACCTTGTATTGAGTCAGAAAACAAATTTCCTCAACTCAAGATATGAGTATATACTGATTTGTAAACATAACCAGATCTTTTAGGCAAGACAAAATTCACTAGGATTCACCAATCACCTGCCCCTACCAGATGTCACCTTGGTGACACCATTCATTTCTCATAATTTGTTCCTCTGCAAAAGAAAGATTATTTATCTATACTGAATACAGAAATAAACATGAGAATGGCAAATTATGTTCCAAATGAAACAATAGTTCACAAAATTTGTTGAGAATCAAAGTCTAGATGTTCTAGAAGTAACCAGTTTACTTAGATTACAGAAATCAAGTACAGATGCCCTGAATGACGTATCTTCCCATTCCACAACTGCACTCATTCAGAACTATGCTAGATATGTGCTAAGCTTCTGTGATGTATTTGCTCGCAAAATGGCTTGATTGATGGCAATTTCCTTTCTTTCCTGAATTAAGCTCCTAAGGTAGATTTTAAGAAAATATAGACCACCAAGATATTGAAGACAAGTTTCAGTTTGATAAAGTTTCATGACCTCATGACAGTTAAGAAAACAGTGTCTTATTACTGAAAACTTGTCTGTTAGTCAAACCATTTAAGTTAAAATAGTGGAACCATCTTGTGGTGATAACAGCTGGAAGACTATGTAATGCTTTTTTTTTTTTTTTAATCTGCATCTTTAGAAATTCCTTAGTGAGTATAAAAAGACTCTGGAGGCAAATCCCTTCTGGGTTAAAAACCCAGATCTCTACCCATGAGGCAATGCTAACAACCTTTCTCAGTCTTGTTTTTCTTCATCAGCAAAATAAGAAAAAAATGAAGCTACCTTCTAGGGTCATTGTGAAGATTAAAAGAGATAAGCCGTGCAAAACCTCAGAAGAGAACTAAGGTTGGTTATAAATACTGGGCCAATGCTGCTCTGCACTGAGTGGTGAATCACCCACATTGTGCTACTAGGATTTTCTAGTAATGGTGCTGTGTGGGCCCCAGCACTGACATTTTTTTACTCTAATCTTTGTTTATAGAAGAAGTAAATAATCCAAACAAAGAACATTCCAGTACTCGGTGCTGATGGTTCCATGATAAGGTAGAGCCTGGCACCAACACCAGGTCTGGCTATCTATTAAGGTGAAAACACATAACTTTGATAATGAAGCTGTCTCCTGATTTATAGGAGGGAGACTGTCTTAATTCTTGGCATTCAGACCTAACCAGCGTCCCGAGACAACGGTGCCTGGAGGAACTGGAGAGGAATATGCAGCCAGGATTTAAAATCAGATTTTAAGCTTGAAACGCGAAAGCTGTTCTGAATGAAAGAAAGCAGTTTTAAATTCTCAGAGAAAACTTTTTGAAAGAGAAATTATCACCAACAGTTACATTGCAATGAAAACAAGAAAGAAAAGTAACCTAAACTGAACACTCTTTAATCCACATCCAAGAACTTCCATCATAATTTGAATTTCACCCCAGCATTCAGGAAGTACTAACACTCTAAGCAGAACAACTGTGAGGCCACAGCTTCATTTTAATCCATTTCTAGGATGGTCACAGGTACAGGGAATCACATTAACCACATTTATAATCTCTTTCAGAAACTTGGAGGACAACAACAGAAACACTTTAAACCCAAATAAACAACACAATTGTGACTTTCTGGTGGCCCTGTTCATGTTCACAGGTAAGAAATAGCTTTTAGAAACCCAGGGAAGAAACTGGCACGGTTCTATTCCAAAATCTTTTTTTAAAAATTCATCATAAACTTCTCCCATTAAAACTTCTTCCTGAAAGAATTTGGGAGGAAAAGCTTTTACCTTTAAAACTGTAGGTTAAAGAGTTACACCAAATTTCACATACTTTTTAGAAAAGCCACACAAATACTAATGTGAGAATAGACAGGCCGCCCACAGGCTCTGGGGGACGGTCATCATTTATCACGGAAAGCCCAAGCTGTAACTAGCTTCTTTCCTATGACTTTTCTTAATCCACACTTAAGGCAAACTACCCTGCTGTTTCCTATGCTAGTCTTCAGACTTTCTGCACCTGTGCCATCTGGCAAGTTGAAATTCTACTTACTCCTACTAGAGCACATTGAAGAAAAAAGTTCTTAGTAGAGGGCCCCGATCTCCTGGAAAGGAAGATACCCCATCTTCTCCAAAATTTCCATAAGTGCTTTCTGACATGACATAGCATACTGTATTCACCACTGTCTCTCCAGCAGTACAGTTGTTCATAGACTTCACCTCTCTTCTGCTAGTTTACAAGCCGCTTGGGGGTACAGTGTGTTTCTTAGATATATGTCTTATCCAATGACTTTCTCATAGGAGGCTCACAGTAAACACATAGTGAGCATGGAAATGGACTGTATTCACACAGTTACTGGAGTCCTAAAGACAACTGGGGGTCTTCTACTTATCCAAAGAAGCTGAACTAAGGAGAGTACACCAAAGCAAAGTGGCAATTATGTCACAAAGCTGAAAGTGTTTTATTATTACAGGTTGAACCTTCCTGTATGAAATCCAAACCCTAAAACTTGGTGATGCTAAGTTTGGCATCTGGAGGGAAATCAGAGTTAAAATCTCTGGATTAGGGATGCTTAAGTGGAAAAGGCTATGTGAATATTCCAAAATTAAAAAAATTAAATTGCAAACATTTTGGTCCTAAGCATTTTGGATAAAGGATTCTTCATCTGTATAAAAACTTCACTGTCCACGACAATGCAAATTCTAGAAATTGTTTTAGTTGCTGAGTACTGTTTACATAGCAGGCAATTTACTAGCTACAAAGCCACCAAGATCTAAACACAGAAACTTTGCTACTGAGACATTTAAAATCCAGCATATCCTCTTTAAGTACTGTAACAAAGGTTGTATGGTTTACATGTTAATTTCTTGCAACATTTGCCCATAAAAAGGAGTCTAGCTCCTCCTCTGCTCCTCAGCTTCTTCTTACTCCTAGTGAGATCACCACAGGCATTCTGTAAACAGACTGGACAGATCTTTCTACGTAGTATTCCTGATACATACTTGGGTAGAATCCATTAAAAAAGCCCAAAGAAACAGAATTCTATCTTTAATCATGAACATTAAGAACAAAGTAGCTAGATTTTTGTTGATTCTTCTTCCCACGGACATTCAGAACATCACATATTCTGTTTTTATATCTGACATTTATGTGTTTGCCGAGATAGCTCTGAAGCCAAGCAGTAGTGGCACTCTATGAACTCAAGGTGGATCTCTATGAGTTCAAGGCCAACCTGGTCTACTGAGCGAGATCAAGGACAGCCACCAAAAGGTACAGAGAAACCCTGTCTGGAAAAAACAAAAACAAAGAAAAGCCTATATAGCTGAATAATTTTCCTCTTATGTCTTGATACATACAATAAATTCCAGTCATAAATTTACCATGCTATCATTCCATACTACTGTCAGTATTTATTGGTTCATCATGCTCAAAGACATAGCCATACATGGCAGCTACCTGAGCTAGGTATCTACAGCTGTCCACTCTTCTTCAGCCTTCTGTTATCTATCTCAAAGTCTACTTCTCTGCTCTGGATATTCTGCAAATCTTAAATTTCACCTCAAATGCCCATTCCATCTGCATATGTCACTGCCCATCTATACTCCCTGCATCCAACATAAGTCTCACAAAGGAAGCCACTTAGCCTGGGTATAGTCTGTTACATGTCACCTCAACATTAAAATAATGAAGGTGTGATCTATATATGTCTACTTCCTGGTATGTAAGTATATTACAACCACTTTTCCAAGGGCAGTTGATCTTCAGAACTCTCAGGCACAGATCTCACCATTGCCTCTAATTGTGGGTAACACGTACACTACACTATGACACACACACACACACACACACACACACACACACACACACACACACACACACACACACCCCAGCCATACAACAGGTTTCAATGACACTGGTGTCAGACATATACTAATCCATACCACCTTATAATTTTTTTCTATTTTTTGTTTTAATTCATTCCTTTATCTTTTACACGGCAGACGCAGACTAGCAAGATGACTCAGAAAGCAAAGCTGCTTACTGCACAAGCCAGATGACTTGGAGACCAGAGTGGATCCCAGGAAACCACTGAAAGGTGGAAGGAGAAAACTGCCTTCCATATGCTTCCTGTGGTGTACCTGCCCCATCTTCTCCCCGTCTCTGTCTCACACACATACACTAATTAAAAAGAAAAAAGGACAGCAGACACCTGTGTGCAAATCTATCACCAATATACAAAATAGGTTTGATATTTACTCTTAAAGGAGCATAAGCTAAAGTCACCAGTCACCAGTCACAATGAAGAGTGACTCTAGGCTGTCAATATCTTTGGGGTTCTAATGCTGTTAAGTTTCAAGCCAAAAAAGCACAGTCTTGTCTAGTCTGAGAAAGCAGTAGGATTTGGAACAGTAAAGAAGACTTTCTAAAACTCAGCACAAAATCATCTACCATCAACAACAGAAACATGGAAAACTGTTTTATATATTTCTAAGAAAAAGGTGACCAAGTTAAGTTTCTACCCTAAATTGGTTAGCTAACATTTTTCTCAACTCTAGATTTTAGATTCCAAAATTGAACTGAGCATGCCTGTAGAGGTGTAGAATGTTTTTGATGATGCTGATATTCTCTGTGCTTTCAGGGCTAAAGCAGCTCAGACCATTTTCTCCCCTGGTATCTAACAAATGGCTGACAGGGCCTGTTTGTGCCTCTGACTCTGGAGGAGCTGTTCAGGAACAATTCATCCTGGCAAGGCTCTGAGTCACAGCACTGCCAAGGTCAGGGAGACCTTAGTTAATCAAGAAACTGCTGGCCACACATTCACTCAAGCTGTCTTAAGAGAGGCTGCCTCGGTGCCCACTTTTCTTTTTCCACAGATTATCAATCACCTTTACATAAGAAAAAGATGTGCTACTTCCTTACTGGGTAGACAGCCTCCTTCTAGGCCTTCCTCCTGGTTTCCTCTGGGCCTGGTTGGTCCTTAGCCTAGAGGTGTTGCTACCACAACTGAGAATTTCCTTTTGGTAATGAGAGCAAGGAGATCCACTCAGCACTACCATTAGGAAATGAAAGTTAGGTGATAAAAGGCAGGAAGCCTAGAGGGGCTAACTTCCTTTCATGTACTCCTTTCTTCTTTTACATTCTGTGTTATCATCCACTAAGCCAGGAAGATTCACTGTACCTGGCAGAGGTCCATATGGGATGTTTGATCCAGCTCTCCAAATACAAGGACTACAACTTGGTTAATTTCCTTCTTTTCCCCTAGGTCAGAAATCAGTAGGTGCTAAGGGTTCACAGATTTTTAAAATAATTTCCTCCTCACTAGCTGTGCATTGCACATTGGAGAAGGTGCAGGGGAAATTCCAGGTGAACAAATTGACCTCCAAATGTTGCCAAATTTTATGCATGTGTAATGGATGAAATCCTAGGTGATTTACTGCCAGAGATAGTATTTGATGTTAAATGAGAGGGCTGCAAATTTCACTTAGCTCCTCAACTTTGCTTTGCCTTTAATTTGGGTTATGGGTGTTGGATTTTTCATGGGCCAAAAGTTATCATAGTTTCTTCCAGATGACCAAATAATGTCAGACCTATTCCTGGCTGGAAATATCCATCTGTCACAGAAAAAAAGGAGGACAAGACTAGGAACCATAAATCCCTCAGCCTTCATTTATTAAAAAAGCATTTTCAGAAATGCTAACAGAGGACACTAGATTTACTTTCAACCATACCTGATTAGCAGAAAAAAACAATCCTTTCCCTGCTAAAGGAAACTGAGGTATCTGAGCTCATAGTATACAGCAATGCCACCTCTGAGCCCACAGGGTACAAAATGCCATCCCCCTGGCATCAGCACAAGCCCTCCCACCACGAAGCCTTTTGTTTCCTGGCATCCATGTCAGAAAGTCAATCACACATTACAACATTCAATTAAAATTCCACCAAAGTCCTTGCCTCAAAAATCTCACTGGATATTTAGGATACTAATGCAAATACAACAGAATAAAAGACCAATGTGGGGTCTGCTCCCATTTCTGTTTAAAGCCAGCCAGTGATGTATTATACATGTGTATACACAAGCAGGCATACCTTTTTAGGAGGAAGATTTGACATTCATTACCCCCCTTAATATGCATGTTTTCTCTTTCTTTGAAGAACTAAGAAAATGAAATTCTATCAAGATATTTGAACACCAGATTATTGAAATAACTTTCATGCTCTCAAATGGAACAAGCAGTTTAAAACTAGGATGCTTTAACATTTGGTAATGGAAACTGTGCAACCTGTAAAAATTCTCTTATTTTTGAGATTACAATATAATTACACATCATTCCTCCTTCCATTCCCTCCCTCTAGACCCTCTCATATATCCTTCCTTGCTCTTTTTTCCCACTTCATGACCTGTTTTTCATTTACAGCTGTTACATACATACTGTGAAACTTATACAGTTGTTAGCATGATCACAAAAACATAATAAAAATATTTAAGCCAACAACGTTCATTAAAACTAAGAAGATCCTTTTTCTTTTTTTTTTTTTTGCCTGTTTCATAACCTGTAAAATGGGATAACGCTGACACAGTGTATTCATGAAGACTAATAAAGGTCAAAACAACAATAAAATAGGACCCGGGCAATGGTGTAATTACATAAACAACTGAGTGAACTAACCTGCTACATGATGACAAAGGTGCACCCAATAAAACTACTTTGTTGTTTGGTTCATACATTTATTTATAATGTTAGAACATGGACAAACACATAGTTTATTATAAATCCTTGATGTTTTAAGGGTTTCTATAAAACTATTAAGAATATTATATGTGAAAGCATAGAATTATTTTTTAATCATAGACAAAAAAATCATCTTACCCATCAATTAATGCCTATATTTACCCGGAGAAAGACTATACTGCCATAACATGTAAATAACTTTCTTTATGTAAGATAAATTATGAAATATGCAAGCTAGATGATGAGATGCTCATGCAAATAAGCTACAGAGATTATCATCCCCTGAAAGTTTAGTCTCCCACTGAAGGAAACAGGCTTCATGAAGAATGCAGTCTGAGACTTGAGAAAAGTTTCCTACTAACCAAGAAATTTCTCAAGCTCAGCGAAATAAATGGTGGCTAAATGGGACCAGAAGAAACCAGGATCTTCTTTCAAAGATGCTGGGGTTACCAGTTATACAAAAGTCAGCAGCTGGGAAGGGGAGTAGGCTGTAGATTGTGGGGAATTCAGAAGAAAGAAGATCAGTAATTACAGCTACAAGGTAAAACATAAGACTAATCTGGCATTCAAAATCTACCAAATAAGGCCAACCTCCGGGGATTCCAAAATTCGTGTTGTTTTAGAGACTAGTAGGATGAATACTATTGGCCAGGTAGGCAGGAATGTATAGATAGTGTCTGCTATTGGAAATAGGAGGCACCTAAATTCTACTTCTATGCCCTGGTTCAGGGCAAGAGAAGTGCAGTTAAACACTTTGGAGCCCAGGGCTTTCCAAGTGATGGTTTACCTCTATTGTCCCAGACTACCTAGGTTTCAAACTACTTTTCATGCCCTTTCTACATGCAAAAGGGTTTCCTGTCAAAATTCTGCTGGCAATGATTTGAATAGCTAAATCAGTGGGGTTAACGAAAGGGCCTGAAGTGTGTATGTGTGGTGTAAGGCAGGAAGAAGGAAATGATGAATGAAACTGGGACTCACATATTTTTATCACCCAGACTTTCACTCAGCACGAACATCTAATTGTTTAGGTAATGCCTTTTTAAAAGGAATCTGCCTGCAATCTGCTTTTAAAAAGGAATCTAGCAATGTTTTCTGTATCTTTCTTTCAGGTAAAGTTCATATACTTCCTTTGTTTTAGATGTTTCCAGTAGATATGCACATGCTGTCCTCCCACCAACGCTAGCACAGTTTGCAGCTCCTTTTGAATAGTTGTAACAGCATTATTCTTCGAAAGAATCACAATTTCTACAGTCACTAGAAACTGTAAGCAAGCAACCCATTTCTTGGTGATCACAGGAATTTTTTAAAGTGTTCTTTTACACTGAAAGAGAAGTAAGTAATTATTAACTGAACTACTTCTTTCACTGCTAATGGTCCCCACTGGGTAAACCTATGCTCTTGATTCTAGTAATTTCCAAACATTTAATTCCAAATGCTGTTTCACTGACTCCTGAAGTGTATTCTAGTTTTTGGGACTGGTAGACAAACAAAATAAAAAACTACTGGACAGTTACACTGACCCAGAAGGGGCCACAAGTCAAGAAAGCAAACTCCCCTTTCATGAACTGCTGTGGGGACTGCAGCTGTTTGCAGAGTTCTTATGCCAACAGGACACTATACAAGTGTTAATATTGCAAGTGGAGACGGGATCCAGAGGGAATTCAATGTCATTAGCTGCAGAGAAAAGAGTGTAGACATCGGAGAGGGAATCACATCAGATCCTGGAATGGGCAGTCTGTGGTTGTCAGCAGCGTGCAATGGAGCTGCTTCAAAGCCAACTAGACTGTGACCCGAATGCTGCACATCCTTGTGCCCGGGGAGAGAGGATCAATGCCTGTGTTTGCTGAGCTCTAGTCATCCCGTTGGCTAGAAAAAGATGGTTGAAAGGCATGCTAAGGGGCCTCTGGGCAGCCTGCAGCCTGGCGTTAGCAGAATTTGTTCCATAGCTTGCCCAGTGAAAGCACAGACACCAAAGCCTAGCTCACCTTCACACACACACACACACACACACACACACACACACACACACACACACACACACACACCCCTAGCTCCTGCTCACCTCTCTCTCTCTCTCTCTCTCTCTCTCTCTCTCACACACACACACACACACACACACACCCCTAGCTCCTGCTCACCTCTCTCTCTCTCTCTCTCTCACTCACTCTCTCACACACACACACACACACACACACTCCCCTAGCTCCTGCTCACCTCTCTCTCTCTCTCTCTCTCTCTCTCTCTCTCTCTCTCTCTCTCTCTCTCTCTCTCTCTCACTCACTCTCTCTCACACACACACACACACCTTCATTCTATCCCATCAGCTCCCCTCTGGCTGTCTGTTTAGTGTCATTCAGTTGGGATGGATCCTGTTAAAGATCTGACGCTTAGTGAGAACTCTAAGGTGTCTGGAACGTCTGCCTCTAATCATAAACACCACAGCTGGCAATGATGTGGACCAAGAAAAAAAAAAACCACCTTGATCCAGTACACATTCTCTTTGATGTCTCTACAGTGAGTTCACTGCCCAGAGAAAAAGGTACAGATTTCTTTAAAAAAAAAAAAAAAGGTTTGAAAAAAAAATCAAGCTTGACATTCTCAAATCATAACCATATGCCTTCCATGGTTTAAAAAATTCCATATATGTGTGCATATCTATATATCTATCTACAGATACACAGAAATATATATCTCATCACATTTTATTCTAAGAAACCAAGGGAAGAGACATCTGACAATGGTAACATGAAACAGGTTTAGAAAATAATGGCAGGTTGAGAAGAAAATACTTTCGGGGGGGGGGGAGGGGGAGTCAGACTGCCACTACCATAAAAGGAAGAAGCCTTCTGCCAAAAACTGCAAACTGCAGTGACCTTAAGTAAAAGACTGTAGCTGATTCAAGGGAAAATGAAAACTTTTCAAAGACAACACTACTTGTGCTGTGCCACTGTTTGTAAGTGCCTTCTGCCCCTTGCCTTGGGGTGGCCTGGTGAACACTCAGACCACTGTGCTTACAGCCCCAGGCCACAGGGTTCCAATGAATATTCAGCCTAATTAACATACATTTTCTTTGTGTTTTCCTTGGTGGAGTCTGAATCTCCTTCCCTCTCTCTCTCTCTCTCTGATTAAAAAAAATCCAATCAAGACTTGTGCTGGGATGGGGCAAAATCCTTGAGATGCTAGGTCTGGCATTTGTACTGTGAATTGCTTTTGCAAGTTAGATGCTAAGATGCCCAACAATTATAGAGGAACTTAAAAAAAAATCCCAATGCATTCCTTCATCTTCTAAAATAGTAAGTTTATCATGGATAATAGATATGTAGAACCTAAAATATGAGATCTGGCTTAATATTTAGTATCACCCAAATCCACATTACGCTTCTTGGGTACCCTGAATGCACAGGCTGCAAATCCAGGAGTTCTTTATATAGATTCAAAAATCAGCTTTTCCTAGTATATACAAAGAGGTACACAACAAAGAATCACTTAACTCCATGTGTTGCTTTCTCTCTACTAATCCTTAAATGAAAAATTTTAAAATCTATTACAGCTAGTAAGAAATTAGTTACTAATTAAACTTTACCTTTAAAAAAAGAAAATAAAAAGATGCCTTAGCATAGTTTAAAATGTTAATTTTTTTCAGATAAAACCACCCTTCTAAAAAGTATTCCAAATGCAGTAATCAGTTGAATTTACATGAGGTACATGATAATTGGACATTTTCTTCAATTCTGTGGGGAAAAAGAGCAAATTAGCTCTGCACTGGTCAGCTGCACTGTGACACAGCCAGTGGGTAAGGACTCTCTATAAATGCTCCCAGGCAGCAGCTTTTGCTTAACAGTATCCAGATGAGGCCAGCAGGCTAGATACTGCTGTGTCTGCGGCTCTAAATGGAAGAAGGTTTTGCAAATGGGCAACACTCTCCCATAACAATGGTGATGTCTTTAGATTCAGATAAGGGTCACATTCATTGAGGGTTATTAAGTGTTGTGCATAATATTCCCTGTGTCATGAGTGAGGCAGTTGGTTGGAGGAGGGTAACTTGGCTGGGTTTACAGCCAAGAAACCTCAAGAGTTGGAATGTCCCTATAAGGTAAGTTCTTTCAGTTTTTTTTTTAAACATAGGCAAGACGATTAAATGTTAGTCAATCTTAGTGCGAAGATATGCTAATATATACTAAAATGTTGGCATTTACTACAATATTTACCTTACCACTCTACACTAAGGTTTTCATGATATCTTATATTAAATACAGTTCTGCCAAAAATGTTAGCCCTTTTGTAACCACAAGAATGTTTTTAAATTGTATTGCTTACCTGGCAGGAGGAAGAGAGAAAGGGGGGAATAATTTCTGTATACAGGAATTCACACTGACAAATTAATTGCTATCATGTCTGGGGGAGAGGAGAGAGAAAATAAAAGACGGGAGGGAGGAAGAGGAGACAGAGAAAGAGGTTTAATTTTACACATTTCGCTTGATGTCCTGGGATGCAAAGTATCACATTTATAGTAGCATCAAGTTCATAATGTTTCTATTTCAAAAGGGAGGCAAAGAAATTACATTTAAATTAAAAAAGAAAAAACTGAACAATGTACCACACTACTATATAACTTCAGACCAAGTCAAACTAACACTTGGCACCAACAATTCAGACTGAGATTTCAATCAAAGTCTTTAACAAGCTTTCTTGTGCAGAAGGAACAGCTACAAACTGCCAGGGTATCCCAACTTACTTAGTGCATATTCACATTCTACCGGATGTACAAAACTGTGTAGTACAAATTCTTTACTAAAGGTCAACAGAAACAAAACTTACAAATAGAAACACATCTTTTGTTGTTTCCTTTTTAAGGACACGTTCTCCTTAGGTAGCCCAGGTACCTTCATCTCATGATTCCAAGTGTGTGTTCTCCCGCCCCAACCTGGCTACAGAGATTTGCTAGCAGCCATCTGAGTGCCCTAAATTCTCTATTACATGAAATTTTGGTTATAAAGTTACAGAAGTCATATCTTAATAAAATCAGAAAACAATGTTTTTATCACATAATTTAGTGGGTTAAGCAAGAACACAAAACAAAAGCAGAAACATGGGTACATTATCAGGGTATCCTTGTGTTGAGAAGAAAAGGCATGATAGCCAGAATTAATAGATTATTTTTATGAGTTTTGCTTTCTCCTAGGGATAAATGCTCCCTCATTGACCTACTTTCTCAATAGAAGATACAGAAAGCAGCAGTTATTACACTCTCTGTCCTTGGGGTCTAACCTTCACTTGTTTAACAAACCCCAGTGCCTCTGCCACCAGTGAAGAAGAGGGACAGATGTTGGGCTTCATTCTTCTGGGAAAAACTTTATTACTGCAAAGAGGCACATCCCCACTCAAAGACCAAAACCCATGTAAAGTTAGAGAACAGGAACTTGCTCTTTCTACCTGGTTTGAGTATTGCTCCAATTAGTCTTAGTAGATTTCCAAAGTCACTTCCTTTTAGGATTCTAACACCCAAAGCAAGAGGTCTGTGTCCCTTTAGATTGGAGCAGATAATGTTCCTACTGGGAGTTTCTTATTTTATAGTGAGTGCTGATCTTTAATGAAAATAGTTGCTTTCCAAAGCCAGGACAGGTTCAAATTAGACCTGTGGTTTTTATAGATCAGAAGGCCACCAAGACTGCCATAATTTAGCACACAACAGCAACAACTACCTCTGTACTGTGGAGCTTTTGCAATGGGTTAGGCCCTTATCTCCATTGTTCCCAACCCTGTCTCTGCTAAACACACTTCTTTCTTATCACTTTGGCAACCTGGCTAGGTAGATTATCATCTCAGTTCTACAGAAAAGAAATGAGATTCCCCAAGGTTAAATAATATATTCAGTATTATACATTGAACAGGGCACCTCAGAATGGAGCAAAAGGAGCCTCATCTCAATGTAAGACAAAAGACCACTATAACCATGAGAAAATCAGTATTTATAATTGCCAGGGGCTGATATGAAACATATCAAGGACCAAAATCCAAGGGCCAAGTCAAACAGTCTTCTAGAACCCTCCTTGGGGAGGTCTCACACCACAGCTTGTGGCCACCATAACCTGCTTCTGTAGGACAATGGCCCCCTCTGGTGAAAAGTACATATATTGGGGTCTCTGGAGGTCCATGAGGACTTTCAGTATTGAGCAGGGTATTCATCCCATGATATGTTGTACACCTTAGGAAGGCACCTGGCTCTGTATATTGTTAAAGTTCAGTAGACAGTTGAAGTAAGGAATAACTATGGTCTGTGGCTCAGGATGTAATACGTAAGCATAAACTATATAAGTGGCTTCTTGCACTAGACTATGCAAACAATATTATAGGCAAGAAATTCTGTGTTCAGTGTATGTCCAAGAAAATAGCAAGGAAAACCACAGGTCCAAGTCTGTGTTTTTGTTCTTCAGGATTTATTTATTTATATATAAACATGCCAGAAGAGGGCACTAGATCTCATTATAGATGGTTTGATACCATGTGGTTGCTGGGAATTAAACTCAGGACCTCTAGAAGAGCAGTCAGTGCTCTTAACCTCTGAGCCATCTCTCCAGTCCCTCAAGTCATTTTTCAAATAATTTTCTCCAAGAAAGACAGAGTTGGGACTTTCTTTAGACACATGAGCATTTTATCTCAGTGTCTCTCTTGTTAGCCATGTAGCTCATCCTGGATCTGATGAGTGGGACACAGTAGGAAGTCCTACAGCAGAGGAACTGCCAAAAACAGAAATGAAAAAGGCACCAATGGGGGGAGAATTCACAATTCCTGAAGACTAAGAAATGGCCAAGCTGCCTTGGAGTTTTCTAGACAACTCACAGGATGTATCCATCCAGGATATGTGTATGTCAGGACCATGAAAGGCATCTGCAGAAGCCATTCTTTAAAAGAGAAAAGCAGAAGTGCTATGCCATTACTCTCTGCTCTCCTTGTCTGAATCACTCTTCGAGCCAATCAAAACCAGAAATAAGAGACCTGAATAGGAGTAGGTAGGGATATGGTTACTGATTCTGCATGACAAGCAGTTCTTCCAGGACCACTCCGGTGCTTTACAAAGGGATCTATCAAACAGCCGTGTTTTCTTATTAATTGCCATGAGCAGGTAAAGTGTGACTGCTTTTCATCATTAGAGAAGAATCTGGAACAGTGCATCCGTATGTATTCTGATAGCACAAGAAGGATAATGTGCCTTTTGCTGGCAAGGACTACAACTGTAAACTTAACGACAATTGCTTTTTCTCTGGTGCACGTGTCTTCATTTTGTTTAACACAAATTTACACTTTTCTTCTAAAGATTCTTTGTAACGCCAAATTTCTGTAAGATGGCCCTTACCACTAACAATAATTACCGATACTAAAATTTCTTATAGTGTTATACAGGATTTATGAATTTTCCAATTTTATGTTGAAGGCGAAAAAAGCAGGAGACTTTTAAAATCATAGTAAGAAATCCACATGATGACTGCAATTGCTTTTAAATACTCACATTTTTGTATGAGAATTAGGCTTGTCTGTGACAATGTTCTTGGAAAAAAATTAAAAGTTCCCTTCCTCCAATAACATGTTCAACGTCCTCTTTTGCCTGAGGCACTCACTCATTATATAAATCAAACAAGTGCAGGACTGTAGACAAAAGTAACTCGTAAGGCCCAACGCATTCCTTTGCTTAAGCTAGGTAGCTTTTGGTGCATTGCATGCAGATGTCAGGTATTTTAATAAAGAGCTCCATTGTGCAGGCTCCACCACCCCTCCATAGCTCCCAGCACTCCCCAGAAAGAGGGGTGGGGGAGAGGGGAAGAGCGACAGCCATTCCAGCTGGAGCTGGAACCTCGTCTGAGTCAGGAAAACCACAGCTCATAAGCAAAGAGGAAGCATAATGTTCTACAAGGACAAAACATTAGCAGAAATGTCACTCAGCCCCAGTCCCACATGTTGGCTGCCACGGCCTCTTCCTCCTAGCATGCCCGATTGATATAAATTCCATCTGCTCAGCAGCCAAGTGACAGAGAAGAAATACCGGCATCTGGTCTCCATTGCTGTCGGGTTTTTGTTCCATGTTAGGCCTTAGCTAGAAACATATGAAGAGATGAAGGTGCTGGCAAGCGACTAAAAGGCTGAACTGGCATAGAGGAGACTTTCTGATGCTTTTCACACTCCACTGTGGATTTTTTACAGGAATGGGGGAGGGTGTGACAGAGAGCTGATAAACTAAACAGTGGGAGCCAATAGGCCTGAAGGTCATTTTATGTCTTTTAAGGCTTCGGTTTCTTAAAAAGGAGTTTTAATGTTAAGAACTATAAAACACAACACATATTCCCTTTTCCACCCATTTAATGCAACAGAAGGTAACTACTTAGTCACACGAGAACGTTCTTCGGCTAATCTCCCCCCTTCTCTTAAAGATCCACTGCTTGGACCTGCTCCATAGGCACTTTAGAGCCTCCTTTGGAGAAACTGAAAAATGCTAAAACTCAAAACCACCATTTTTAAAAAAAAAAAACTTTCCAGAAAAGTGGAAAGTCGCCAACAAACCTAAAACAGAAAGGGCAAACAGAAGCAGAACTAAGTCCTTTAGGTCCTCATCGCATTAATCCCCTGACCGGGAGACTAAGGAAAGTAAAAGGGAACTGTGGAAGACAAGGCAACTCGGTGCTGATTTTCTTCTCTGGATTGTCTCTGTGCATGCTGTCAAGGCAGTATCAGAGAGAGGAGCTCCATTCAGAAACAGGACAGGGCTGGGAGGAAGAATGAAGATCAGGTGATTAAGTCACCTGTGGAACCAATGAGTGAGGGTGACTCCACTGAACTCTTCAAAATGATACAGCAGGACACAGATACTCTTGATCAAAAGAATACAGGGAGCATTGTAATGATCTTGCCACTACTGTACTATTTGACAACCTAGATGATTTTACCTTCACCTGTGGCACTATGCTCTGAAGTGGCTTTCCAGTTTCCACTTTCATCTATACTGTGACGACCTGAGGTGAACACCGTACATGGCAAGTGATGAGATATGGCAAAGAACTCAATACTAAAAACAAAACAAGAACAACAAAACACCAATGAGGAAGCCAGTAGGAACAGAGCTGACTGGTGACCCTGAGTCTGTCAGTTCTGGGATAACTGAGGTGTTAATGACTTAGAGAACTGTGGTAAAGAGCCACTCAGGAATTTACCTAAAGGTGGATGATGCCTGAGTTTGGTCCTTCATTTGCCTAAGTCCTTGGAAGTCTTGGGAGGTTGGTGGGTATCCACGGAGAAGCCGAGAATTTTTAATATATTCTTTAAGAAGACAGCCGGGCGTTGGTGGCACACGCCTTTAATCCCAGCACTTGGGAGACAGAAGCAGGCAGATCTCTGTGGGTTCGAGGCCAGCCTGGTCTACAGAGCGAACTCCAGGACAGCCTCCAAAACAATACAGAGAAACCCTGTCTTGAAAAACCAAAACCAAACAAACAGAAACAAAAAACAAACAAAAGATTTATGAGGAAAAAGGCTTGAATCTGAGATTCCAATAATTTTCTGGGTTTTTATCTGATGATTTTATATTCTAAATATGCATCCACTATTCTACCTAAAAAGTATTAAATGTTTACACTAAGTAATTTGTGAATTAGGAAGATTTTGATGCTTCTGTGTGTAGTAATCTCTTGGACATGTTTTGCACACTTTAAGTAATCCAGTGCTTCTAAATTAACTGGATGAATAAGAAAATCTAGTTATAAGCCTCATACAGCACTTCATCTCTGAATACAATAAGTAATACAATACCTCTAAAAAGAAAACAAACAAGAAATGACATAAACAAAAAATAATTCTCTTACAGACTTAGACATTTTTCTAAGTCAGGTTCAAGCATCAAAAGTCAATCAAAAGTTAATAAAACTACATATATTCTTTTAAATCAAGGCAAAAGTCAAGCAAAAAACAATTAAGAAAAGAATATTTGCAAGACTAATATACTAATGTGACATTTCCTTAAGATATAAGAAGTTTTGAAACACAAATAGAAAGGGGTTTGTATTGACACTAGAAATGTGTCAGAATTCAAAAAGGCACTTTTGATTAAGTGGAAACACAAATAAATATGATAATAATAACAGCACAGAAAATCTTCTGATACAACAGGAGACCATTGGAGAAAACTAAAACCAATTGCAATTGTGGAGCCCAATCCTAGTGGATACACCCATAGAGCATCCCGCACCTCAGTCTCAGAAGAGGGTTATTGTAGAAGAAGAGGGTCATTGTAGAAGAAAGTCTGGAAAGGCTGCAAGAGCCAGAGATACAGGGAGTTTGCTGTGACACTATGTCTCCTAGGAATTTCAGAAGCTACATCCATAAAGTCTTACCAACAAGACTGCCTAACATGAGCTGTACAAGGTCAACAGACATGCCAAGGTGGATGTGGAAAAGCCCAGGAGGCTTCACACCCACAAAAAGAACAACAGACACCAGAGGAATGATGCAAGAGGAAGAAATACTCTTCCCCAGGAAAGAACACGCAGATTGGTTATCCAATACCAAATGACTAGCCCTGAAAACATACGTACAAGTAACACTATACAAGCAGGTTGTACTAATGCATTTAGGGATATATGTATGCAGCAACAATTAATGTACTAGGAGGACATGAGACTGAAAAAGAGTAAGGATGGGTATATGGGAGGGTGTGGTGATGTCTTGCTTGTACAAATAAAGCCTGTCTGAAGGTCAGAGAATGGAGCTTTCCACTAGCTAACCGTAGACGTCTAGAGGTCTGTACAGATAGGCTCTACCCTACAGAGTGAGTTCCTGTTTCTGCCCAGCCATCTCCTTCCTGTCTATCTGTACAGTGGCAATGTACAGATAGACAGGAAGGACACTTATACACCACTGTAAGACTTATGCCAGATAGACAGTCCTGTAGGTAACTTTTAAATCAAGGACACATTTCTTTAAAAATGTTTTTAAACAATCTGTTCTTGAATTTCTGACTTTTTTGTTTACTAGTTCCTCCATTACTCTACCAGTTGGTAACTACAGTTGCAGCTGCATACGGCTGTCTGACACAAATGAACTTCCCCCACATTTATAGTTCATTGTTTTGTCTTTTCAAATCACTTACAAATATATAAATACATTGGTAGACAGGGATTATAGCATTTTCTTAGTATTAGAAATAAGATAATTTTCTAATTTATTACACACAATGAGATGAGAATATAAAGATCACTTGGAGAGTAATTCCATTTCCAAATGAAAATCTTACCAGTGTCATGCCTAACTAATTGACCTCCTTTGAGGGCTTACTACTCAAGCACAGTCTATATTCTCAGACATAGGGATTAATTCCCAGATAGTTTAATTATTTTCTTTTCCTGTTGGTACCTCTGATGGCAGCACAGTGTATAATAGTAATAATGATAATAATAATAATAATGATGATGATGATAATAATAATAATGTCTGTCCATTATTTACTGCTTTACCCCTCATAGATATAACCATGTACATCAATGGAACAAATAATACTCTCATTCTCTTAACATAAATTGGTTGAGGCTCTAAAATGTAACTAGAATGTGCGCATAGAAACACTATGGACTGCACATCAAAGAACTTAATCCAACAGGAGAGAAAGACAGGTAAAAGGTAATTATCACAGAGGGTAAGAGGGAAGTAAGAATGGTCATCTGGCACTTTGGGTAAGGCTGTTAATGCTGAACAGAGTTTCCTGAAATGGATAGCTAAATGGAGGCCTACAGGCATGTAGGAATTAGCTTGGAGATGAGTCAGTGGAAGCAAGCCTGTATATGTTCACATGGAGAACCACAGGATGCTAAATCGCTTAGAGACCCTCTGAATTAGAGTCAGTAGCCTATCACCTAAGGCTTTAGCCTTGGGCAGAATGCCATACTCAATGGGTCCCTAACTAGATCAACTGCAGTCACTCAAACATCAGAGGATGGTGAAGCCAGCCTGATAAGTAGGTGCGGTGTAGCATCAAAGATATAGAAATCTATATCTGTTATGGGTCATATTTACCACACTCATCTCTATGTCTACACCCTGGTGGCTCATCTCTGGGACCTGATGGCAAATCCTATCATGTAAGACCTAAAATGTAATGCCACGTTCCTCAAAGTATGTGATAAAGCATTTAGCACCATGTGCAAAGCCCATCAATGTAACTTCTCATAGTATATGGCTGCTGGGGTGACTGAACAGCTGAAGGAACTTACATAAACTTCAATAGCAAGCCAGAATACCACTCCTCCGTGAATGACAACTGATGGGTCA
Source organism: Mesocricetus auratus (assembly GCF_017639785.1). Taxonomy (NCBI): domain Eukaryota; kingdom Metazoa; phylum Chordata; class Mammalia; order Rodentia; family Cricetidae; genus Mesocricetus; species Mesocricetus auratus. Next base: position 53,913,409 of record NW_024429197.1, on the reverse strand, counting down.
AATCACCAGGGAGTTGCAGAAGAGTTATTAATGGTGACAGGTACACTACCTGGGAGACAAGTTGAGAAGGGGAAGAGATTATTTATAAGCGAATAGTTAACAGCTGTACCTACTGCTAAGCATTACATGGATGCCACAAACTGTAGAATTCAAATCCTGAGTTATTCAAGCACGAACAACTGCCTGTCACCCAAATGCAATGCTTCGCTACAAATTAAGGTGGGAAAGATGAGATGTTGTAACGATGCCTCACCAAAGAAGGCAATGCCATCCCAGGGCTCAGGTAGAAGGGGGAGGCAAGCTGGGATAACCGTACGGTGAATTACATTTCTGAGTAATAATGATGAATCTGCAAGAACAGCCTTGTAATTTTTCCTGAGGGCTTTAACAACAGAACAGATGCCAAATGCATCTTGTATTATCAAGAGTGAACTGGACTTGGGAATAAAGGGAGACTGAAGAGTTGTCATGTTAGAATGGCAAATGAGAAGATGGGAAAAGAAACTATGGAACTGGGTTTAAACAATTCTAGATTGATGATTACTTAAGATGATTTCTGATGAATTTTATATACAGGTAAAACCGGCCACATGGTGTGCTACTCTACGGTAACTGTGAACCATAAACTCTAAGCAGTGAGACCCACAAGACCTGTGTGTTACGCAACAATAGGGAAACTCAGGGAACATTAAGAGAATCAAGAGCTGAAAGTTCTCAACTCATTGTCAGAAAACTCAATCTCTACTGAGTTAAAAATACCCAATGAGAAGAAATATTCTCAGCATATAATTATGTTTTAAAACCTCTAGCAACTGAGATTATCTACAACCATATATATTTTTAACATCACAAAACAAGAGCTGTTTAAAAAGTGGGAGATCCGGTAAAAAGTAATTTTCAAGAATGGCTCTAATTTTAGAAAACAAAAAAGATTATATATATATATGGAATTAAATTAGCACAAATTTCAAAGGACACACAAGATAGCCTCAATAAACAGTAAATATTTCTATTTGTTCCTGCTCTCCATGCCATCATTGTTAAGTGAAAAAAGACAAGGAGTTGCGAAGTCAAAACTGTGTATGTTATTTCCTTATTTTCACAAAAAGGAAAGAAAAATAATATGTACATTCGAAAAATTATAGGTTATTCTACCAACAGAAGTCTCTGTACATGAGGTAGGTACCCAAGCAACCACACGGTAGAGATATCCATTACTTACGCAAAACTTGGGTACTTTGTAAGTACCTAAAGCAGATCTGTCGTTCTATAGCTAGACAATTATTCTACATAAACATGCCAGTAAAACACACACACACACACACACACACACACACACACACACACACACACACACACACTTCCTGAAACAATAAAACACTGGAGAAAGATTATCTTTACATAAAGGGGTAATTAACTAAATTAATTATGGTGCATGCACACAATGTAAAATCATGTGACAGTCATGCATAGTGGATGAGCTTGCTATATACCTATGTGAAAAGTGGCTGTAGTTATTTCCTCGTACTGTTGAATCAAACAACCACAACTTTAGTGGCTTCAAACAGTAGAAACTTATTCTTGTTACAGTTCTGGAGTCTTGAGGTCCAAGTTAGGTGTTCACAAGGCTGTACTCTATTTGAAGGCTCATGCCACTTTGCCAGCTTGTGTTGCCTGCTGACAATGTGTGGCATGGGCACATTACTCCATCCTGCCCTCCATCTTGACACCATCTTCCCCCGTAAATAAGACTCCTCTATGTGTCCATCCCTCGCTTCCCTCCGTCTTTCTTGGAAGGATATGTAAGGGAGTCTAGGTATCATCCACTGAGTTATAGATTCTCCACCCTGAGAGCCTTAGCCATTTATTCAAGGCCCCCATTTTATGACAAGGTTATATTCACTGATTCCAGAAATTCAGTATGATTATTTGGGGTGTGAGATTACATTTGGGGTACACTACAATCTCTAAGATAGATCATGAAAATGTCAGATATTAGACTAAGTATGTGTATATATGCATATACACACTGAATGAAATTATTAATTAAAATTCATAGTAAGAACTAATTGGTATTATAAACAAAGGAAAATGAATAGAGGATTGTGTACTAAATTGTTAAAATGTGGAAATTCTCTACAGGAAGGGATTAGAGACAGCTTTTAAAATGTGTTACAACAATGCTTGAATTCTATATTAATAATGTGTCTACTTTTGTAAAGAAAAAATAAAATATATACTTTAAAGCAAGTTTTATATACTTTAATGTATTATCTGGTTTTATCAAACTCTGTAATCTTTATGGCATATAATAAGATGGGTTAGTCAAATCTGTATACTATACATCACTAATTACTAATTGTAGAATAAAAAATGTCTGTATATTTAAGGTCATAACTTCTGAGCATAATACTCATAAATGAGAGTTCCAAGGCTTCTAATAAACAAAAATGAGCATTCTGATGCCAATCTCCTATAAAAATGAATGGTTTGAAAGGGCCATTGCTAGGTAGGTTGTCAGTGCTCATGTAACTCTAATGGGCATTCATGGTTCACCCCTCCTTTAACAAAATCCCTCTTTGTAGTGATTCTAAATGAATGTGAGTTTCATCCTCAGGTTTTCTGCTAAGCACACCTATCAAGTGCAGGAGAAAGCATTTCATATACAGGAGTGGAAATCACAGGGTGGGAGAAACGTGTGAATGCACGTTGCTTATTCATTCACATGGGCCTTTTAAATGCCTACTGTGAGGATGCCCTGCCACCATCCATGGCTTATGCTGTAAACTATGTGGGTGGAACTGTGAGTAGTTGTGAATTTGACAAGAGATATGAATTCACTAATGGCAACCTGTTGCTCTGACATGCGGTGAGCCAGCAAGCCAGGACACGAGGAAGAACAGGAAAGGGGCAAGAGTTGGGCAGGTGTCCTGTGGAAGCAGCTCTGTAGTAAAGGCTGGCAGTGCCTGATAATTATGGATATTGTTGCATTTGCCAAGAGACGTGTTTAGCAATAAGCAGGGAGGGGGAGAGGAGAGGTAGAACTATTACAAAACTTGCCACCCACCTCCCACTGGCACTATCAGTTTCATATGCTCTATTAAAGATAATCAAGGGTACCCAGCCTCCCCTGAGATCAAGAGAAACAGTGATTATGAATATAATAACAGTTTTTAAAATTACATAAATGTTTTAAAGGGGGCTTTTATTTCTGACACTATCAAACACCTGCAAGCAGGATGGTAAAACAAAACAAAACAAAACAAAACGAAGAGAACACAGTAGCCTCATTTCAAAGGCCACTCCACAGCATCTCAAGCAGAACACCCCCAGTGGCTGCAGAGGTTAGACAAGTCTCTCCTCCAGTGTACCCTAAGGACTCTTGCCTCTCCCCAACACCATGTGCAAAGACAAGAAACTGGCACCAAGAGAATAGAGCAGATTTCAGTTTGGGGCTGTGACTTGGGAGTTGCGGGAGGGATATTCTCTAAATTATTATTAATTTTTAAACAAAAGACAAATGTAGTTGCCCTTTATATGAGCAGAACTTCAGAGAGTTAGCTATAGGGTCTATATCAATAAAAACAAATAAAAAGCTACAAAATAATTATAAAACATATGGTGCAAACTCTGCTATGTTTATTTTATGACAGTAAAATTATTTACATTAAGATATGGTCAGAATTAATTCTCAAAGGAATATACACAAAATATGTCTAATTTTCTTCTTAACCATGCATATCAGCAAGTTTTTTTTTAACTCAGCTACATTTATACCTACCTAAAGATCTTTTACATGTACCCGCACAAAAAATTGTAATTTTGACATGAATTTTTATTTCAAATATACAATAATGTCATCAATAAGCCACCACAGCAATACAGCAATGTTGGGGGAAGTCCTGTGCATTTGTTAATAAAGTACTGTTGAGCCAATAGAAAATCTAGATAGGAGGGACTAGGAGTCCAGGAGGATTCTGGGAAGGAGAAAGACAAGAGAGTCGACATGTAACGCCATGGGTAGGAGCCCGGAACTATTCTCCGGTAAGAAACATACTTAGATTAACAATTATGGGGTAATTACTTAAATCAGAGCTAGCCAGTAAGAGACAAGCAAGGCCAACAGCTTCATAATTAATACAGCGTCCTGTGTGATTATTTGGGGACTAGAATGTGGCAGAGCCCAGGCAGCTGGCAGGTGATAAACCAAAGCGGCTAGCAAAGAAAAAGCTTCTCTTAACATACAGCAAGAAACTTCCATTGCTCTTAAATAAGAGGAAATCCTGAGAAAAACATCTAAGAGTCTAGTGGATGGCTGAGCATGTAAGATGTAAGAACACTTGCTGTGCAAACATAAGGACATGAGTTTGAATCGCCAGCTCCCATGAAGAAAGCCAGGCAGCAGATAGGCATGTAACCAAGTGTTTGGGGCAGGGTTGTGAGGAGAGATAGGAAAACAGCTGAAGTGTGCTGAATGCCAGCCTAGATACAAGTTCAGTGAGAAAAATCACCTACTCCTGCCTGTCTGTCAGAAACACGCACACACACACGCGCGCGCGCGCACACACACACACACACGCACGCACGCACGCACGCACACACACACACACAAAAGACAGACACAAACCCCAAAATCCTGTTAGCTTCATGGTATTCTTTAGTGTTATTTCATTATTTTCAGTTGCTAGTCTACATTAATTTTAAAAATATTCTTTTTTTGTAACAACATATGCACTACTTCATGTTATGTGTACACTATTAACATAGCCTCTTAAAACTATCTAGATAGCTTATCCTTGCTACTGGAGTTGCACTTTGGATATCAACTATAGAAGCTATTAAGTGAGAAATCAAAATAAAGATCTTTTAATGGTAAAGCACATAATAGCTAAGCAACAGAGAAACAAAAACCATAGTTAAAATCAAGTAGAGTGGTACATGCCTGAAATCCTTGCACTATAAAGGTATACAAGAGATGATTCTGAGTTCAGGGCTAGCCTGAACTATACAGTCAAACCCTACCATAAAAATAAATAAATAAAAATCAGACTGAAAACTTTAAAATATTAAATATTTTCCTGCCCTTTCAATAAGAGTCTAGAATTTAATTCCTACCCAAGGTCTTGTATTAACAAATACCGAAATTTATAGGGCCAGGTGGTGTTTAATAATTTGGAGTGAACTAGAAAAGGGCTACCTTTCTTCCGAGTACATGCAGACACAAAGCAGTACCTTTCTTCCGAGTACATGCAGACACAAAGCTCCTCTCTACAGCAGGCCATGCCACAGCCCTTTGTCCCTGTTCTGCCACTCATGAGAAATGGCTTCATGCATGGTCCACCAGGGCTGGCTCATTCCAGCCATGACAAATACCTATGGTATGTTCAGGAATTCTATAAGCTGAGCGCTTAGAGACACCATTTAAACTATATTAATAAACTTACACTAATTTAAAAACCAGGGTAACAGATACATGCAACTTTTTACTTCTAATTATTTAACTATGTGTTACAATTATTTGTGCTAATGAGGTACTGACTTCTGTTTAAGTCTAGTTTCTTGGAAACAGTTTTTGTCAGCATATATAAACCTGGGTTGGTGTGTCACACCTGTCGTTCCAACATTTGGTAGATGGAAGCAGAGGGATCACAAGTTTGAGGCCATCCTTGGCTTCATGGTGAGACTGAAGCCAACATAGGCTATGGGAGACCCTGTCTCAATCAACAAAATCTATATGTGAAGCTTTCTTTCCAACTTCACAGAATCTCAGAGTGATGGCCTGAAATCAATTGGACATTCTCATCATAATTAGCAAACACTTGCAAACTAGGTCCCTTCTCATTTAAAAGGCTGCGAGAAAGCACTTAACCAGCATAACTTAATCAACACAAGTTTCTTCTGAGTAACGGATGGTTGTCTCAATCGAGACCATAGACTTCACTTGAAAATGCATACTCATTATGTTTTATAATCCCATCTGTCCCCATTTGGGAACAGAAAGATAATTTTGCTATGACAGATTTGAAAAATAACTATATAGTCTATTTGGATCACTTATTTTTATGAAGTCTTGTAAAATATAACATTCAGTGTGATTTCCAGATATGAACATTGGATATGACAAGTGAAATATCTGGTTTGCATCTTGTACAGAAACAGCGTGCACAGCCTTTGGAAATAAACATTGAGATTAAGTCTTAGGCCCTTAGGTTTTTTATTTCCGTATATTCCAGGATTACTGTGAATTATAACCAATTATTAGCAAATCCTAACCACCTTGAATCTTGGTTTTAAAAAACTGCACATTGGCCTGTGGTGAAACGAAAGGAAACGTAAGCAGGAAAGGGTGAGCCAGCACTGAACCAAAGCCTGTGGGGAAGGGAGCTCACTGTGAACCAGATGTAAACAACACGCAGAGATAAATGACTCTCCTTGAAATACACAGCACAGCTGTAGAGATGCCAATCAGAGTAAACCGACACTCATGTGCTCGAACCCACCACTGAGTAAGAAGCAGATCCTGCATAGATATAAACGTGTGTGTGTGTGTGTGTGTGTGTGTGTGTGTGTGTGTGTGTGTGTGTGTGTCTGTGTGTAATACTGGATGAACAGTTTCACCTCTCAATTTCTAGCTATAAACCTAAACATTACATTTTTAATACTACTATCTGTAAATCATGTATGAAAAAATATATGAATCTAACTTGTTAGAAACTAACTAGCCACTCAGATAACCTATGAATGCCAACAAGGAGACAAAAGGCAGGGTAAATGTTACCAGATCCTAACACATATGTTTTATAGATCTTCTGATAGCAGCTGGCAAATTTTTATAGAAGTGAATTTTATTAGTGATAAACCATCTAAAAGCCAACGTTTAAGACAACCATTATTGTTAGAATATAGGAGGTTTCAATATAATTGTAAAAACTGTCAGACTCCTAAAGTATGTTTTTTAAACATTCAAGTCTGCATAATACAGGCGGGCTTTGTGACTGCCAAATGAATCAACAATTGTTTCAGTGCTTCCAAACAAAGTCCAATGAACAAAGTGCTACTATTTAAGCAGACCTTTTACTCAATGTAAATGTATACTATTAGGAGATCCTCATTTGGTTGCTTCCTCATGAAGCTTCTCTGGCATCATCAGGTGTAAGTGTTCTTCCTTCGTCTAAGTTCCTGAGACTGACCACTGAGGGAGAATCAATCAGGAGCAATGCAGGAATGGAAAATGCAGCTGCAAACAAATTGTGCCCGACTTCTCTCGTGTCTACAAGATCATATCGCTTTTAATAATAAAGAACCAAGAGGAGATCATTTCTAAATATCTGCCAATGTTTCTCTTCCTCATTCATATTTTGTTTCCTTCATTCTTTAAGACAATAAAAAATTTATTTTGTCATTTGCTATATGTATCAGTTTTCATAGCCTATAATTTATTTAAATAATAAAGCACACATTTTCCTTCCAGAGAAAATATTCACTAGACTGTTTTTGCCAAGTATTTTTATTTCACATACATTTAAAAAAGTGTTACATTAAAAGGAAGTGGTACAAAAAAGCTGTGATCTAACTCATTTCCTACATCACATAGTAGGGCAACAGCTTTTACCACTTAAATAATTACACATTCCTCTGAAAACACATATAACCTGTAGGTGTGCAAGCAACTGTCAAGAAAGCCGCTAAAGGTTATATACCCTAGTTCAGTAAACTTGGAAAGTAAATCATTTTCTGTTTTTCAACTCTGGTCGAAGTTGACATGCTTCCAAATGTTAAAAAAACAACCTCAGAATTCTAGGTTGTTTCTTGATTCTGAGTGATAAAAATAGGAAATGCAAACTTTGGGGCCTTTTGTTTATGTTTTAAAATTGCCTGAGTGTTATTAGAGGGTGAACTAAAAACACTTATTGCAATTTGATCATCATTTTAAGGCTGGCATCATAAAGAAAACACTATAGGTGATGGCACATGTCTCCAATTCAGTACTAGGGAATCAGGATGACGATGAGTTAGAGGCTAGCCTAAGCTAGATAGTAGATTTTAAAAATGAGGAATGTGTACTGGAATAAAGACATTAATTCTAAGTAAGCTAAAAGGAAATTTGAAAATTCCTTCTCATTTAACTGTTTCCAGTGTAATGAGGGACCTTCTATGAAGTTTGCACAGATGTCCAAGGTCACTGAAAACACAAACTACAACCTTACAGGCTGTCTAGGTTCCCCCATGAGCTCAGTCTTGGTGCCTGCCATCTGACTGTGAGTAACTTACATTCCTTTCATCAACTGCATCCAGTCAGATGATTTCATCTAATTCTCCCTGCCACCACTCCTAATGTCAGCATTATCTCTACTTAAATACAGTGACAACTTTCGAACATGACATCTTGGCAAAAGTTTAGTTTCATGTAGGCATGATTGCCAATAAGCTTCCCAAGAATGACCACTTATTATAGTATTAGCCCCAAACTGTTCATTTCCCTGCATCCGCATGTCTATATCTTGGGACCCACCTCACTAACTCTCACTCTGGCCTTTGTAATTTGACTTGCATTGACCAATAGGGGCATTAGTAACTAAGAAGGAAATAGATACTTTAAAGGGCTTGCTTCAGCTTTCTCTCTCTTGTTGCTCTTCAGAACCCAAGAACTATGCATCCATGAACAAATTATGGCTAACCTACAAACAATGAGCAGCAAACCAATTGCCTCAGTTGTCCTAACCAACAACTATTAGCAACTTGACAGCCAAATAAATAAACAAGGCCATCCTAGACCTCCCAGCCCTAGTCAATGTCCATTCTCTGCAGATGCCCAACTTACCCTTATTAAGCCAGTAAATTCTGGATAATTTGCATGAAACTGTGCATGACTAATATGCTCATTTGAAATCATCAACTTTCACTGAAACAAAACTCTAACAAGATGACAGTAAAGATGCTGCCCTGTTGCCAGCCACATTCCTAACCCTTCTTCAAAGCGTGTAACGGACTATTCTGCATTTTTATAGACTTTCTTCATGATAAACATGTACAAAAGAAAAAATGCGACATAATTTCACAAGTAGGTATCTATAACACCTCCCTTCCCCCCCCCCCCGTGCACTTCCTTGCTGTTAAATTCTGCAAAACCCCTTTCTTCTGCTCTTCCTATCACCATTAAGCTGAGCTGTGTAAACTTGTACTCTGTTTCTAGTCTAGTGTGTACTTCAAGTCTTTGGTTTTGTATTCATGTGTTTTTCTTAACTTCATAAAGGTAAGTTTCAAAACCTAGTTCTCCCCACCATTTAATCACTACCCACAATATCTACTACATTAAATAAACTTCTATTCAGATCTCAGAAATGCTGCCTAGAATTCTAATTCAGACTGAACTCTGCTTTAAAGGAAAAATTTAACAATCTAATCATAATAACTTTTCAGATAAATCTTATATTTTCACTCTTTCAAAGATATATTTGGTAAATAAATAAGAGTATTTGGTGAACTTTTTCTAGGTCAGATTCCAATGTCTGCTCCAAGCCAAATATGTATTAAAAATTAAAAGTTTAACTATCTGGTCCTCAAGGTCATCTTTACTAAAGAGAGGTAATCAATATCACTTAGTATAACATTTTAACAAAACAAAATATATAAATATATAAAGCATGTATAAATGTATACTGTTATTTATTAATGTATATCACACTCATAAGTCCTATAAAAGCAAAAACCATGTTATACTTTACAGAATTTTTTCCTAAGTAGAAAAATATTCCTGTAACACATTTAGAGGTTTCAGATTTGATCTACTGATTTAGGGTTTCAACAACTTTAGACAGGGGAAGATAATTATACCACTTGTATAATTTATTCCACAGGAAACTATGCTTTAGTTTTGTGAATGCCAATCTAAACCACATTATTTGGATTTTAGTTCAGACCTTTAGACACATACTATGAAGGTGCAAACTTATTCAATACGTAAGTATGTTCAGTTTCCCTGAAACTGACTCAAAACACTAAAAAAAAGGTCCTCACAAAACTTCCTTGTATTCAGGTAAGTGAATGTGACTATAAAAACATACAGATATAACAAGAATGAAAGAATGCTGCAGAGAAATAACATGTTTTCGTCACCATGTAATACTGGCAGTTAAATTCTGACATCTTGACTTCAGAAGCAAGGTGCACTTATCCTTCATAAAGAAATGCAACCCAGTAATCATAATTAAAGCTCAAACCTGACTAAATAATGGAAACCAGACTTATGACAAGATGTATTTGACCAAGATATAGGCAAATCCTGAACACTTGTGAAATTTAAACTATCAGATACTCCCTTAAGTCTGGGAGACCACAACTTATAACCAGGATGCTATTTGGGCTTTCCTCTTGTGAATAAGTCATAAGTGAAAACCCTACTCTGTAGCATTCTTTAGACATGGTCCCCTCCAGTATGCCCCTTTCAGGGCCCATATACTCTTTCATGTGGGAAATACAATACAGTAAAGCTTCTCTCCATCTAGTGCCTTGAAAAACAATGATGAAATCTTACTGTACATCTTTGATAATTTTGATACTCCATCCATCAAAGTTATCCCCAAATGTGAATCTTAGAAAGTATAATGTTTCTATTAGCAGCCTGATCTAGGTGAGGTAGAACAGAGGAGAGGGATAGCCTAGGCAGATGGTACTGTTTAAGGTGTCTTTTCACAGTCCCCCAAAGGCGAGAATACTTTCCTCAGGAAACTCCTACTAGCACAAGACTGTTACTTTCTTAATTATATGCACATAGAACTTCCTCACCCAATAAGCTTCAGGTGACTAAAATTCTATGCACCGAGCAAAAGAAATGTAACAAGTAGAATGTAGACTGCCAAAGTCTATATTCTTTATAACAATGTACACTACAATTTAGTGTAAAACATCTACATTTTAATTGATTCAATTTCTCCCCAAGTGGCACTGGCAACAGTAAGTCCACCTTGCTCTAAATGACTTCACAAGTGACTTCTACACACAGTCCTCATTGAGCAATGGCTTTTACACTCTCACTGAAAAGGGCACTTATACAGACATGTTCATTAACTTGCCATTTATGAGGTAAATAACAGACAGGAAATAAATAAATATAATTTTAGGTGGGTATTTCCATAATAGCAAAACCCAATTAAACCTAAAGAGAATAAATATGATAAATCAGAAAGTATGGGTGGAGCTATAAGTGACTTTTGTTTGTCAGTCCTTTAATGGCACAGTCTAGGTTGACAAGAGCACCAAGGGACCTGAGGAAAGTTTAAATGTTTTTTAAGGCATTAACTTTCTAAGAAAGTTGGAAACACGTCCAAAGAGTCCATTTACGTATAACTGGTTATTGTGCTAACTATAGGTATGGCTTACATATTCATTACAAAATGCATCTCATGATTTTTGTTCTCCTTTGTGGAGTCCCACACACACTTCCCCACTGAAAGCTAAAACAGGAACATGTTGCTTGTTTATCACCTGTAAACAGTGGCCACTTAAGTGTCTACTGCATGAATGCATTTTCTTCAGTCTTACAAACAAGAAGCAAAAGTTAAAAACAAAAGCAAAACCAAACAAAACAAATAAAAATGGAGTTTTAAAAAGGGAGGTAAATAAAGACTAAATTTTAAAAATTATACTGTAAACAAACATGATATTAAGTTATACATTTTTAAGTTAGCAACGAGCATCAGATTATTACTTTCCTTATTTGCCTCTAACTTTTCTGGAATACTTCCCATGTTTTAACAATGTTTACAATTTTTGTTTGTGAAATTTTAACCCTAGAGTAAAAGATATTTTATTTCTCTCATTCTTCTACCATGTAACTACTTTTATTTTGCAATTCAAAAATATAACAAAGAGTAATGAGAAATTAATAGAAGAGATGTAGTAAAGCAAATATTTGCCCACAAATTTTTTCCTTAGAAAAAAAGTACCAGTGGAATTTACATACAGAAAATTAATGGTCACAGAAATATTCATGTGTATGTACAGAGAATAATAAAACCATTATCTAAATGTTAGATGCTTTAAATATTTCATTAATCTAGACTCATAAATAGGACATGCTAGTGTTTTCTCAGGTCATACATAAATATGCATTTCACATATTTATAGGTCTGTCCATCCAAAAACACCAAAACTGAGAGAGGCACCTGCTCTACTCCCACCAAAGATCACCTAAAATTTGGCTGAGTAAACTGTTTCTCAAGCTCTTAAAATAATTTCCATTAAGAATTTTTTCCAGCCTTATTTTAGAGGACTGTTCAAAGGCCACAGGCATAGCTGATTACAAAAATACACAAAGCAGATAATGGCCTTGCTTAATTAAATTGTAAAACTTCAGCATCTGAAACTGTTCTAGGATTTAAAGGAAGGCTTCAGTGAGTCACTCTCTTGACAAGAGCATTCAGGCTGTAGAGAAGGCTACAAAAGCGTTAATGACATTTACCCCCCCCCCCCCCCTAATAAGAGCTGTTCACACTTCATGGTTTTCCCCTGTTATTGCTCAGGACAGACACTAGCACCTCATTGAAAGATCAGTGCTGCAAGGGAAAAAGGCCCCCCTGAGACACTGCAGACCCGAGGAAAAAGGCACTAAATCAGGTGATGTTACAGAGATGACATGCTTGATTCTCAAGGGTTCTCATGCACCCTATGGCCATGGATTTGCAGCAGTTAATACACTGCCGATGAGAACCCTCCCCCTCTCCCAGAAGACAGGGCATCCTCTTTCTATGGCAGACAGAGCGAAGGCTGGGCAGGAGAGAAATACACTTCCTCCAGGTACCCTAGGCCTAGCTATGTCGAAATGTCCTGTACTGCTTTCGCTTCATCTTCATCGACATGTGGCTGAATGAATAACACTCTGACCTTTTCACCTAAGAAACCACAATTTGAATCCAGCGGGAAGTCACCAGAGGATCAATGGACAGAGATACTCATATTTTAAAGTAACAGAGCTGTACAAGAAGGGAAAGGGAGGGAAATTTATTTTTTTAAAAAACCATGGTTTTGGTCACACAGATAAAATTGGCTTCCCTGGTCCTGCTGTCATAAACTGGAATCCTGATTCAGAACTGAAAAAAGCTCCCAGCACTGGCCCTACAGAGCTACAAGTCTGCACAGGCCCATGGCTACTGTAAGACAGACATTCCCTCACATGTCAATTCATGGAAGAGCAACCCCACTGGTGAGAGAGCAATGGCTGACTCAATGGAACATACTTAGCACGAACTCCAATTCTGGCAGAGACGACAGCACAGAGACAAGGAGTTCTTAATTACTCTTTCAAGAGGAACTGAACATATCTTATTGTTCATTTACTGCAAACCCTAACTGTATATTTAAAAAACAAGCAATAATGAGGGAGCTTAAGGTGCTTCTCTGATGCCCCAATTTTGTGTATTATCAACAACCTATTAATAAAGAGATCTAATATGAACAGGTAGTCTACAGACAAAGCCTATGAACTATTCTATTATTTACATGCTGATTTCTTTCAAGTCTGGGTTACAATGGTCATGAGCCAGTACTGTCAGGGATCTGGGTGCTACTCTAAGGTCCCAGAAGTGCTTAGTGTCCATAGACTTTTACTTCAGAGCTGTACTGCAGAAAAATGAAGAACACACCACAATTTGAATTACTGCATCTGCTTAACACAAATTTTAACACAAAACAAAACAAAAAATCCACAGTAGGGAAAGCACATTAAAGTAAAAGTAGAAAATACAAAACCACATTACTCACGCTAACTAGAAAGCTGCCTGTGACACTGTTATTATGACTTTGTTAGAGAAAATTACACAACGATAAAGAAACGTGGAACCTTTTGCGCTCTACATCTAAAACCTGTTTTTCTGGGCCATCTACATAAGAATCACGCAGGAAACACATGATGACTTCTGGATAGAAAACACATCCTGATCACTCTCTCATTCTCTTGTGGGTTTTCTGCATCCTACTTCAGTGGAGTTGCACAAGAAAATCCAGCATGCTTCTGTAGACCCATCACTGCTTTGTCAACTCTCCAAGTCCCCAGCTTAAGCCCTCCTTTGAGCAAAGAGGAGGTGCTAGCAGGGATGCAGTAGGAACAGTGAACACTTCACTCCATTGCCGCCAACAGGCAGGGACACTGATTAGGACCACAATGGTAAGGTAATTATTCATGAAGTCCCGGGGTTATAAAAACAAACACTGAATTAGTGGGCCATCAGAATCATTTTCCTTAGGTAGACAAGCACCAGGCTAATCAAAATCCACGCCCACAGACCTCATGCTAGTGAAGCCAATCTAGTAAAGCCAACTTCCCCATAAACGTAGTCATATCTCTTTCAAATATAGTATCCTTCTTATATGGAAGAAAACTCCCCCATCCTTTTTCCTAAGAACTGCCTGTTTCAACAGATCTTTACAGACTAATTTCATTTGGCAGTGGTCGCACTGTGTTTTCTGATCACTGTCAGCATTACATATGCCAATAGCATACATGAATCAGACAAATGCATCTTCAGTTTTATGTTTGTCCCATCTGTATGGACTTAGTAAAAGTTTCCAGAAACCTCTACAGATCCTTATCATTTCTACCTCCCAGCCCTTCACAATTTCACACACTCATATTTGAAGTATAAGGCAGTCAAAAACAAAAACAAAACAGAAAACAGCTAGTAGAGACACAGTGACACAGGGTGGACACAGGGACTGAGACTCATTCACTTAAGGAATTAAATTTACTGAGCTTCACCACAAGCCTATAATAATGTTACATCTGTTCATTCTGGAAATTCTTCTAAGAAGACATCACCAAGGACTTAAGGACATGTCATTTTGGCATAGTTAGAAAGCTAATTGGTGGTTGACTTGTGATTTAACCCCAAAGTTCAGGACTTACCCATTTTAAATTCAATGAAGAACATACAGGAGGGATACTCTGGAGGTAACAGGAGTTTAATCAATGCCGTCTAAAAGAATAGGCAGGCCAGGCACATACCTTTAATTCCATCACTTGGGAAGCAGAAGACGTTGTATCAGAATTCAAGGCCAGCCTGGTCTACAGAGTTCCAGGACAGCCAAGCTACATAGAGAAACCCTGATTTGATAAACCAAAAAGAATATGCATCCAAGTAAACCTGAACTGGTTCCTATCAAATAGAACTTGCTAAGCAAAGGTGGACTCACTTCTGCTTCTCCTGGTAAATGCAGAAGACTCTTCATGGTTCCATACACACGACCCTATTCCTAGTCATGGCATTCCATCCCGAAATTTGGTGAGCTATTTGACTCTACGACACAGGGGTAAAGGCAAAGGTATTTTCATTTTAGCTCTGAACATAAAATATCAAGCTGCATCCTTCTGTTTAAGGACTTGGGTTTTGTTGCTGTTCCAATGGTTAGAGCTTTGTCAAGGGAGTCAAAATTCCTGTGTTCAACTTCCAGTTCCAAGTCTGCCTAAGGCCTCTACCCATGGTAACTTTAAAATGAGGAATGTTTGTCTCCTAAACTATCTCTTTAATAGGGAAACTAGGAGGATTGCCAAGGTGTTTGTAGATGGCCTAGGCACTCTGAAAAACAATGTAAACATAAGACGCTGGCCCAAATCATCTGTCTTCTGCCATTTATGGGGATCTTTGCCATTTATGCATGTCCTCTTCCTCTACGAAAAAGATTCACAAATTCGTGACAGGATACAAAGACAACTTCCTTATGGATTATGATGATTATTTTATCTTTACCTGGGATTAAATTATCCCCCTCCTTTAAGTTATTTGTACATTCTCTTAGTTTTCATTAAATAAACTTCCTTCCTGTCATCTGCTTGTGGCTGCCTTGCTCGTGTCTCATGAACTTTCGGAAAGTCCTGTGCACGGTACACAGTAATTAACTGATTAAAAGCCTACTTAAATAAACTCATATACATACTTCCTTCTTTCTGCTTCTGGAATTCCCTAAATGTTTGTGAGGCTAACTAATACTCATTTAAAATCCTTCCAATTTTTTTCCTCTGCTGGGAACTGAACTCAGGGCCTTACACATGCTCTCCGAGTGCTAGGCAAGTGCTCTGTCACTGAGCGACATTCCCTATGACTTTTATTTCAAGTAAAAGCCTACTCTAATCATTTTTGACAAGTTTAATTTGCCCTGCACAACGGACTCAGAAGGTTATCAAAAGAGTTGATGAAATGGAGAGATAAAAAGAAGTGTCTTAGACTACATTACTTCTTTAAGAAGGCACACATGTAAACACACAATGTAATAATTATTAATAAAGTGTGCCATGGGCTAGTTACAGTATGATATATTTAAATATAATTTTGACTACATTACAGTATTTATTGATAAACTGATATCGGCATGTTATATCTCTCTTAAGTAATGACTATCAAAGGTTGCAGAGTCCAGTGTCTCTGTCACTACTCTTTTCTGCCCTCTCTTACATTCAAATAGGCTCAAATGTCTGTGCATGTTTGCATGTGTGTGGTTATGTACATGTGATAGATTTAAAACAGAAGAATAGATGTCCTTATGTCTGATTGGTTGGAAAAATATCCTGCTCTAAGGGGCATATTGAAACATACAGTTCCAGAATTCAAGGCTAATTTATAGAACTAAAATGAGCGGGTAGGCGATAGCCTGTAATAGTTCATCATCTTTTCACCATCGTATTAACAGCTGTCATTGACTGGCTTTATTAGCCCTTCATGCACATTGTCTTACTTTTATTTTCACAACAAAGCTGTGAGGTTCTATTATTATGCTGTTTTACAGGTGAGGGACTTATGTTGAATAAAGGCGCAGGCCTAATTTCAAACTCCTGGTAAGACTTTAAGCCAGGAATCCAAATCATGAATCTGCCTTCCCATGCAGAACACTGGGAAATGGCCAACATGTGGGCTGGGTGTGGGCTAAGAAGGGAACAAGAGATCTGTGGTTCTTACATTCCGGAAGCTCACAGTACATCACTGGGCCAATTATAAGTTTCTGTGATCACAGAAAAGTCACATAACTTTTTTGGACCTCAGTGCACCAAATGTTAATTTGCTGAAAGTAACTACAAGAGGGTGTCGATGGGGATCCAGAGAACAAATACTGAATTTACTTCTCACGGGATTATATAAATATTTGTTTGTTTAATATTGACATTTTCTACCACACAGATACCACACAATGTTATTTTGCACAGACCATGTCTAAGAAGCCTGGAAGTCTTTGCTTCTTGCTCCCTTCAATAGCACAGCTACAGCCCTTAGTAAGTAAGGAGAAAGGCTAAAGGCCCTTTGACCAACTGGGAATTCCTGGGTATTGCATGAGTTCCACAGTAAAAAATATCATGACACTGTATATTTAAGAATATTTGCATTTAACTGCTATGTATTGAGTGAATTTATAGTACTTGATAGCAATGGCAGGAAAGACATTTTAACAACTGGCTGACTATTGAAACTGTGGTGGGAGCTTAAAGGAAGCAATTTTGTGATAAAAAAAATCACAACAGAAAAGGAAGGACTCCATTGTTTCAGCAAGTCCTGGTGAAAAACTGTGTTTCAACTGATTCCTATAGGAGAAGAAATTACCTATGCAGGCAGAACACTGGGTAATTGCTGGTAGAATAAACCCTCTCTAAGAGGAGCCCATGCTGAGGAAGAGGTATTTTCTTCAAAAATTCTCATGTATAGTATGTGCTCAAGGAGGGATGCAGTTTCTCCCACATTGAAAGTTAGACTTCTTGGACTGATGCCAGTCTTTGGGAAGGGTTAGAGATGCATGGCTTGCTCCATTAAGGCCCAGGTGACCTGCAATGGGCATCACTGCTGCTCTGCTCATGGGCTGATGGTACTCTTCTAACTACAAGGAAGTCTGAGCTGGTTCTCAGAATTCTGGATGGACTCACTTACAAATGGGGAGATTTACAAAGACGTATGGTACATGCACCCAAGCTAGCTATATGTTCAAGCTAAAGAGAGATTATGTAAAAATTTTAAGTTTAAACGACTAAATTCAACAATGACAATCATCTGTACTTATTTCTTGAGTCAAAGACAGAAAGGAAATGAAGAAGATTACAAGAGGACAGGCTACTGTTTTAATTGGTTCTCAATAAATGTATCTATAGAGGATGTAAGGATGATGTTATTATTATTTAGTAGCAAAAATATGTTCCCTTATCTTTATATTTTAGCATTTAAATGAATATTTCCATTTTACTTTTTCAGAACATGTTCCCTCTCTGCTTTCTGAATGAAGGAAGGCTTTAGGAAATGGCCACCTTTCTTACATGGTTGTGGTCCAAGTTATGCTATGCATTTTACACTTAACTGGCTTATATAGGACATAGATGCCACCTAAACAAAAGGTTCCTTAACAGACACACCAAGCTTTCCAATGACTGTGGGCATCCCTGCTTGCTTCCTCTTTCTTTGAACATCATACACAAATAATAGCTTTCACATGAGTTTTGAATGGTCTTCTAGTCTCCCTCAAACACACACTTCCAGGTTAAAAAACAGATGACATACCCTCTTCCACATTTAACACTCTTGCTAAAGTTAGGAGTAGTTGGCTATACATAAAGAATGGAGGTTTAGGTCCAGAGAGAGTTAGATTAATATCCTGGCTTGACCAGCTCAACTCACCGTACATCTTCATTTCCCCAGTAACACAATCTATAGCCAACTGCTAACCAAGTCAATATGTGGTAAGACTAACAGCCACCCTAACTTGCCTTGATAATTACTCTCCTTTAACTGACATAATATTCAATATACTGTTGTTGAGAGCAATAATGCTAAAATTGATGCCTTGAGGGCTACAAGACAATTGAGTTTTAGCCAGATAAAATGATTTGTACACTAATGGTGCATTATAGGGTTCGCCAGCTCTCAGATGAACATTTTATAGTCTACCTGTATAAAAATGTTATATACAAAGTCATTTGTGCATACCTCATCATTCCTACAAATAATTCTAAAGTAAATCTTTAGAAGAAAGGGGATGTTTTTATAGCCTAAATTCTTTTGTCTTTTACAAAATGCATGTTTTCTCAATAAGTAATTTTTAATGTTTTTGAGTCCTGAAACCTTTTGCTTTTATTCTAACCCCAGAAGTGCTTTATACAGAATAAGTATGTGATAAATGCTAAATGACAGAACATGCCATTTAAAGAAAATCAATATTAAATCAATTATATCAATAAAACAGAAACTAAGCTGAGAGTTCCTGTAATATGCAAAATCTATGATTTTCTCAAACTATAAATACAAGATTCTTGAGAAATGATACATTAAATTTGAGATTTGTCAAAACTTATATTAGTGAAAATTTATATCAATGGTAATATTCTTCATATGTGAAATTTCCTTTTTATTAAAAGGCTTTGTATATATATGTATGTATATATATATATATGTTAGTTTGAGGCTTTTTTCTGACTTTTTCTTTCATACTTCTCTTGTAACTGTCTCCTACAAAAGAAAGGTAAGTATATTTGAAATAAGTGTATTTTCTATACTGTAGAGACATAATAGAATGTTGGGGAATTAAATAATTACTTCACACTTTTTAAAAAGCTCTGGTAAAATCACGAGAGTAGAAAACAGCACTGTTATATGAACACAGAGAAGTCGGCAGGTTTTCTATTAACTGATATAAAAATGTGACAGGAGTTAATAGAGAGTTGTTATGATGGTAGACCATGCACTTGTTTATTTGACTAGGAAGACACAACACATGTGCTCCCATTATGTAAGGCAAGAAACAGTCATGATGCTGAAATACTGTAGTGATGCAAAAGTAAGCACCACAGGGGAGACTGTGAAGATGTTACCAGGAGAGTTTTGAATAAAGGAAACTGTTAGATAACTACTCCAGGCAGAGGTTTCTTTTTCTTTTTTTTTTTTTTGTAGAGGAAAAAAATGTATCCAAAAGAGTTGTTGACAGTAGCGTGGCAACCACTGCAGGAGGATCTGGTACTCCACGGGTCTCAGCCTGTACAGTGACTGTGGAAGTGGTCCCTATGCTTTCTTTTGTCTTGGCTCTGCATTCTGGATCTTGCACCCCTTCATACTGCCTGGTTCCTAGGATGTAGCTGCCCATTTGCTTCTCTGAAACAGTCTTATCTTGGGGCATATCAGAAAACAATGTAACTTTTAAAGCCTGGTGGTCTGAATGAGAATGTCTTCTACAGGCTCATTTACAGGCTCACAACTTCGTGCCCAGTTGGTGGTGCCTTTTGGGGAGGTTTAGGAAGTGTGGCCTTAATGGAGAAAGTGTATCACTGGAATTAGGCTTCAAAGTTTAAAGACTTGCCAATTCTGGTTGCACTTGTTACTTCTTGTTTATGGGTAAGATAAGAGAGCACTGGGCTCTCTTCCTTTTGCTATGTCTGCTACCTGTTACCACTGCCTATAAACCACAAGTCATGATGAAGTCTACTGTAAGCAGCCTTGGTCATGGGGATTTACCAAAACAACAGAAAAGTAACTAATACAAACTGAAAATGTAGGTTACAGTTCTTTTCTTGGTTTGGGTGAAGACATAATAAATAGCGAGGGTTCACAGCACCCAAGTAGATTTTGCCTTTTAGGTATGAAAAATATCTTCACAAACCGAGGGTAACATCAGGTTTTCAAAACTCTCCATGCATCTCAAAGACAGTAAGACTTAGTGAGGGAAATAAGACAGCCCATTTTAAGCCAAGTGATGGTGTTGCAAGCCTTTGATCCCCACAGCACTCTGGCATCAGAAGCAGGAAGATCTCTTTGAGTTCAAGATCTACAAATCAAGTTCCAGGACAGTCAGGACAACACAGAGAATCCTTGTCTTGAAACAAACAAACAAACAAACAAACAAACAAATAAGACAGCCCACTCCTGAGTGGAAGAGTTGAACTCAAAAGCATACACAAAGCAACACTAGTCAACAGATCACTTGCTATATACTATTGAGGCCTGACAGTAGCCCACAGACCAAATGCTTCTCTTTCCTACTCCCTGATCAGAGGAGAGTGCACCTATCTGGGTATACTAGAGAAAGAAGAGAACCAGGTGTAGCCAGAGCTCTAATCCAACCACCAAGAGCTGGCCAAGACTGAACACTCAAATTCTCCCCTACCTGAAGGATGTATCCTCGGACATAGTCCCGCAGGGTCCAGCCCAGGCCATGCAGTATGTGCAGCACTTCCTCTTGCTTCAGGACACTGAAGAGCCGATCCAGCAGTATCTTTAGCCGCACAGGCACCGCCTGTGTCCCGTAGAGCATCAGGCTGCTGATGTCAAACACCACATTGGACTGCACGATCTCCACTTGAGTGGGGTGGTACAGGTGCTGTGTGCTGAGCTTATCCAAGGCTGTGTTCATCCCACCAATGTTCCAGATACGGGATGGGGATAAGGAGACAGAAAAGACAAAAAAAATTAGAAACATTATTGGGCATTATCCAAGGTCCATTTTGTCAGACAGCTCATAACCATAGATTTTTTAAGCAAGAGCCCTCACTTCCTGTTTCCCCCCTTCCCCTTTGATTTGGTATTTAGAAAGAAAGACAACATCAGACAAACATTTAACTTACAGAAAATCATTGAGAATGTGGCTTTTTCTAAAAATGTGACTAATCTGCTAATTAAACTCTAGCTCAAGTTATCACCATGCCTTGTATTGCCCCACACAAACACAGAAATCCAAATTCACACTGTAAAAACAGGCTGTGCCATTATCATTTGTTCAAGTAAGAGTCACCTCCTAAAGCAGGTGTGGTGGTGCATGCCAATAATATCAGTTAAGGTGGAGGAATACATCCTAGGGCCTTAGTGAGACCTTCCTTTCAAATAGAAAAGGAGTCACTTCTGCTAACATCCCTTAAAATTCCTAAACAGTTTAAAGGAGAGAAGAATATCTTCTAAATTAATTGCAGAGTTAAAGGCCTAGCTCAAATCTGGCAGGGTGAAGGCTGTGTAACTGTAATCTCAGCACTTGGGGGAGTGGTAAAGAGGAGTGTGAATTCAAGCCCAGCCAGGGCTACACAGGAAAGTCCTCTCAAGCAAATAACCACAATCACAACAACAACTCAGGAAGAGTAAGGCAAAGCAGACTGCCGTGCCGAGGGCTGAAAAAATACAACTCAAAGTAGCTAAGGGAGATTTTCTGAAACTTTAGTTCTCCAAATTTCTCTCCTGTTTGCCTGTGGGATAATCTTGTCTTAACTTGTGTAATATCTGAAGGTTACTTATGTTGTTAAAGAGTTCTTACAAGGGTGTCAGTTGAAAATAAAAACAAATGACTACAACTGGAAGTTTCTATGATTTCAGCTAATGGAATTAAATAGTGGAGAAAGCTGAGGATGGCCATTCCTAGAGAAAATATCTAGAATTTCACATTTCACTAACACTGTTTTTTTCCTCAGTTTTATGAAATAGCACCTCTTCCCTAAAGTTAAAACCCCTAAGGTAAGATACTGAGTTTTATTTCCAATCCATATCTGAGTCACTGGCAACCCTACTGCTGAGAACCCAAAGTATGCGGTCCCAGATTCTCCACTGTAAATGAAGGCGATTTATGCCTCAGCCTCAGGACTGAGAGACACTGCAAGATTCAAGAGATGGCCCATCATTCCTCAAGAGGACACAAAAGGTGTTGCAATGAACTGTCAGGACTATATGCTAAAGAGTAAATGCCCTAGAGAGTGAAAACACAAGCACTGTAAACCAGCAAGATGGTTATCTGACCTCATAAGTCAGGCAAATAGATACCAGACAGTGCTCTACCTTAAAATAGTTATACCTGAGAAGACCCAAGGTTCCTGAGGATGGCCTAACACTTTACCTCACAGAAGTATTGCCTACAGTGCAAACACAAGCTGAGCAACCCCAATTTAAACATACCAGCACTTCTGCATAATAATGGAGAGATTCATACAGAGGTTTTTTTTCTTTTAAAAAGTATTTCTAATGTATTTTTAGGGCTTCTCCTCCACTCTCATTTCTTCCTGACTTGAAGCCACTAGAGAGTTCATGTACTCTTGATAAATTGCTTTCTTACATCTACAGTGTAAAGGCCCTTATCATCTACCCGCTGGCTTCATTCAACACATTTACTCCCAGGAATACTTTGTCAAAGACTTCGGGTTTCCCCATACTTCATTTCTTGCAGCTGATTTGTCTGATCTCTCCTATTCTGGTGGTTAAGTCAACTTTGAATAAATAGCTTTAAAAATTAATTTAACGTTTGGGAAAGATAAGGGATTCACAAGCCTGCAGACTGAAGTCTTCCCTCACTCCACAGGGTATTTAGGCTGCAAACGGCAAGGGAGGGGTGTTGCTATCTTGTTCTCCTGTGCAGCCTTCTGATGAGTGCGTGATCTGCTTGGAGCCTAGTGTTGAACTCAGGGAAATGTACCCCTCTTCTGTGTCCCTTTCACCAGGCCTCCCCAACCCGGTCAGACAAGCCTGGGTTTGTCCTCTTACCACAACAGATGAGAGACTGAAAGGACCGCAGAGAAAGGGTCTGACACCAAATTCTGAATTTTATGCATGTGTTTGGCATTTTGAAACTTTGCAAAGCGAATGCAGACTCATGTTCAGAAGTATTCAGTGACTAAAGTGTTACCCCGTCTTCCAAGTCATTAAGCAGCTAAGAGGATGGTGGTTTCAAAAGAGAAAGAGACCGAATAAGAAGGGGGTAGGGGGTGGAAATTTTCAGACTAACTGCAAAAGCACAAATATACAAGGCAAAACTGATTCACCCTAAATACCATTTGTAACCAACAGTAAGATATACAGGTATTTCCTGATCTTTATTTTGATTTTTTTTTACATTTGATGTTTTTGTGGGTATGCATATGTACCATGGTGCTCCCAAAATGGTCAGAGAACAACTTGTGGAGGTTCTCTTCTACCATGTGCTCATCATCATGCCTGACAGCAAGCACCTTACAACTGAGCATCTCATCAGTTTATGATCATCCTTTATACAGATACAGAGAGGTAAGAATTGTGTGATTAAACAACATGGGCAGCAGGGTCAACAGCATATTCTACAAGGACCTGATGTATAGAAGCAATCTTGTAAGCTACGACTTTTCCTTCACAAAGACTCATGCATTAGAGTATGGACAGAGATACACATCCATAAAGCTGAAGTGAAAGTTTGCATGTGCCTGTTGCAGTAAAACTTTGCTTACACAGATAGACATAAGCCCAGTTTTTGACCGTAGTGCAGAAGATGTTGGGCTAGCCAGTCTACAGTAGTAATGACAAATCCCAACTAGTTCACAATGAAAAGGTTCTCAAGAGTCCAGGCGATGAACCATAGAGGAGGGTATGAAGAGAGGAGATTCTACACTACACCAAAATGTCTGCTTTATGGTTTCAGTTTCCAGGGAATCCCCAGGGTGTTTGCTCAGGGTTTGTTTTGGGACAGTGATGAACTATGTAGCCCTGGCTGCTTCTTATGCAGATCAGCTGACCTCTAACTCTCAGACTGCCTGAAGCTTGCTGCCTCTTGAATTCTGGTATGTAAGTCATATGCAACTACACACAGCTAGTCACCCAATTTTGACAACACATGGAGAAATAAAAAGTAAGAAGTTAGTCTTTTGATTGACCTAGAGGGTGACTCTGCTGAATTTCAGCATCTCCCAAACTATGGAGGATTCAGGCCTAACTCCTGTATGTTCAGATAAACAGTAAGAAATGTGTAAGTCCTTATCATATTGGACACTCCTAACTTCCAGCAATCTGGGCTTCCTGCCCATCACTCTGCTGAAGCAAGCATTTCAAAGGTCACCAACACCTGCCTTACTGTGAAATCCAATAGATTTTTCATTCATTATTCTCCGTGATCTCTCCACAGCAGCTGACCTTATTGATCATGACTCCTCCTAAAATGCTGTCCTTCATTCATGCATACATTCACTTGCTCATCAGCACTTATTAACAGACCACTGAGAAAGGGCTATATGGAGATGAAAAGGAATTTATGTTGTGGCCACCACCTTCAAAGATAGACAGATGCAGAAGATGTAAATGCTCTAAGAGACTCCATGGGAGTCTTGTGGGAGAGAGCACAAGTCTGTTGGGAAGGCATGATCTTCTAAGTGAATTAGGATTCTAGTTGGTGAGCAATACAGACAGATGGAATCAAGGCAGAGTTTCTCAGTCATGGTGTGCACCAGAAACACCTGAAAGGCCTGTTAAATCACAGATAATGGGGCCACTTCTCCTAGACTTTCTGATTGAGTGTGACCAAGGGACTACATTTCTAACAAATTTTCACTAGATGCTGATGTTGCTGGCCAGGATTATATCACATATCACACACACACACACACACACACACACACACACACACACACACACACACACACACACACACTGAATGTAAGAGAATTGAGTAACACTAGAAGCAAAAGAGTAGAAACAGTTCTAAAAGGTAGGATGGGAGGACTAGGACTCTAGGGAGCTTTAATCCTAATAAGCAAAAGTCTACGGAAAGCTTTCAATTCTATCTTACTTTTTTGTTAACAAGACACATGAAAATCTGGCAAAAGCACAATTTAGTTAAAGAAGCATTTGTTAGTTAGCATGGAAGACATGAAACATGGCTTCTGGACATAAAAGAAGCTACAGAAGCTGAGTGCACCTCAGCCATGGAGCTGCAAGCACAGCCTGCAGAGGTGAGAAGGAGCAGGTCAAGTCTAAGAACTCATGCCAGGAGATTCTTACAGATGCTATCATCTACAGGGCACACTGAGATGTAATAAAAGTGGACTCCAAACTCCTTGAGTGTTCAGACCACCCTCTGACTGTTATCAATGCTTCTTCATCCCTAGGACAGGTCTATAGGACATCAGAAAGGCCCTAGCACATGCAAATGATGCTTACTCTTTAAATTCAGTTCGTCATGCTCAAAACACACTGGATAAAAGCTGTAGACATAAATTTCACATAATTTCTTTCAGATTACTACTTAATAAGGTAGTTATCACCTATTCAATCAAACAGCACAAAACATTTATTTCACAATCTTTGGTTTCTATAGTTACACACATACACAAACATGTGCACATGTACACAAAACACATACAAACACACCCCAAACTGATTTCAATTATCCTTATTCAGAACTTATTTTATCTTACGAAGTTTAGAATATTTTCTACTAGAGACTTACTGACATACCTCATTCAGTCTCTCAGCAAAAAGGCATGAAAATAAATAAATAATAACCAAATGTTAATTGTTATCAGGATATACTTTCTTTTGTTATAAACACACAAACAGTTGTGACCATCATGTATCTAGAAAAGTTTTTTTAGTGCTTGTTATCATCTTTTTTTATTATTTATTTTTAAATTTAAATTAGAAACAAGGTTGCTTCACATGTCAATTCCAGGTCCCTCTCTGTTTCCCTCCCCTCCCACCAACCCCCCCCAATATCGCCTCACTTCCCCAGGGAGGGTGAGGCCCTCCATGGGGGTGTCCATTTCTGTCATTTCATCCAGGGCAGGGCCTAGACCCTCCCCCAAGAGTTCAGGGTGAGTGTGCACCTCACATTGTTGGATGGGAGTCCAAAGTCCATTTGTATACCCAGGATAAATACTGATCTACTACTAAGGCTCAATAGATTACCTAGACCTCCTCACTGACACCCACATTCAGGGGGGTGTTGATCAGTCCCATGCTGGATTCCCAGGCATGTAATAATTGCTTGTACCTATGACAGGTGTCTCAATGGTTATATCTTTAACAATGGAAAACAGCACAGAAATAGTAATTACCTTTCCTCTTACAGGCACTACTCATCCATGGATATTCTGTGAAGAAACAACCTATAGTTTATCAACTTCCCTGACAGATAATCCACTCTCTGATTAATAAATCATGAGCATTAATAGTCATATCATTTTGACCTTATCTACAGTGATGAGTAAAATTTTAAAAATTAAGATTTTCCATTTATACATCCATTTTCTTAATTTGACTGTAGACACATGATAGGTTGAATGAGAAAGCTCTTTATGGTAATGCTATCTGGAGAAAGACTGCTGGAAACAAAGGTTAAGGTTTAGAAAGTGTAGCCCTAAAGCAATGGTTTAGAGTATATAAGGTAACTCCAGTGGCTTGAAGAATGCTACTTTAACTCCAAGGAAGTGGAAAGCATAGAAGCAAGATCAAACCCAGAAGCAGCGTGGGAGTCTGCTTCGGGCGAAGATGAAGCAGGCCTACAGATAACTGTGACATTCTGATCTGCAGAGGAAATCTACTGAGAGGCAAAAGAAGGCATCAGGTTTCCAGAGAAGCAGTCTCTCATGCTTCCCTCATGTGGCAATCCACCCTAGGAATCCAGCTATTCTCACACAACCTGTAACTTCAACTCCATATTCCCAAACCTAAACACATAATTGACCTGTATTGCTCAGAAAGGTGGGACTAGGAAACTCAGCCAAAATGTTTCAAATTAGACATTTGATTGTGCTATTTCCCATAGGAACTCTCTTTTCAAAAATGATGTAAATTTAAGAAAAAGGAAAATATTGAAGAGAAATGGAGAGAGTGGACATCCTTGTCTTGTTCCTGATTTTAGAGGAATCGCCTTGAGTTTCTCTCCATTTAGTTTGATGTCAGCTGTTGGTTTGCTGTATATAGCTTTTCTTATGTTTAGGTATGTTCCGTTATCCCTGATCTCTCCAAGACCTTTATCATGAAGGGATGTTGGATTTTGTCAAAGGCTTTTTTAGCGTCTAGTGAGATGATCATATGGTTTTTCTTTTTCAGATTGTTTATATGGTGGATTACATTGATGGATTTTAGTATGTTGAACCATCCCTGAATCTCTGAGATAAAGCCTACTTGATCATGGTGATGATTTTTCTTATGTGTTCTTGGACTCGATTTGCCAGTATTTTATTGAGTATTTTTGCATTAATGTTCATGAGGGAGATTGATCTGTAATTCCCTATCTTGGTTGTGTCTTTGTGTGGTTTGGGTACTAAGGTAATTGTAGCCTTGTAAAAAGAGTTTGGCAGTGATCCTTCTACTTCTATTGTGTGGAGGACATGAGAGAGCAGGAAGGTTGAGGCAGGGTAAGAATAGAGGAGAGAAGGATGAGAGATACCAGAAAAGCTGGAGCCATTATAAGTTGGAGGAGAGATGTGGTACTAGTGAGATTTTCACAGATCTACAAGAATGACACCAACTGGCATTAAGGCTACCTTAAATGCCCTCCCATGATAATGAGATTGATGATTACCTTATATGCCATCCTAGAACTCTCATCCAGTGGCTGGAAGCAGAGGCAGACACTCACAGCTAAAAACTGAATTGAACCACTGGAACACAGTTGCAAAGAGAAGTGATGAGCAAAGGAATCAAGATCAGGCTGGCGAAACCCATAGAGGCAGCTGACCTAAACAAGGGTCAACACATGGACCCCAGACTGATGACTGAGAGGCCAACATGGGACTGATCCAGACACCGCCCCCCAACCCCGAACCTGGAGAAGAGGCCTCGGAGAGTAGAGCAGTATTTATTCCTGGCATACAAACAGACTCTAGCTAGGAGTCCATTCCACATGGAGGGATGCTCTCTCAGCCTGGACATATGGGGGAGGACCTAGGTCCTGCCTGGGATGATACAACAGACCCTGAAAATCCCTCATTGAAGCCCTTACCCTCCCTGGGGAGAGGAGGAGGAATGGAGTGGGGTAGGGTGGATTGGGGGGCCGGGGAAGGAGGGGAGGGAGAAGGAACTGAGAGTAACATATATAAAAAGTTAAATAAAAAAAGAAAAATTAGCTGTCATCCTACTAGACAAAGCAAGGACTATGCAGATACTGATGTGTCTGCCTCTTCTTTCAGTGAGTGCTTTTATGTAGCTGACATGATAACTGCAGATACCAGATTCTGTTTTGTTGAAGCTTTTTCCCTCAACATCACCCAGCAAGAACATTCAAAACCAACTCTAATTAGTTCTTGCTCTCTTACATAATCAGTAACTTATTAGTCCCATTGCAGTTTGTCGTGGATCAATTCCTTCTTTCTAATCTAGCTTCTACCACTTCAAAACAGGTGTTTAGACCCTCATGCCTTCATTACTGCAATGCTTCTTCACTAGGTTTTGGTCTTCCTCTCTGTCTAACGCAAGTAAAACAAAGCCAGTTTTCCTAAAATGCACTTGACATGTCTCTCAAAGGTTTCTATTCTATTTCACACAACTCATCCCTCCAATACACATTCCTGCACATGTATATACATACACACACATCATGCACATGTATACACTAAACATGGTCAAATGACCTTGAGCAGGGTTGTTTTATTTCCTAGACTAGTAATTCTCTGACATGAACTGTTTGTTCCAACTAAAATGAGTTAGCTACCCACTAATTTCCTATCGCTTTACTATTTGATCATTCAATGGGTATTTCTAAGCCTTATGCTAAGTTCCAAGATAAAACAGAAAAACAGAGATGATTCAGGCCCACTTGTAATTAATAAAGGACAGCAAAGAGACTTAAAAAAAACCCAAACAGCTGGACATGGTAGAACGCCTTTAATCTCAGTACCCAGGAAGCAGAGACAGGTAGATTTCTGAGTTTTGAGACTAGCCTGGTCCTGAGAGTAAGTTCCAGGATTTTAGAACTACACAGAGAAACTTTTCTTGACCCTTACCCCACAACCCAAACAAAACAAACAAACAAACAAACACAAAATTTCAAACACCTATTTATCATTCAAACATCATTTACAGGGGAATGAAAGAAAAAACAATTCTAAAGAGACGCTGCAGACACAAGCAAGGTTCCATCTGCATGGCTTCATTTTTCCCGAATCGTAATATCAAGGTGGTCCTCAAGCACCTATTTTCTTTCTCAGGAAACCGTTTCTTTTTTACTTTACTTGAGTTTCTGTTGTTTTTTTTGTTTTGTTTTGTTTTGTTTTCCACGAAGACTGGAGAAAATACCACATCTAGCAAAATATCTCAACAGTGTTGGTACTTCTAAGTCAACTGTGCATGTACCAGCTACATGCTGCATTGGCTGAGGTCACAACAGCTTGGCTTTAATTAGTAGCACAACTGACATGAAACCCATTGTGAGTGTTTAGTACTCACACTGCTGAATAGAGGAACAGCTACTACAGGAAAACCTAGTTACACCCCTTGCAAGGAATATGTCAAGTCTGATGAGTTTACCTTCTTAGGGTCTCACCCAGGCCCCTTTCTCGACCCTCTCCCCTACTCTTCAAGCCACCATGGACTGACAAGGTTGCAGAATTGCTACAATTTAAAGTGCAAGGTCAGGGTGTTACTTTGACAGGAATTCTAAGATTTACTTATTCACTATCACTTCCAACATTTTCTAGATATGGCAAAAGGAACACAGAAGTCTGGTATGTAAAAACAACACTAAAGTGAACATATGGGTCATATGTCTATATGTCACGAAGATCATCTACAGATGATCACTAGATTTGTGACCATGTGCTAAGTTTACAGTCTCAAATCTGTAGAGAAAAGATTCAGGAAAGGGTCAGAGCACAGTCCAACAGTAAGACTGTAAGAACGGCGTCTACTAAGAAAAACATTATTTCTACTTTAAGGTGCTAGCGTGTTAGGGTGCCAGGGGTTGCACCCAGGGTATCATATGTGTTAGGTAAACTCTCTAATCACTGACTTGTACACACTCCCCACCGTACCTTCCAGTCCCTGCACCTTCCTTTTCATATGAAGAATTTCATGTGAAAAAAGCAAAAGGTCTAACTACACAATAAAAATTCAAGTGAGAAACACATCACACACACACACACGCACACGCACGACTCATGCACACTCCTCTTGAACTATCAATCAAATTGCTGAGAGATTATAATTTACCTAGATTTCCTTAAAGTGCCAGAAAAAGAACCTCAAACTCGGAATTACAGCAAAGTAGAAATTAAAGTCTGCTTATAATTTCAATACTTTGAGATGATCTACAGTCTTCCAAAGTGATGGCTAACCAATTAAACTCAAAAAATTATAATGGACAAGTACATATGGATATAGAAAAAGAACATTCACTGAGGTGAAGAAGAATTGTAACCAAGACAACAGGTACAATTGTTGTGGCTCATTAATGAAATGGAAATGTGAGTGTAAAATATGACACAGAATATGTAATAAATATATAATAACATGCACTTTTGACTATATTGCTAATCTAACAAGTAACACCCAGGATAAAATTCATTTTTCAAGTATATACATACTGAGATGTGCTGTCTATCTAAAGAAATAATAGGTGTTAATAATAATAATAATAGTGTATAACTCTCTTCATTTCAATTTTCAATAGCAGGAATCACTCCAGAATATTCAAATAAATTAAAATAACTGTACACTTCTAATTCCGAAGACTCTACTTCCAAAATTTCTGTGAAGGTCACAGAAATAAGAACATATTCAGATACTTTTTTTTCTTAATGTATGAGTACAAAAGTGCTTTTCACTGATCTTAGAAAACTGGCTCTCAGAGGTAGTTTATAGCTCTTAGTTTTCCACAACTTCTTAAAAACATGATTTTCTTTAAAAGTCAAATTCAAGTGACTTTGGTGATTTGTACAGGGATATGCTAACTACAGGCACATGTTCAGGGGATTCCATCTAACTGCTGTTCTGGCTCAGTGGTGTGGGACTTACAGCCATGATTTTTATTCACTGAAATAAGGAGTGTGAAAAGTGGAATGATTATTTAAAAACCACTCACCCTGCAATATAAAACAATTAGAAACTAAAATGAAAATTATGGAAAAGAAAACTAGTTATTTCACTAATTTTAGCATTGCCTTGGATATTTTAATGTTTTTAAATATCAGTTTGAAACAATTTTTATAAGTTATATAAAACTCATTCTTTTAACATTGGGAGCATGCCAAGTAAGCTTTATATTGCAAAGCTGGCTGGAGAACTTCACATCTCTTCTCAACTACCTTTAGGACTCTACATTATAGTAGTGTCAAGTGGTCAGCTTTTAGGACATATGGGTCCAGGCATACTGTGCTAATTTCTAATAGATTAACATTTAACACAAGTTCTTGAATAAATTTTTATAGAACTCTTTCCATGATTACTATTAAGGTTCTAAAATCAAGGTTTTAATAACAGTATTTTGTCGGTGCAATTTCAGGGGTCAGAATTGAAGGTTATGATTACTTATCAATAGAATATTTTTACTGTTCCTACTTCAAATGTCTCAGCCATAGCTTTTATATTTATGGGGGGTGAGTGGTTATTCATTCCTGCTAATATGACCAGTAATTTCCTCTTATGCCTCACTTTGTAATAAGCACACTATACCCAATATAACGATATGTCATTTCAATGGAGGTAGTCCATGAACTTCTACTGGTTTAATGGGATTTTGCGTATTTAGAATTTCATCATAAAAGGGCCCTTTGGAATCATTATAACATCAATCCTTTGCCATTAGAAGCCTTGGTTTTCTTACTAGAAAGACCATCAGGGCTCAAGGCAAAGACATAACTTTCTCACAGACTACAAGCCTTATCCTAATAAAATCTTTCCCACTATGGGACAATATTAATAAAGAACAGTGATGGCATATTAAAAAACTTTTTAGTGAATTAGGAGATCATGGAGTCAGAAATTATTGTGGTTAAGAAAAATTCCTTATGATTTGAATAATAGTTAGATATGCAGTTTTATTCACTACTTTTGGGATAAAGAATTATGTAACTGGGAGCAAATTAAGTACATTTTACAATAACTAATTTTCAACCTAAGTCACAACTTCCTTTCTGTTCCTGTCATAGTTGAATTAATTAGGTGAGTTAATGAGGAAAGAGAAGACTTACTTGTGGAAAATATTTTAGAGGAAAGAAGAAAGAAAATGACAGTTGATTGAAAAAGCTGATCTCCCAGCCTGGTGATGAAAACTTCAGCCCAAAGGTACAGAGGGTTTGATTCCTTTCTTGAACAGATAGTGTTGGTAGTTTTAGACACAAAAGACTCTACCAAGACTGCACAAACCCTGATTCCATGCACCACTTTATATAACACATGTGGATGACCCCGATGGGGGGTCGTCTATAAATATTCCCATAATCTGTTACAAATATGATTCTAACCTGTAGGAAGGAAGGTGGGACAAAAGTAGTTCCAGTAAGCTGCACCATGCTCTGTGTTTAATTGGCTTCAGTTGGCATGCAGCTCTCAGAACGTGGGAACAGATACACAGAAACACCCACAATTAGTCTGGGGGAGAATGTGAGCTGCACTTGAGACCATGCAGCTAATATTTCAAATTGATTGGCATTTCTCCCCTGTGGCCTTATGCATAACAAAGTCTTCAGAACTGATGTTGGAAATCATTAATGTCTGACTGCAGCACCCATAAAAGTAGACTGTCAACATGCGGGTGTTCAGAAGCTGGCACTCCTGGCAGGCAGGTGCACTGGGCTCTTTTCCCTGCTCTCCTCTTTCCTCTTCCCTGCATGGCCCAAGTCTAGGGGCACACACATACTTGCGCCTATGCAGCAACTTTCCTTGAAGGTGGTGAAGAGGAAAGAGAAAAATAGATCTGCAGACTTGACAATAGCTGTACGAACAGTTTTGGTAATAGCATTTCCTTGCTGGGACCAGCTTTACAGGGTTATTACAACTGCTGTGGTTCTATCCCATGCTGAGATGCCAAGACTAGCCTAAAGTTGGCTACACAACCCCTATTACATTCAATGTTTATATCAATGAATTAAATGTATGCTGGCTATAAAACATAACCCATTAAAATGTAACGTGAAATTTTTAATTTGCTTCTTGGGTGTGTTACATGTCTTTTTATTAAAAAACAAAAACTGAATTCTTATATAAACAAACCGTCACCTTTATAACTTAATTTCCTTGAAGAGGCATATAGCTGTAGAACATTTTCACTAAGGAAACAAGTAAATGCAGCACATGCTTTAAACTTTTATCAGATACATTAAGGAAAAATTTCAAGATTGGGTGAAAACACTGACATTGTAAGCCAGTGTCATGTAGCAAACATCTAAGGGAAATTACTAGACTCTGACTTTTTCATTTTTTAAAAACGTATGTTTTACCTTTGTGTCATCAGTTTTTTTTTCTTCTACCCCAGTCAGTCAGTCTGAATTCTAAATCTATAATCAATCTTTTAGTTTTCTTCCACTACATGGAATCCCTTAAAACACCTGGCTACCACAGGCACTCCCAACCCTGATGTTTGCTTTCTGCTGGATTTGTGTAATGCATATATCGAGTATCAAACTGCTTTGCATTGATAACTGGTGGAATCAAAGACCTGATATAAAGATTTGCTCATTAAAAATGTTGAAAAGGAAGTCTTAGAGCCTAGCAAAAATCTAAACTAACCAAGTATTAAATATATGACCCAAAAGTGCCCACAGCCAGAACAATGTCTCTGGTGATGTTTCATTAACATCAGCCAATATACAAGTGGCCAGGTAGGAATGACGCCTGCCACCCCTCCTGTGTTAGTTAGCTGCCTGACACGTGGGAGTTATCCACAAGACTGAATATCTTCCAGGGTTTAGGCAACTGGCAAAACGAAACTACTTTCTACATCACCAGGGCTTCAGCTTTTAGAAAACAAGTTTTGGGGAATAAGCAAAAACAAAGAAACACAAAAGATATTTGCTGCTGTTTTGGGTTCTGTTTACTAATCTGATCATGATAATGATTCTAATTTCTAATTAGAAAAGTTCTATTAATCAGTACCAACAGACACAATAAAAAATCAATGCAAATTGTGAAATGCAGCATTTGTTGTTTCCTTCAGATATGACTGTGTTTAAAAACCCAGTAATAGAAAACACTTGCCAAATTCATTTAGTCTCTGACTGAGGCACACATATGTGATCTTCTAATTTACAGCTTGCATGTACAGATGTTCACACTTAGTAAAAGGGCTTCTTAATAGCTTTTTTTAATTAAAAGTGTGTTGATAATAGGTGTTTTAAACATATCCAAACAACACAGCTGAACTGACAAATGCCTGTCTCATGCCCCACCATGCCTCACATTGTGGCAGGAGTTTATGGGGCAGAAAAGGTTCTGTGATTGAGTCGCATGTATGTAGAATAAATGTTACTCCCAAAGCTTCCATATCAAATCTTTCATTATTCTTTTCTCTGTGATCTTTTTCCAAGTAGAAAATGTTAGACCGCTACTAAGTTTATGTAGCCGAAAGCAGAGCCACACAGCCGTTGCTTGGTGCTTGCATTTTTTTCCCTCCGTAAAACTTTGAACCCCATCCAGCTTTGACACACTGCCTCTTCGGTTAATAACTATCAAGTTTCCCCTTGTCTCCTGTCTGCTTTTCTGTGAGGCAATTGCGCACTCAGCACCCCGAGATAATAACACACATCTATAAGATAAAAGCAATGGCATTAATGTAATTGTCTGCCTCTCTCTCTTTAGCCTAATCTTTTTTTTCCCTTCAGTTTTGACTGCCTGTGTGACACCTGTTTTTGTCTCCTCTGATCCTACGACAGGTTTTCCGCTGACAAGGGTTTTGCCTGACAGAGATTCTGAAGACAAGAACATAATAAAATATGAAGAACTGCTTGTCAGAGTTTCTGCCAATGCTCACATGAAATAGATAGAGGGGGAAAAAAGACTTTTTTTCAGAGGCCCTGTGATGGTCCCGTTTGGCATGTCAGAAAAAGGATCTCCCTAGCCAAGCTCTCCAAGCCAAACAGGTGTTTTCTTTTATGTTAGAAGTTGATTTGTTTTTTAATTTTTACTGATAGTGGAAAACTTCATCAGCCAAGGGGGAAAGCAATACTCTCATATTATTGCAGGGAAAGGATTTTGAAAGAACTACCAACTAAAACTAAGTTTTTTTTTTTACTCTAGACTGTATATTTTAAATGAAACAAAAATTCCAACACCTTTCAATGATCCAACAGAGCTAATGTTCTTAAAATGCATTTCCTAGGTAGTGGAGCTATAAAACCTTCCATATACCCCTCCCTCATTCTGCTGTCAAAAAACTTAGAGAAAAATTAAAGGAAGAACAGAGTGAAGATTCAAGGGGAATGAAGCAATGAGAATTAAGACAAGGAACCAGCAGCCTTGTTTATCACAGCAAGGGACTTCTGGGAAAGAGACAGAGACATACAGAAAAAATAAATTTCCATAAACCTTTGTCTTATGTAACACAGAAGCATCACAAAAATGAAGTATCCTTTTCAGGGGAGGATGGCATCATACAGAAACTAGCCTCCTGTAAGTGGACCATACAGAAACTAGCTTCCTGTAACCCAGTGGTAGGGCACTCAAAGCACATACACGAGTACTCACTCACTCTGTGAGTGCAGATCAGGGAGTTGGAGGAGCAGGAAATTGCTCCTCTCCCATGAACAGGGCACCATGGGAAGGACTACACATGTTTAATCCTGTGGAGACGCTAAAGTGGGAGGCTCTGGGGAAGAGTTCACAGTGACCATAGGAGACTAGAGCCTGAACTGAGGCTTTCAGGTTTTCAGGTCAGTTCTAACCACTCTGCTACCAGCCCATTTCAACCTAAGATTGGGTTTTCTAAGTTCAGGCTATTATGCCCAGACAGCCTCCAACAGCATGGTGACAGTAATAGGATTCAACAATTTGGGGGTGAGGGTGGGAGAGCAGAGGTTTATATATCCTGGGCTGACCCTGTGTATCCTGGGCTAGCCCTGTGTATCCTGGGCTGATCCTGTGTATCCTGGGCTGGCCCTGTGTGTCCTGAGCTGGCTCTGTGTGTCCTGGGCTGGCCCTGTGTGTCCTGGGCTGGCCCTGTGTGTCCTGGGCTGGCTCTGTGTGTCCTGGGCTGGCCCTGTGTATCCTGGGCTGGCCCTGTGTATCCTGGGATGATCCTGTGTATCCTGGGCTGGCCCTATGTATCCTGGGCTGACCTTGTGTGTCCTGGGCTGGCCCTGTGAGTCCTGGGCTGGCCCTGTGTATCCTGGGCTGGCCTTGAACTAACAATGACTCAAAGGATGACCTTGAAGAACTGATCCTCACAGCCTCTACCTCCTGAGTGCTGAAATTGCAGACATGTTTTATGTGGTGCTGGGGACTGACCCCAGTACTTTGTGCATGGCAAGAAAGCCAGTACCAACTGAACTACATCCCTAGGCCCTCGAGGTACTTTTTAAATTGCAACTTCTCTACTTTTACTGATGAAAGCAGAAAAAGAAAAAAAAAAGGACAAAATTACATATATCAGAGAGGTTGACATGTAGACAATACAGGAATGCTTCTTATGGATAATTTTGTATTTTTTAAGATAGTACCTCCCAAACCTAGTTTACACTTATACTTACAGCACATCTCAGTTTGAATTTGCCACATTTCAAGGGCTCAAAGGAAGGGTTCTTATTGGACATCCAGGTCTAGCATTGACATCGCTTTTGGTGGTCAAATGAATCCAAGACCCAGATAAACTGCCATTTAAATCGGATGAGTTTGTAACCCCACACCTTGTGTCACAATTCACCACCAACAAGCTGGGAAACTCACGAGGTAGGTCAACGTGGAACTTCCACTGCTACTGGAGAGCCACAGAAAAGAGAATGCAACATAGCTACCAGACCTCATAACAGACACCCCTCATCATCTACTCAGAACTGACAGTTATTACGTTTCTAACACAAAAATAATTTGAGTATATGATCACAAAAGATTGACTTGGAGAGATCTGAAGGGTGCAAACACTTGGCAAAAAAAAAAAAAAGATTGGGATGCAGACACAATACTTAAGGACTCTCAGCATAGCATACATGTGAGAATTCTCTGTGAGATAGTATTCCTATCGCAGTTCCATGGAGTGGAGGGAAACTGGAGGAAGCCACCGATTATGATATAACGGAGAGACAGAATGATGGGGAGCATCAACACTGCATGATCCTGCGT
Source organism: Mesocricetus auratus (assembly GCF_017639785.1). NCBI lineage: Eukaryota > Metazoa > Chordata > Mammalia > Rodentia > Cricetidae > Mesocricetus > Mesocricetus auratus. Next base: position 53,875,478 of record NW_024429197.1, on the reverse strand, counting down.
GAGTCCTTGGACCCAGGCGAAGAGACTAGTTTATGTGAATAGTGCATCTGCTAAAAGGAGAGGAGCGGAGGGTGTTTCATTTATCACCCCTTCAATTTGTGTTCTGCTTAACCTGGTGAACTCTAGTTAATTAAGATGCTCCTATAAACAATTAAGCTTCCTGTAGGATCGTTAGCAAGATATAAAAATTTATGATGTCATAAAATGCAATAAAATGATAAAGTAGTGATGGATAAAACACCCATCAAAATGTTCACATGCAAAAGGATAGGTGTGAACATAGGTAAAAAGCAGCTTTTACTAACCGATAACTACGCCACTTTGTTATCGTTTGCCCAACAAACGCATATATATACTACAATTCATTTTAACTGGTCTATACTTCTCACAAAGTGACTCCTGGGGTAAAGCTCTCTGTACCTCTGTTCAAATACAGCTCATATCGCATGCTAGGGGTATGAACATGTACAGTTGCCCTAGAGTTCCTGGAGGAAAAGACTGTCCCTAAATACAGAGTGCCCCTGGGCACAACAGCCAAGATAACTAGTACAGAACTCAACACTGAAGAAAACTCCTTCTATACGACACTTCAAGAAACTCTTGTTTTTGTCTTTGAGACAGGATTTCACGTATACCAGGCTGGCCTCAAGTTTACCATGTAGCTGAGAATGACCATGAACTTCTGATTCTCCTGCCTCTACCTCCTAAGTGCTAAAATTCTTAGGTATTCTCATAAATGTTGATGTTTAGACTCACTTTATTGACTTCATATTAGGAATTGCTGCTAAAATTCTTGTGCCAGAACATTAGGTAAACTCCCATCTTATTTTATCCTCCTTCAAACCACTGTGATATTTAATCACATCCCTATTATTATTTGAATTTGCACATAAAAGAGTTTGAAACACAGGAAAGACAGTACTCTGCCTACAGCTATCTTTTAACTAGCCAACTTTGATATAGCATATCTGTTGTTCTGATTTAGTAAGTAAAACAACTAACACTTTAGCAGGATTTACTATGTACAAATCATATGGATTAGTACAGTTAATCTTAGAAGAACCTTGTGTAGAAGCTTTCATCATTTATATTTCACAGGTAAATGAGAAAAATATAATTACATAACCTGGAAAAGATTCTGACAGCCAATGCTAGAGCAAGTTGAAAGCCCCCTCATTCAACAGCTGTCCCTTTAACTCATTTCCAGCATTCTCTCTCTAACTGATATAGAGCTTTTTCATGATCTGAGACAGAGATCTGTATACTTCAGTTTCACCCAGGAAGCCTCTGACCAGTAAGCCAGCACTGATTGCACCCAGGACACTAGATCTTGCAACACTCATGCTACAACCCATTACAAAAACATCTGAGAAGCTAGCAGGCAGAAGGCCCAGGACTTTGAAAAGGAGGTACTGTTTGAGCTCTGCTGTAAGAAAATTTAAGTTCAAGGCAACATCTGAAAGGTGGGCTGGCTGAGAGAGCAATGGGAACAAGCCGCTGAAGGACTCAATGAGAGGATAGCCTGTGCCATGAATCAAGCAGAAGTCTTTGCTTCAGGGTGTCCTCCCTTTACGGCTTATCAGCCCTGATCAGGGAGGAGAGGAGAGGAGAGAGCAGAAGAGGGCACTGTGCCCTCAGGTCAAGCAACAGCCTCATGTGCCAGGCAGGAAATGGCCTTGTTTTAACTATCTCAAGTGAAGTAAGTGCAAAAATGTTCAAGGACTTTCCTCATGGAGAGACCAGGACCATCAACAGAGTGCAGGGGCAGCAAACGCTGGTTTCTCTAACAAAAGAATTTTGCAGCTATGTACAACCAGGTTCTAGTACATTCTCTAGAAGAAACAGGCCTACTAGAAAGAGAAATTCTTCTAAGCAGACACTGGGTTAGCTCCCTTTCCAGTCCAGCACACCTTTAAAGGCGTGCACCACGGGTCTCTATCCATGTGCTGCTGACCCAAGCCTGGTGATAAAATACTTTATGCATACATTTAATCAGCAGTTAGTGGTAGATGGTCCAGGTGATGCAAGCCTTCTCACTAAAACTAAAGACACCAAAGGGTTTAGATAAAATATGGGTAGGAAAGAAGCAGGTTTGATTAAGAATAATTAAAGTAACAATGTAGGGTTGTATTTCCCTAATAAACTTCAAGCAATAAATGGAGATCACATTAGTAGAACATAATAAAGAAGTGGTCGCAAGAATTCCAGTGCGACAACATTTTTATAGGGAGGCATCAGCCAAGAGATACAACACTCATCTCAATGCAGATCACCTGGAAGTGAATGAAAACTTTTAGCATTCATTCAGCTTGGTAGGAGAGTATTCTGTCCTTTTCTCAATGCTAAAGTAGTCTATAAGGAAAATAATTTGTACTCTGCATGCTGCTATGAAATTCACTTTGTATTATACTGTTCACTGATCAATTCTCTGGTTCTTTCCAAACGTCCCTCTAAAACATCTGTCAAACTCACAAGCAGCAAAACTGATTCTGATTGGATGAAAGGTAAAATGAAGACAGCGTGAACAAATAATTACTACTAGGTCAGAAAAGGGAAAAATTAAATAAATTACATTTCTAAAAAGCACACATTTTTATCAGCTATGAAACTTATGTATTCACCATTGTATGAAAACAACTTCACAACGGTCTTGGCTTATAATTAAATGTTTTCTAAAAACCATTTTACATTTGCTACTTTACCCTCTGATTTTAAAGGTTTAGAAATAATGTCTTCATCTGGACTGTGGACTCTAGAATTCGTATACAAGTAATAGACAACAAATGGCTCTGCCCGTTTCACAAAGGCAACAGCTCCTGTTGGTGACAGGTCTCCTGACAGCCAGTTCAGAGGGAGAATGGAGAAGAGTCACCTCCTTGCTCTCATCCACCTTCACCCAGCACCAAGTCGATTTTTTTAAGATTATGCCAAATCTTTGACTGAAGACTCAAGTCTGCAAGTGGTTGTTGGAAGGCTGCATGTCTAGTGTTAGAAGAGAGAGTCAGAATATAAACTGAATTTCTACCAACAAAAATGTATCACAAGAAAAGGGGCCTGTTAATGCTCACATCTTTATATTTTATTTACATTTTTGCACCAGCAAGGTTGGCCTTGTAGGAAAACTCCACTTCCAAAACTCACTCAAATCATTGTGGGCAAATGGAAGAGAGGTACAGGGAGACAATGCAAGACAGATGGGAATAACAGGAGTAAAGTGAACTAGGTGGCAGGATGTGACAGTCCTTTGTAAGGACTCTGAGTAGAAACAGGACAGAATTAGAAGCCCTAAGCCCATCAACTTAGTTATTATATACATCAGGTGGCTATCCCATACCAAGAAAACAAGTTTGTTTTTTAAAAATTTGAATCCAACAAGCCTTGTTTTCTATTGGTCAAATGGGGAATATAGGAAATCATTTTTTAACTTTGACTCGGTAGGAAACTCTACTAGCATCCAATAACTGTTCTGAGCGCCCCTACCCAGACTCATTAGTGCTAAAGATTTCAAGGAAGTAATTCGGAAGGAGCATTGCTGCCCCCTAAGTTAGTTCACACCCAAGTTTTGAGAGGATGAATTAATCTCTTCTCAAATATTTAAAAACATCTCTCCAAGGTTTTTTGAAGGCAGTTAATGTCTTCAACTCAAGCAAGTTTAAGAAGCAATCTGTAGTAGGGCTATGGATTATGCACACATTCAAACATGCACATATGTGTGTGAGTCTGTGTATTTGCACATGGAGGCATGCACATGTTATACAATGACACATAAAACCCAACACGTTAGAAATTAATAACAAAAGAGATGTCAGAAGACATTCAAAAGACAGCAAATTTTTTCTAACTTTTTTCTTTAAATAGAGAATGTGTGAGTTAGGCACTTGGTTATCTGTAAGCAGCAAGTATTCCTGTTAGCATGTGCATGTATATGTGCATGAATTTGTGTTTTAAACACCACAGTAACAAGCAGAATGCAACCAATGCTACCATGAGACAGTACTGTGTGGTAGTGTCGTGTCTCTCTGTCTCACACACTTCTGGAAAGAAATCACACACTAGAGAGGCCAAGTCACCTCCTCCTTGTCCCACACAGAGGACACTGTGTGGGTAAGGCAGCCAGAAGACTGCTATGTCTCACCTGAGCAGAAATAATTGGAGACATGATTTCAGGGTTTCTGTGCAGGGGGAGGGAATGAAGCAATTAGTGGAAATGCTAAGGGCAAAGTGAGTGGGCGCTCTCATCCCTCTGCCAACTCCAAGGCTGGGAGCCAACCCTCACTGTCATACTTGCCCTAATGAAGAGGGAAGGGTGGGCTCTGCAAATCCCTGGTATGCATTTCAAGTTATGTACAGATATGTCCATACTATGAGGTAGAAGAAAGGTCAAGATGATCACCGTGAGGGAAACAACTGGGATTAATTTTACTTAGATCTGAGAAACCCTAAAATTAGTATCTTAGCAAAAGCATTTGTAATAATACAGTAGGGAAAGTAGTTTACTGTAATAGAAACATCCTATTCAAGATGATTAAAAACTCAAAAATCCTTCAAAAAATTTTTTTAAAAACTTCACTGGCCAGGACTAAAACATGTTTTTCAGGAAGGAAAAAAACCAGCATTTGTGTTTTACTACCCAACTAATGTAATCGGCACATGGAAGTAGATACATAAAACAAATTCTAGTGACATGGTCAACTGCTTGTCTCTCCAGTCTCCTACAGCAGACAGATGATGCTAATACAAGAAAGCTCTGGATGGAAAATAAAAGCCCTTTGTTTAATTATTAACCCCTCCTACTGTTCAACTTCTGCCCAGTATGTATTTTCACATAGAATGTTTATTGAAGCCTTCATGTCATCACTAGTTTACCACTATAAGATTATAAAGTAGCATTTGACAGGAGAACTCAGGACTTCACAAATGCTTAACTACATACTCTAGCACTGAACTACACCTTCAACATTAAAACACTGCTATTAGTACCGTAATTTAGAAGTAAGAAAACTGAGGGTCACGTTAAGTAACACACCATTAAAGTAGAGAGACCCTTAGAAGCACCTACATCACCCTGCCTTCAATGACTTCATGTGATGGGTAAGGAGCATAAAGTCTCTATTTTCTAGCAAAACCAATACTTCCAGCTAGGCACAGTGGTTCTATCCAAACCCTCAGTGAGGCAAAGCAGTGTGTTGTCTCTATAATCCCAGCACAGCAAAGACTGGAGGATCATGAGCTTATGAGTGCATACTTAGATGCACAAAGACACACAGACAGACACCCACACACAGGCATACACAAACACACACAAATTTCTTACAGGAAATACAAAGGATGTCTAAAAGCTGTCATAGATCAATTCATGCTCCCCCAAAATTTATATACTAGAAGCCACAACTTGTTATATTGGAATGTAGCTATGTTTGGAATATATAGCCTTAAAAGATGCAATGAGACCCTTGGGGTGGCCCTCAGCAACAAGTCTGACTGGTGCCCTTGTAAAAAGATGAAGTCCAGAAGCACTAGAGGCGAAGACCATGCTAGTTGAGCCATCTAAAGACTAAAATGCCCTCAGAATAAAAGTAAGTCTGCTAACAACTTACCTCTAGGACCCTTCTTCCAGAGCTACAAGAACATAAACTTCTGTTGTCTAAGACACCCAGCCACCTCAGAACAGTCTATGCCCACACTACCCCATCATCCTTCATGGTTCAGGAAGTTGTAAGCTAGAGGCCCTAGGAAACCAACACAGGGGAAATGTCATTTAGCAGCACGCAGTCTGCCACCACAGCAGCGGCTTCACTGGTCTAAGTATTAAACATCTTGGTTTTGGTAATGAAGCTGGGAAGGGTTCTATCCCTCAAGGACAGATTGCAGATTGTGCTTGTGTCACCTAAGCATACTCCTTCCAATGTCTTTCCCTTATGCTACTATCTCTCTCATGGAAACACAGCTGAGAGGTTCCTACAACTCCAACACACATGCCCAAACAAGTGAGGTACATGATAAATTAAAAGCATTTCAAGACATGGCCTGGTGGCGTTACCTCAGATCTTGCTAGAATAACATGACATTTATAAAAAATACAACCCACTGAATGTTTGGCACTGCTGGGGAATGAAGAGTATGTCCACTTAAGAGCCAATACCCGAGGCTGTCAAAAAACTCAAGCCAGAGTTTCTTCTATAAACATTACCTATCTTTTAAAATTACACAGTCTAGGAGGTGGAGAAAATGTCTGCTTATTTCCATGTCTCCTTTTGCTTAAATACAATAAACATAAACCACATGCAATAATATGTTAGATATGCAGTAAAACCACGTTGATGGAACAGCACTTTGTACCTGGCAAACAATCCCCACACTAGACTCTTCATTGGGCCACCCTCACTCCAATGACACCTACACACAGTGCAGTCTTTAACAACATGGGCCTCCTCTAATCCCAGGGCACACTGATGGGGTATTTACAGGTTACATTTCCAGATACCAGCCGCTCACTCACCCTCCTTAAACCCTACAGAACTTAACATCTGGAAGGATAAACTCAGCACACACGACAAGGGCGTGCAGTCACTGAGGAGGAGTTCCCAAGCAAGGAAGATTTGCCAGATTCCCTCTGAGGTCCAGTCCCTGAAAGGCCAACTGTGGTATGTTTGAGTTTCCATCAGGCCTGGTACTTGTTGGCTGCTGCTATGCTCAGTATGAACCCCACTGCCCAAGTATTCTATAAACATCTCGCCCTTCTGCCGAGAGCTGCCTGCCTAGTCTTTCTTCCTGGGAAGGAGAATATGCTATTTGAGAGCTGTAGGATGAATGTTAACTAACACTTGGAACACAGCTAACTGCTCTCTTTTCCAGGTCAACAACTACTCTTAAAACAACAACAACAATAACACTGCACATGCACACATGTGGGTGCACACACAGAGACATAACAAGAACAAAAGAAAGAGGAATCTAGATTTTTCTCACCATGTGCCACCCAGCCATGTTTACACTGATCACAAGTCCGAAGGTTAATCTTCCCCGGCTGGAAACACTCACACGTGCAATTTACCAGTGTGCAGCGGATGGCCTGAAAACAGAGAGCAGAAGACAATCAGCATCGGTTCCAAAGCAATTCGTTTCTCATTGATTTCAGCAAATAGTACCCATCTTTACCTTTAAAGGTTCTATGTTGGTAAAGTTCTGAAGACTTTTGAAAGTAAATTTTACATCAAAATATTTTACAACAAAGGGTTGAGAAAGCAAAGCTCATTCACGAGCACAACAGTTTAAAGCCTTTAAGTACAGAGGTAAAACAAGGGGAGACCACGTGGATAAAGGATTATGTTTCCAAAGGATTTCTAACACTGAATCTCCAAAAGAAAAACAAGTCTGCTGCTGCTGTGTATGTTTATTTTATTCAGCTACTCCACAATGATGCAAAACAGAGAGTACATACTCAAGAAGATACCAATCAAATATTGGCCAAGGGAAATGTATAAAAAAGCAAAATATGGCAGACAAAAAATATTAGAAAATCCCTCTTATTAGCTTTCATTTAAATGCATATAATTATTTATCATTTCCCAATTTCTTGTTTTTTTACTTACTGATTCTAGTTTCATTCCTATTTTAAAACAAAAGCAATTTTTTATCTTAATAATGACACGAAAATAAATTGAAACTTTATTTTGAGATCAGATATAAAACAGAAAAATGTTTACATGGAGACTCTACACTTGGAAAAGTACAATTCTATCCTAGAAAACACACACACACATGTCTTTCAATTCTGTATAAGCAATTTAAAAATAATCTCACCAGTCATATTATAAAGTGAATTCTTAGAAAGCTCCATAAATGGAGCATAACTTTCCTTGACTGAAACCCATGCTTATAAACTGTACTAAACGTGCTGACCTGTGCCAGAAGACACCAGTTAATACATTTACCTTATATATATGACTTTTGGGTGCATGGAAATTCTAGAAGCAGGAGGGATTTAACTTGATCACTAACCTATTAAAATCTACTGTGACTATCTGAACTTCTGGAAAACATCTCCTAGAGATTTAGATATAATCAAGGATGATAGGGATGGGGTGGGGATCCTTCAAGAAGTTTTACCTGAAAGTGCAGATAGGTACTTGATAGCTACACTTACATACTCCAAAAGCTCAACTTCCCAAAAGCATTTGGGTTACAACATAAACTATTTCCCTTGTATCAGTGTTCTAGATACTATAAACATGTTTGTGCCAACTCTGTCTGCAAAGATCTACTCAATGGATTTCTCCCTACTTACAGGCCATGCAGGATTAGACTTTTTGTTTCACAAATGAATGCTCTCTCTGTGGGTGCCTCCTTATTTCAGAAGTGACAGTCCTCAGCCTATACTCCCTCAGGCTTAATTCTCCCTTCTGTTCCACACTAAAGAAATACCTAATTGCGCAATCCATCTGATATTTCAGAGTTCCTTTTAATGTCAGTCATCAGATTGTACCTAATCTAGGTTACAAAAGTTGGGTGCGTGTTTTAGTGATTAAAGGAGTAGATGGGCATGAGGAGAAATACTCTTCTAATACTCTTCCAGTTCCCATACTAAGATATATCAGAACATGTTTGCAAACAGCTTAGTCCCATAACATGCTGATTGAGTAATGATCTCAAGATGTTGTTGTACTATGACCAAAACAAAAGTTTAGGCTACAATGTTTCCACTAAAAACAGGGTGCTTTACAAAGTATCCAGTTATAAGCTCAGATATGGAGACTATATTAACATTAAAAATACTTGAAGTACATTAGTAAATAATTTTTAAAGCCTCGGATTTATCAAAATCGAGGAGTGTGTAATAAAAGGAAATGATATTCCAAGGACAATATTTGACTCTAGGATAAAACAGTATGTTACACACACACACACACACACACACACACACACACACACACACACGCATGCGCGCACGTATGAAATTAGCACTGGCTAACTCATTCATTCATTCAGAACTATTTTAATAACCTGATCCATCTGATTCATCTGGGAATTCAATCTTCATCTGGTTCATGGGGGAATTAAATCTTTTCAAATGCTTTCTTAAGATTTTATGGATCCGATTCCTTTTACATGCAAATACAAAACACTGGAGCACCCCAACCCTTTTATATATTAACACTTGGGCCCCGGAAGAGGCATTTTGTATTTCTATAAATTCCAGAAAATCTATCTTTTTAAAACTCAGACTTGCACAGACCACAATTCCTCACTAAAGGTATTACATATACTTAAACAATACAGTTTAATACATATTTTGAGTAAGAGACTACTGTGGCTTCAGAGGATGCTTTGTTTTAAATAATGTTTTTGCAATGGCATAAAACTTTGACATACTATTTATTCACAACAGAACAGACCCAATGCAGGAACACTTACAGAATAGGCTGTCCTACACTATCAGATCTGGTTAAGCCTCAGAAGTGGCCATGTGCTTCAGGGAGACAGTGGGAAGGGCTGCAGTGGAAGGGCCTTCAGTCCTCTTGAGCATCTTCCACTCCTCCCTTAGCTAACGATGGAGGACTTCTCCTCTGCTGGGAACCCTCACAGACCTGTACACACTGCACAGTCTGAATGAGACGCTGGAACACCAGAAGGGAGGAAGGTCGCAGAAGCTTCAGCCAGCTAGTCCTACTTCTTTCTGCAGGAAGCAGAGTTCAGGCTGGCTAACACGGACCTATCTGCAGGAGCTCACATACCCCCTCACCTACCTTGTAACTCGCCCACTCAGCTCTCAAGAACATGCTGCAGGAGCTACCCTATCCCTCTAACCTACCTTGTAACTCTTCCCATCTACTTTCAAGAACAGCAAGAAACATGTAAACCCACAGCGCCTTGAAATTAATCGCCCCTGCTTACCTTTACCGTGGGTTTCTTGAAAGAGAAATCTATGCATGCCCAAATCCATGTCTCTACTTCCTCATGCCATCTACACTGGAATTCTGCCAACTGCATTTTGTCCACAGGCTCTTGAAGCTGCATTCTCTGAAGCAATGCTCTCAGTACATTTGGTTCCTCTTTTAGTCTTCTCTTCCTCCTAGACCTTGGGGCAACTTACAATACTAACTTGCCTTCATTCCCAAGTAGCAGAGACTGACTATCCAGCTTTTCAGGAAGCAACTTATCTTTCACCACTGTAAATAAACACAGGTTCTGCCCATGACCAGGTTCTTCATTCTTAATTTGGCAATTCCACTCTCTCCTACATATCAGCATCATGCAAACAACATCACTTCGGAGCCAGTCACTGTATTAAGTGGCAAGACATGAATGACAGAGTCCTTATGTGCAAGGCTTGCCAACTTGGTATTTGCAGGCAGTGGGCTTGCAGACCCCAAGAATAAGAGTTCTTAAACAGGGTAGAGAACTACCATCTATTCCTCTCTATTCTTCCATCCAAATACAATCACTTCTTACTGTGCATTACTATTAATAACAGCTAGATTAATTAATTGAATGTTGTACCATTTTCCAGGCAATGTACTAGATAACTTACCAAGAAAAGACTATGAGCTTGACTCCCTTACTCCTTTCCTGTCACATATGTGGGACCTGAAGTGATAACTAAGTACCTTGCCGGAAGTCACCCGGGCATCTCAAACACAGGTGTATGTCTGAGTGCTCTGCACCAATGGCTAGCGATCACCAAGGGCTGTTCCTGCTCAGAGAGTCTGTCACAGAGCAGTTTCATTGACTTATGTCTCACTCCAAAATTCATCTGTCCTTGATTTTCCTGGCCTTCCACTCTCATTTGTTAATACCTGAATTCCAGTTGTGTTTTCCCTAGACCATTCAAAATGGCTCCTAATTAATTTGTTCGTTCTTCTTTTCTCCTTGTCAAACCAACTTTCTCTCCACTTGGTCCTACTGTATGGGGATTGCTTTATTTATTATCTTTGCCTTATCATCAGTTTCTTATTTTTGACAGCAGAGCTCATCCAATGTCTTTTCTTCCCTTTCATTACGTTTGCTCATTGTATTTGTGGTATGGTGTGTGTGTGTGTGTGTGTGTGTGTGTGCACGTGCGTGTGCGTGCACACGTGCATGTGCAACGGCTTACTCAAGTATGCATCTATGCTCTATAGTGCACACATAGAAGTAAGGACAACTTTATAGGAATTGGTTTTCTCCTTCCACCCTGCGGGTTCCAGAGAGCTGATTTAGGTCATCAGACTTGGCAATGAGTCATCCTCAGCTACATATGAATATGAAACCAGAAAGATATGCATGAGATTCTCAAAAAAATGGAGGTATGGAGTTCATCGAGCACCCTTTTTCATCTATTAATAATGGTTACCATGAATTACATGGTAATTTTGTCAAAGGATTTCATTAATCTACATAAGGCATAGGGTACCCTGGCTGGATAGGTTAAAGCTCAACAAATGACAACTATTGATGATCTCAAGAAACTTTCTGGATATATATAGGAATAGTTCATATTTTCACTTAGGAATCTTCCTACTGTATTAAATTCTATTCCAGTATTTTGTCAAATATGTAACATATATTTAATACTAATAAATCAGTGACTGCATACATATGTATATTTATATATAATCAGGTTAAGCTAATGACAAATATTATTATTTCCATTTAAAGGCTCTAAAATGATATTAGTGGAGGAACTCTACCAATTACTATTCACTGTGTTCCTCTACCTATAGCACAATAGGGGAAGTGTACAGACTCAAATGTGTATCAGGAACAGTAGCAGTAACTCACAAATGCATAGTTCCATCTAGTTGGGATGCTGAGGCAAGAGGGTTGCTTAAGTCCAGGGGTTTAACAGTGAACTGGACAATGTAAGCAAGACCCATCTGAAAAAGGCACACATGAAACCTGAAAGATAGTTGGTAAACAAAGTAGTGACATGGGTTTTAATATTAAATAAGGATATAGTTTTGAGGTATTCTGGCTCAACCCCAAAAAATCTATTCAAACCCTGATTTGACTATCGGTGAAACAAGACTGGTTTCATTACACTAGCTGGCTCTAACTCTGAGACTATATAGACCAAATATTAGGGTTCCTACAAAGGACATTTCCCGGGAAAGCAAACTGTTGTTCCGTTAATACTGTAACTAACAAAGGAATTACACACAAGCTAATGAACTGGATAGTTGCCCTTTATGAAGAACAAACTACCCAAGTCACCTGACACAAAATAACACGCAAAATAAGGCCACGAGGCAAACACACATGTAAAACATACATGCAGGAGCAATCACAGTGAGAGGGTGGGGCTCTTGGATCTAGTTCTGGATTTTAACTTTCCACCAACCTCCCCACCCACCAAAAGACATAACAAAACAAATTAGCAGGGCACTCTTTCTTAGTGGTTGAAACTCTGGCCAAACTCTCATATGTAACTAAATATTTTTTTTTTAATTCACATTCTCATAGTCTATTTTCTGGGGGCAAAAAGGAGGGTTTGCAACTTGAGTTATAAAATTTTTCTTGAAAAATTAATCCAGGCTTTTAATACTGAAGCATACAACTCACATCAACCTTCAATTAGGGGAAATGCTGTTGTGAGGCAGCACTCATCCCACCACTCGTCTCTGCTGTGAGTCAGGCACTATAACGTTTGGGTGGACAGCAGAGGCTGCAGTGAGCAGCCTCACCTCTGTTACCAGTTCACCACCAGAGCCGAGGATGAAACCTGGGGCCTCCAACACACTAAGCAAGCACTCTACTGCTGACTTCTACTCTCAGCACGTAAGCAATTGACTTTTACTAGGTTTTGTCTGTTTCATTTCTTTTTATTTTCTTTTGAGACAGGGCTTCTCTGCATAACAGCTCTAGCTGTCCTGGAACTAGCTCTGTAGACCAGGCTGGCCTTGAACTCACTGAGATCCAAATGCCCCTACCTCCTGAGTGCTAGTATTAAAAGCTTGCACCACCACCCTCAACCTTCTAATTTAAAAATTACACACACGAGCCGGGCGGTGGTGGCGCACACCTTTAATCCCAGCACTCGGGAGGCAGAGGCAGGCAGTTGTCCGTGAGTTCGAGGCCGGGCTGGACTGACAGCCTCCAAAACAACACAGAGAAACCCTGTTTTCTTGGTTACAAAACTCTTCCAAGTTGCAAATAAAGGTCTGCCTATCCTTTGGCCTAAAGGAGTTTACAATCCATATTGTAAATTAGGCAGTGTGTCAGTGGGCAGACATAGACTATGTCCCCAAAGACTTTATACAGTTATAAAGATCATATCCAAACATACTCCCTTTTTCTCAACAACCTAAAAAATCCTATATAGTTCTGGCAATGAGACTATCACAAAAGTCGTTATAGTACCCATTATTCTACAAAGAAAGAAATCTTAGATTGAATAAGTAACACACATGGTTTACAATTAGTGATTATCAGTGATTATAAAGCTTATCTATGCTAAGGGTTTACAGCTTCTTCAGCTCTAAGACAAATGCTGCTATACTCAGGATGGATGAGTAATGGCTACAAATAGGAGAAACAACATTGTTATTTTAACACTATTTAAAAACTTGTTTAGTGAAAAGTTATGGTAAACATACATATTATGTGCTAGTAACCTAACTTGAAAATGAAAAAAATAGATAAATGTTCTTATTTTGCCTAATTTTTTCATGTATTATGAAAAATAGTAGGTGGCAAATGATCACTTTACTGTAACTGTGTGCTCAGAGAATCTTTTTTTTTTTTGTCTTTTCAACAGAAAATACATCAACCTTGCACATGCTCCAGATGAAAAAAGTCTGCTGGACTCACCACAAAGGGAAGGTACCATTGGTTTAAACAGTAGACACTTTGTTAAACACAAAAGGTTATACAAATCAAAGATGAATAAGGTTGAAAAAAAGAAAAATTATGAACCAAGAAAATATACCATTTTTCATAATAAATGCTTTCAAAGTAACTCAAAGAGGTTCACCAGCAAAGTCAACCTTAGAACATTGACTACTGTTAAAATCAAGAGATACAAACCTCACTCTGACGTTTCTATTTTAAAAATACTGTTCTCTATCAACAGGTAGATAAAAATGTGATATATTCCTATTATGAAATATTACTTGGCCATAAAAAGTGATATATGCTAAAACCTAAACGGACATGGAATGCATCATGTTAATTTGAAGAAGCAAGAAGGCCCTAATGATACTGCATAACTCCATTCACATGAAGGGTCCACAGCAGGGAAACTGTACAGACAGAAGTACATTGATAGATGCCTAAAGCTTGGAGTGGGGGGTGATGGAATCAAAGCTAAAACACATGGAGTTACCTTTTGGATGATGAAAATGTTTACAAAATAAATTAATGATCATCTTACATAATTGTGAATATACAAAAAAAACCCACACTAAACCAAGTATTTTAATGGGCAGAGGGCATGGGGTGTGAAACACATCTCAATGAAGTCATTCATAAATGGGCACAGGAGATCTTGAACCAATTATGATTTTCAGTGATGCTGAATCATTAATTCCCTAAGATATTCTTTCACAGGAGACACAGTATAGCATGGTATCAGTATCTGTCTTCCACCCAGTGCTAATTTGCCATTTAAATACTAAATGAACTAATACACAGAAGGTGAACAAGGGAATTTCAATGATACTTAAGTTTAAAAACATTTTTATTTCAAGATATTAAAACCTAATGTATCTGTTTTAAAAACTAGCATTTAAATGATTCCATTGTTCAGGAAAGTCCAGAACATCTTTTTAAACATTAGAGAGGGAGATCTCAATTATAATGCACAACCATAATTATATCAAGATTCTAAAAACTTTGAAGAGAATCTACTTAGAGATGGCAGTGGTGAATTCTGTCAAGCATAGGTTCATAGTATTGCTTGATTTACTATGATGGTAAACATGACTTCAGTCAAGGAACAAATTGAGTTTAGAGGGGAAGAAGCAAAGAGAAACCCCTAAACTTACAGGCATATCATTATACATGACTGCGAATAGTGCTATTACTGTGTGAATACCTAAACAGGGAGAAAGGAACACAGAGAGGCACATAAATTTTCAGACACAGATCCAATGAGCATCTGTAGTCATTACCTCACGATCATAGCCTACCATCAATCGACATGAGGAAGACCCCACTTAAATAATTTAAGAGTTCAGAGTAAAAATCAACAGCGGGATATAGCCAATTATATAAGGAAAATGCTTATGCTTCCGTGGCATCAAAGCATGTAAGCTTCTGAGTGTGGATGCACCCCCCAACCCTAATTAATCAGGTCAATAGTAATATAAACTATTTTGTTAGGCAATTAGTAATATTAGGAAAACAGAAAACGAAAAGGCATTTCAATTTGGGTAAAACATTTCAGTTTCTATCCTAACAGTTAACAATTCAGATATTCTATTCAGTGCTTGTATACTTGAAAATCTGACCGACTTTTTAGGCAGCCAGGATGACACAACTAGAAGAAAAAGACTCTTGCAATGGATACAAGTATCACTAAGACGAAAGAAGATAGCACACTTAGCAACAAAAGAACTACAGCCCAACAGCAATCAGAAGTATCACTAAGATGAAAGAAGATAGCACACTTAGCAACAAAAGAACTACAGCCCAACAGCAATTGGCATTTTTAATGGCACATAACTTTATATAAGGAGCCAAAATGTCCTGATACCATCTAAAAATTAATATTCACCTCGTTTTACTTTATGTTGAATCAGCGCTTGTGTCTTCCATTGATACACTTTTCATTCACTTTCACTAATGCAATTCAAAAGGTGGTAATGTGATTACACATCTCTGTGTCATTCATAAGAAACAATTACTAATGTGATAGGGAAGACATTAATCAAGAATTTTATAATTGTAATGTGATACAAGAAGGTTTATAAACCTTTTATATATACTTTATAAAAATCTCCTCCCTACTCTGCAAGAAGCAGGCCAATAAGAAACCCATGTCCTGTTTTTTCGGAGGCATCTTCAAATTCTGGGAAGAGGATGCAGTTTACACAATGATTCTGTACTTTGGTGGCCAGGCAGATAGGTTTAGGGATAATCCAAAACCTGTTGTGGCAGATGTAAGATAGCATCTCAAGTCAATGCTATTGTTCTTTCCCAAATGGCATACTAGGGTCCCCATTAAGAAAAATACACAGAATTTCCAGGCTGAGTAAATCCCAGAGTTTCATCCTTTTATAAGACAGCCTTGAGTTAATCCCCCATATAACAGAAGGAGGGAGGGGAGTAAGGAAGAGAGGAAAGGTGAAACCAGGGATGTGAAGAAATGAATATTCTACTAGATCCTTTCTTCAGTACAACAGATTTGATTATATTATTTAAGATCCCAAAGCACTCTAATCAATCCATTTATCAAGCAAGAGAGTAAGGTAAATGACTTTTTGACTAAATTTATTGCCCTAGGTTTGGGAAGAGTTCACTATAGTGAACTGACGGGACAGGAAAGTTGCTACATGTGGAATTTATCATTTCAAATGACAATTCCCCAAAACAAGAGAGGCACACTTGTGAGACTAATAATAGCCCATGTTTGTGCACTGCCATCAAGCTTACACAATACTTCAAACACATTCTCATGTTTAATCACTAAAATCCCTGAAGATAGATTCTTATTCAAACAAGACAAAAGAGTCCCCAAGAAGTCCCCAAGTAACCCAGCCGCAGCTAGTGAGCTGGACTGTTTCCACACAGCCCATGTCTGAAAAGAAAGCAAAAGGAGTTCACATTGTTGCCCCACCCTCAGTAAGTTGCAACAGGAATTTAACAGTCTTTAGATGTGAACCAAGCCATAGGAACGGGAAAAGGGCAAGTGCATGAAGGTTCCACAACTGGAAAGGGAGTACCCGTTATGCAGTTAGCTTACACTAGCCTATCTATCAACACTGGTACATTTTAAAGGAAGAGACCACAAACAGTATTTAATGGAGTTTAAATGGTCCTATTAAGAAATTTCAAGCTCTTGAACATAAGCGGAAATGCTTCCAAGGCATATGGCTTATTACAAGTCACCCTATTCATCCATGTCTTCAAAATGCCCACTAGTAAACACACACCAACAAATATTTTGTTACTTTGCATTGTGTACATATTGGTATATCACAGTTACCCCATAAGGATACGCTTCTTTGCTTAAATGCAGGTATCACCACAGGAATCACACCTATTACAGATAATGATAATAATATGAAGAACAGGCTGAGTGCCCTTACACATTATTAATGGTAGATGGTAGAATCCCTGGGTCTGTGCTGAGACATGTGCTGGATTCATTAGAGCTTTGTACAAATCAATGAGGGCACGTCTCTGCTTTTCCAGTAGCTGGAGTCACTGGAATTGTTCGAGCGAAGCCTCTCAGGCAATGCATTTAAACACACACACACACACACACACACACACACACACACAGAGAGAGAGAGAGAGAGAGAGAGAGAGAGAAAGAGACACAGAGAGACACAGAGAGAGATACAGAGAGAGACAGACAGACAACAGACAGACAGACAGACAGAGACAAAGAGACAGAGAGAAAGACAGACAGAGACAGAGAGAGAGAGACAGTGCTGTTTCTTCTTATTGGTAGTTTTTTTCAAATTAAAAGGACTATATTTAAACACCAAGAAAAAAATTTCCACAAATTTCATTAGAATCTACAAGCATCCAGGAATCTAAAAGCATCTGGGGTAAAATGTACCCCATAGTGTATTTTTCTCTTGTTCATTTTAAAGATTAGTTCATTTAAAAACCAAAAAGACATATCTTTACAGAGGAAGACAGCAAGATAGCTGCTAACAAAGCTCCCATACCACTGAGAAAAATCAAGAGACCTTTGCAACGGCTGTCATGAACTATGAGCTAACTCTTGAAAATTGAGAAATAAATAGAAATCCTGGTAGAGAAAAGGGGGTGTTCCAGAACAAGGTTAATGTCATCTTGGGCACATGGACTGGGTTCATGTGTGTGTCAGCTGAGTCTCCATAATGGGTGATAACAGCTTTGAAGCAGCTAATATGGTCCATTGGGTCAATAATCCATGAACTAAGAAGGATTTACTTGATAGACTCTAAATGGTTCATAAGAACTCAAAAATCACTCCATCAGATCAAAACTTCAATTTTCATATGTGCCTTTCTACAAATTAGTAAAAAAAAAAGTAATAATGACTCTGAATGACTTCAAGGTCTACCAGTTTAAAATTCAAAAAAGACTGTAGAAAAGGAAATAAAAATTAAATAAATGCCTTTTTGTAGGGTCAGCCAACTTATTTAAGATCAAGCTATATCTTAAGATAAGCTGACACACAATACGATCTGCTTTTCCATCCTCCTTCAGGCTGTTCATGCTCAGGATACAAACAAGGAGACACAAACATATGCATTTTCAGTTTCCCCTTCACATTCCTAAGCTTACTGTCATCGAGTAGATTTAAACACACAATTTCTAGGATGCCATCACCTCAAGTTGAAGACACATACTTTGGGCATTGGCATCACTTTTTATGTGTGTCAGGGTCTGTGGAGACAATCAGAGATGACCCATGGACACTGGGTAACAGAACAAACTACAGAAGGCAAACCTGTGAGAAATAAATATTCAACACTGAACAAGAAAGGAGTGTTGGTCCCATGCAGGCCAAAGCTGAGGTAGCCTGTGTTTACTGATTAACTCTATTTCTATCCATCTAGACTATTGAGAAATAACAAGCAGCCTTTAGTAAATTTCATTATATATTCACACTAGATGATAATGGCTTTAGATTAATTTTTAAAAAGTAAGCCTATCTACCTGAATGATGGCATTTACTAAGTTCATGGCTACAAAGAAAAGCACAGAAAAATGTTGCAAAAATATAATGATTCTAATTAAAATTCTTAGCTAGAAAGAATCCCCGTCCTAGGAAAGAAAATGTGATCTATCACCTCTCTCACTAAATGCTACTAGCCTCTCTTCATCACCAAGACAAGAGGAAATCACTTCTTCTTCTTTTTTCAAGAGTAACAATGAATAAAATAATAGATGTTTTCACATCCAAGTAGATTACCTATCGACATAAGTGCAGTCCTCTTAACTTCCACACAAGGGAAAGAAAAATTCCAATAATTCTGAAATAGACAGATAAAACTTTTCTCTATGGCTGTAGCCACATACTATTATATGTAACTGCTTATTTTTAAAAAGAGCCTTATTGGTGCTCTCTGAAGGATTTTCTTTTATACATTGCTTTATCCTATAATTTTGTCCCTGTTGGGCACGCTGCCTAAATTTAAACACAAACAGTCAAGCAATGAAGAAACATTAACACATTTACTGTGAACAAAAACTCCCAGTTGTACAGTGAAATTTTAATACATTTCAACTTATCTCTTTTACTAATGGGGAGAGTACAAACCCTGCAGGAATTCTCTCTGCAAACTGGTAATTACAGTAGACTCACTTTTTTTTTATAATGCATATGTATAGTCACACACACACACATACATACACAAAAAAAAACCTGGCTTCCCTTTTGATGTAGGTTAGAAAAGAAATGTTTTCAAAATTATGAAAATTGACAGCAATTCTGAAGGAAGGCATTATTTCACAGAAAAGTGTTCCTTCTCTGACTGCACGTGGACACAAGCAGACATATGTCTAGTTTACACACCAGAAAACACAAGCATCAGATGCATGTGCTTTGTCATAGGCTCCCGTAAATTTAGTGTACAGAATAAATCTGGTCCTGTTGGTTCAAAGCCTGCTCTGACTTTCACAAAGAGGTGGCATTCTTCCCTCTCATACCTATTGTCCCAAGTTTGTCCTCTCCTGCTTTGGGGACTGAAACCTCAGTTTTGAGGTGTCATGGAACAAATAAGCACCACAAACCACCAATCAGCCTCAGTACAGGCATGTTCACCTCGGAGCGAGCAGACTGTGCGACCACTGAACAAGCCCCACATACTTGGTATCGGCAATTGTAGCTGGGATAATTTAAAAAAGTAAAGTCTGTTACTACTCATATCACTTGCTGGCAGACACTACACTGTCAAGTTTTTAGTTTTGCAACACTTTCCTAAGACACTGAATCTGCTAGACTACCGAGAGTACCAGTTTATGATTTATTTTGAACTTTACAATTCTACATATTATCACATTTGGGGAGGGTATGTCACATTAAGACTTTTAAGTGTATATAACTTTTGTTAAATTCTAGAAATCCAAAAATTTGTGACTGGGCATTATTTACAAACTCCAGGCCTAAGGGTCTAAAATTGGAAGTGTAACATTTAGAAAAAAAATCCATCATGTATTTACCATCATAATTTGCAAATGCTGTTCTGGGATATCTACATGGTCTTCAAATTGTCATCCTAATGAGAATGAAAAGAGAGAGAAAGCTTCTAGGCCCAGCTAAGGCAGAATGAACTCACCACTTCAGGAAAGAGATGAGTAAGAGGCATTGAACGTAAGTATATTCCTCTAAGGCAGTGGTTCTCAACCTGTGGGTGGTAACCCCTTTGGGGCTACATATCAGGTACTTACATTACAATTCATGACAGTAGCAATATTATAGTTATGAAATAGCACTGGGAATAATTTTATGTTTGGTGGTAACTACAACATGAGGAACTGCATCAGAAAGGTTGAGAATCACTGGTCTAGGTCATAGGTCTATTTACTTAGGCAATACCAGTAAACAATTCTAATCTAAGCTCTCAGTGAAGCTATAGAAAAAGAGAGTTTTTCCTACAACCTCCCCATCTCTCTAGTCCTGAAAACTACTTTATTTCTCCATGCCTAAAAACATACAGACACAAGAACGAGACTTGTTCAAACTAAAAATCTGGTTACTGTTTTCACCACAGCAATGAATGTACAGTTCCCTCTCAAGAAACACCTACCACTTCTATTCAGAAATTAAGTATTTCCCAGTTTTTAGATAAGCCCAACGCCTCTCCTCTACTTCTACCTCTCCCAATGCTATTTCCTTTGCACTGACAAAGTTGCCAGATGGTACACTTCAGAAAATAGTCAAGTAGAAGTAGCACTAATTTAAGTATGGACTTTCCATCATATTTTCTTTCAGAGAACTTATCTGCTAACAAATTCTGTTTTTATGCCTCCATCAACGGTTAACTAATTTTAAAGTTAGGCTACACAACACTCATCTACCCATGTATATTTTCTTCTGATTATTATTTCCTTAACTGCTATTTTTGTAGTTGACTCTTTTTCTTGACTATAAATTCTGGGTCAAAAATGAATAAATTAACAATAAAAGTACAACTACATGTAAAACCAATGTCTTCTCTACAACTTACAAGCACTCACATTGTATAATCACTACACACTGATAACAACATAATTCAAGAGCATGTATCTTATCTGGAAAAAGCATTATTTCTTCATTTAGTCTATTATGAAAGTGTTAGAAGTTGGAATAAAATAAACCAATAAACCTTCTGCCCCTCCTCCAAGTAAACAATAAAGGCAAAGTGATCAGATATAAGCTTAATGTCAACCATGCTCAAGTAATCTGAAATGTTAAGTCATAATTGGCACTATCAATTTATTGACTTTCTTAAGATCAAAGGGAAAATAGTAGAAATTTAATATTCTTTCCTTTGCTTCAAGATAAAAGAGATATTTGTGAACAAATGCCTACATCCAGTAGCCTGTCATGGCAAAACACACCCCGTAACACTTTTTCTAAAAGTAAGGTTTTCCCAATCTCTCGTTTTGTAAAAGGATAGAATAAACTTAAAAAGTCTATTTGAATTCTTTGCATAAAGGTGAAATCCTCCCAAGCTGCTTTTCTAAAGTGGGCAAGAATCAAGAGATTGTTACTAACGCCTGGAGAATGAATGGCAGTTAAAAACACCAAACAGCAACAGACTCAATGCTTTCATCCATATGAACTTTTTCAGTGGAGGCCAGTTCCAAGTGGGTTTCCACCTCCTCAGTATGACTACAGCATGCAATTCAAGGAGGGATGAACAAACGCAGGCTAACCACCTCTGGGGTTTATGAATGGTGACACGGGAGCACACTCAATAAAGTGTTGCTGAACTTCTCTTTCACTCACATTCATGAACTCTGATGCGTTTAAGAAACTGGCACCTGGACTTCACTGTCTATTTTAAATGATCCAAGAATGTCTCCAAATAGATACCATACACATTGCTGATCATGAAACTGGACATCAGCTTGATTTCCACAAAGCACAACATAGTTTCTAAAATGGCCATTTCCTACCCTAGTCATAGAATTAGTTGGTGTGTTCCACTTGAGTGAAATATAAATGAGTCAGTAAAGCACAATTTAGTATTTCTTCACTGAAACGCTATCCACATGTCCATGGAGCTCTAATACTAAATTAGTGAGTATGAGGCTATTATTTTAATTCTAAAATATATTATCTGTGTTCATAGTGCTTAGTACTGAGGCACAGTTGCCAAATGCTAAACTTCAGACAACAGTCAAGTAGAAATGGCATTTCCTTAAGTGGGTACTTGCTCATTATAATTTTCTGTTACAGAAATGAACTACTGACAAGCTCTGATTTTATGTCTCCATCAACAAGTAAAAAAATTTTAGAGTTAGGGTACTCAGTACTATCTTGCTGCCAAAATATTGGTTTCAGTATTTACCCCTATGAAATATGTTTTGATTCTGTGTGTTAAAAATAAAATTTTCTCCCATAATCAATTTGTCTAATTTTTTAAAGTTAATGAATCTTTTAGTGTTGGAAGCAATCAGTATAATACAGTAGTGTTGCTGGCTAATAAGATCAGAGTGTGAGTTTATTATACCAAGTATATACTTTAAAACTCTGCACACAGGTATGGAGCATTTAGCCTTTTTGTCTGAGAAAGCAGAAGCATAAACAGGAGGCATTAGAAATATCAAATGGGTGCTAATAATAATTCCTTTGATTTAAAACTGTAACTTTAGTAAATCTGGGATCACAGAAAATAGTGATCTTTTATTACTTAAACATCTTAGCTGGGGTGAGTGAGTCCATGAATTAACTGAGATTTGTCTATGAGTTTTTGAGAAAACAAGGTTTTGCATCAGAATCTCTTCTTTAGCAGTGAACTTAATGCTTCTACTTCCTCAAACAAAGCAACAACACTAGATATGAAGACAACAGGTTCATGCCAGAATCATTTCCCATGCTCTTTAGTCAAGGACCACAGTCAATGAACAAGAACGTCATAAGCATTTGCACAACCCCAAGAAGGAGCCATCGGATTTTATACTCCAGGCTTCTCACTTGCCTCACACATCCTGGCCCTGGCCTTCTAAATCCTTTCTCCTATTTTGACACCCATAAGAGACACAGGACCACCCTCCACACTGAACAAAACATAAATATAGAGGCTTTACTTAAAGTACTGCAGGAATGATGGGAAGTCCCAAATGAGGGCCCCTTTGGACACTGCAAGGGAAGTGAGCAGTTTCCTGAGGAAGGCCTCCTGAGCATTCCAAGGGAAGAAGCAGAGACTCTCACAGGGAGCTGAGTTCCAAGCCAACTGAAGCAGGATCCCACTCCACACTCCTGAGACTGGAACTGATGGAGAGGAGAGAGGAAGCCAGGGAGGGCAGGGACTAGGTACCTAAATGGCTATCCATTTTCATTTTTAAATGGATGCAGGGAAAAAGACATAAATGATTAATACAACCAATCAATTCCCACAGTAATTCCCTTCCTCCCAACTGCCACCACTCGCCATTTTTTCAATATGCATTAAAGAAAGTATGGAGTTGCCTACAACTGCTAACAGCATCAGGTAAATTCTGCAAATGTTAAAACAGAATGTACAGGAAAGAGCCTAGCACGGCCAACAAAGTTAACTGTCCAGCAATGTGTCCCTTCCCTTTTGTCTATATGATTATTAAAGTACGAGAATTGTATGCAGTACTCAAGTTCTGACATGCCCAAAATATCTATGAAAAAAGCTAATTTGCTTTCATACTTTTTGTAATTCCAAACCCTGGTAGCAACTATAAACTTACTCCTATCCCTCTGAATACAAAGCAGGTTCTCTACCTAATTTACAGGAGTTACAATTGCATTGGGCCCAATGGCTCCTGAACTCATTTTTAAAAGACTAATATGCCCTCTTCTGGTTTCTGGTTTAAGGGGGAAAAAGAAGAAAAGAAAAAGTATAAGCTAAGTTTTCAGGTGGAAAAAAATGAGTTAAGTCATCTTTTGTTTTTCCTATTAATCGATGTATTTTTGTAAGGAAAACTATTGAGAGGTGAGTGTTAATATTTCAGGAGTTCACATTATGCAACGTGAGGCTATTTCCAATGGCATGGTACCTTGAGAAGGGGCTCTCAACAGACTCTTCCCAAGTCAGAAAACAGTGTGGGAGACGATGCAATTTGCATGAACAAGGACTGGAGAAGGATTGAATACAACCACTAGCAATATCTGAGTAGTCACCCCCTCGGTGCCACACACCCCTTCAGAGTGCCCCACTCTGCCCACTCAGGCCTGCTTTCACAGCTCAGGCCGACAGCAAAGCCAATTAGTGTCAGCTGTGATGGGATTTTAGAGACATGGACCTTTGTCTTAGAGGAAGTGGGCTGCAACCACCAACTTACTACAGTACAGAGGCAACCTAACAACCCATTAGGTGGAAATGACTTTTCAGCCACTTCCTCCAGGGACAACATCAGAAACTGATGGCTTAGACAGATGGGGACATTTTTACATTTCTGTATTAACTGCCTCCAGGAAGCAGGATTTTTTTTATCATTTGCTGCTGCCAGGTCCTCATTTCATCTGCTCTGCTCTCC
Organism: Mesocricetus auratus; assembly: GCF_017639785.1. NCBI lineage: Eukaryota > Metazoa > Chordata > Mammalia > Rodentia > Cricetidae > Mesocricetus > Mesocricetus auratus. The sequence continues at coordinate 53,850,680 of NW_024429197.1, read as the reverse complement.
ATAGTATTCTTTCACAACATTGTGTATATGCTATGATCTTGAAAATAGGAAGCTAAATACTGTAGAAATGAAGGCAGTCATCTCACTGTGCACACAAAGACCAGTTGATGGCCATCCACAGAGACTTTTTTAGAAGTCTCTAAAACCCAGAAATTCCATGCAAGAATATTGTTCTAAGTAGAATTCTATGGTATGAATATATTGATTCCTCCTGTTTTAGGCCTGTAATTGTCAAATTAGAAATGGATTAGGAAATGTCACCAGGAAACAAAGCAATTCTGTCCCTCCATCCAGGAGAGCAGAATTCAGGTACTACACATAGGAATGTTCATAGCCCTATGGAAAACCCAAATCTAGATGTTTCCAGTGGGATTCATACAGTGCCAGAAACAAAAGAAACTCCCATTCAGCAATAGATAGAATACTGGTGTTACATGAGAAGGTATGATACAGGTTAAAACTAAACTTTTCAATATGAATCTTAAAAGGTTTATTAAATGTTCCCAAAGCAAATCTGTTTATCAATCATCAATCAGGTTTGTCATTTGACACAAAAAAGTCTCACATGTTACCTCTGTATACAATTATTTAGTTGAAGAGTATAATGTTGAAGGATTAAACACACATGTACACCAACATCGGTCATCAAGCCAAAGGTCATAATAAAAACAGTAGTCAGGGCATTTATCCCAGTCTGCTTCAGCAAGAGCAGGACTAGAACGGTGCTGAAGGCTGTAAAGACTGTCACATCGGCAATAATGCAATACCAAGAGATTTTTCACTAATGGTTCAGTTTCTGGGGGCTTCATAATTAACATCCCCAAAACACTGCTAATATTTCTGCTTATAACCTCATTTATTAATCTTTAAATGTTTTTATTTAGATCTATTTTCAATCCTTTATCAAGTACTACTGCACTACAAATGAGACATTTTATAGGACAGTTTCTATCACAGACCTTATTATTAGCATGTCTAGAAAGTATCTCATACTCACACATACATTAAATATTTTGTAAGTATTGTAAGGCTTGGGAGAGGTTCAGTGAGTGATAGCACACACTGCACAAGCATGACAGTCTGAGTTTAGATCCCGAGCTTATCTAAAAAGCTGGGTGTAGAATAGACAGACAGACAGACAGACACACACACACACACACACACACACACACACACACACACACCTGTAACCCTAGTGGTGTGTATGTAGAGACAGGGGACCATTGGGGGTTGTTCACCGCCAGCCTAGCCGAAAGTCAACAAGCATCACAAGCTTCCAGTTTGGGATATTCTCAGGGGAATAAGGGAGAGAACATTAGAGGAAATTACCCAGTATCTCTGGTAGCTTCTGAATACATCTACTGATATGTGTGTATACACACACACACACACATACACGCTGAATTAATAAGTAAAGAGTATTATGAAAGAAAAACAAATCCTGGTTATCATTTACAAAGTTCTATATTTTGAATTTTTATTTAAAATACTTTGTTTTTTTAAAAATACCTTGAATTGAAAGAAAACTTCAGAGACTTTTTGTAATTAAAATACATTTTAATTAAAAAGTTCTTGTAATAGTGATACCTACAAAACTTTGTGACTGTGCTAAAGCCAACAGAGACCCATACTTTCAAGTGGTCTGCATGGTAAATTTGTGTGAAGTGAATTATATCTCAATAAAGAAAACAGACCTTGTCACAAAGGGCAAGAATACTTCTGGGAGTCAGCTGCTTTCACATTGGTGTTAGTAAAGGAGCAGGGTTACTGTATCAAACATCTCCCCTCTTCCTCAGGAAGCACAGAGTCTGAAGTGTCATAAAGACTACATTTCTGTCAGCATTAACTTTATCTAAGCACCCTGTCATTCTCACAAGAGAGCAGGTCGTTCCCGACCAGTACCATGCTCTAACTGCTTTCGTGAAACACATTAAAGTGCATTATGTGAGCAGAATAGCAAAAAAAATAGCAAGAAAGAAATACCTACACCAAGGTTTAGTCTTATTTATGTATGTATTTATTTCTCATACAATCATCGGCTCTCTGTTGAATTAGAGTTTCCTAACGCTGGCCCAGTTGCCTTACATTGACATATAATAGTGAGTGTACTAAATACTCTAAAAAGACAAAATCACTTACTCCTCATTCTAGTTATTAGGAGGATATCTCGTTACCATTGTCACCTATATGGGAGAAGAGACAGGGGACGACTCACTTTCTCAGGCAGAACCTTTATTTTCAACTTTCGGGCTAACCCAGTCTCTAGTCTAATTTTCTTCACTACCCTTCAGTTTGAATCCTCCATGCCCCACAAATTGAGGAGTGACAAAAGCTACATGTTTTTCTATTGAATACAAGTTTCCTTTGCTGCCAGAGAAGGGGCCCAAAGTTGAAGTACACAAAACATGAAACATTTAAAAATAAGAAACTGAGTATGTTATAAAGAAAACTAGCACCATGGAAACCTGCATTTGTAGACCTGGAGTATAATAACAATATTTAAAGACTTGATCCCAACCTTTCAAGAACTTCTTTGAAAAACCATCTATCTGAATTATCCAGTGCTAGAATGGAAGATAAGGCTTGCCTCTTCATTGATGGACAGATTTTAGGCCCTAAGTAATTACTTATAAAACATTAACATGTATTTCAAACAATGCATTAAAGCAACATGTTGGAGAACAGAAGCCAGAGAGAGTAAATAATTTTGAGGCGATGTATTTTAAAAGTTAATAAAAGAAGAAAGATCATTCTAGCAGAAACGGTACCAAATAGGTTAGAAAGGAGAAACCTTGTTAAAAATGTGTAATGGATGAAGTAGCTCTCACATCAGAAGGAAAAAAATGCGAAAGAGAAAGTTAAGATGGAGAAAGCAGCTAAGAGATGCTGAGGTTAGGAGTGCTGTTTGCAAAGGCGCCATTTAAAAGGAACACAGGACCAGTGTGCCCCTGCAAATTCAGCTGCAGTGGCCATCTCACCTCAGCAGGCCTTTTGAAATCATCAGGCTCAGGTTAAACAGAGGCATTTGATAAAGGCAGAACTTCAGGGTAAATAAACAATTTTATTTCTTCACAAAATAAATCTTCAAGGCTGAAATAACCCTTCAGGTTTTCTTACATTGTCAGTCTTGTTAAAAATACATAGAAACCATGAACTCTACTTGAAACTCCCACAGCGGGCCAAGATGTTCATACATATACCCAGATGCTAGCATTCCCAGATGGCATCTCCTCAAGTCCTTTTGAAATCCAAGGGTGTTTCCCTATGCTGTCTAGGCAGCTAAGAGTTCCAGATGGAAAACCCCCTGATGTTCTAATCACAAACTCTGACAACCTAATTCATACATTAACAAAATTAACTCCTTTTAGAAAAAACAAAACAAGCAAAGGAACTCTGTCTCCTGTCACTGAATCATGTGTGCAAATGCTTTTTTTTTATCATCAATAAATCAATAGTCCTAGGACAGCAAACTTATTCTAATGACTGCTCTCTACTTCCTGTCATCAAACGCCTCATGGCATGAGCTGGTCACAATGTTCACTCTGACCACAAAGATCTAGAATCTTGAGACAAGTAAGAACACAGGCCAGAAAAGCATGGAAAGCTGTGATTAGCCAAATCTAGCCTTAATGTCCATTTTCCATGAGTGGAAAAAGCTTTCTTCTGTTTTATTTGTGAGTTGTTTTTCCTTTCTGAAGTCCTGTATTCCTCACTTGTAACAATTTTCCCATTCATGAGAGATACTTTGTATAAAGTGGAGAAGAGTGCCAGAGAGTAAGCAATTGTGATGGCTTTCAATCCTTATTTTAGATAAGGCAGAAATAACATTTCTAATGTGAATACTATACAGTTTCTAGACAAACTGCTTATACATTTCTTTGAGCTACTCTCAGCACTTATGTATAAGCTGGTTCAGTAAGGAAACGTGAACTGGATCAGGAAACATAAAAGTTGAAGTATGACTTCCAAATCTCTCCTTTACATGCTGTTCCGCACTAGCATGTGAACTGGACATCCAAGTCTACTTCAAACTCCTCTGTTATCATGTGCAAGAGTCTTAACACATCCCAGGCTTTTCTCCAAACTCTACATTACATAATTTACAGTAACATATAAGGAAAGCAAGAACAATACTTGCTTTCGTTATGTAATTTATTCTGCTTCCTAAATAGTGCACCTTTCCAACCTACATTTCTTATTTCCTGTACAGGAAAGAGATTTAGAAACTGTTTCTTTGGTGTCCCAAATGTAGTCTGAAGAAAGCAGCAGTCAGATCCAGCTGTCTGAATCAGACAGGATAGACTGAACATGGCTAGCTCTGCTCAAAACCGGCAGGTAGTGAACAGGACTTTCAGGACCACAACTGACCAGCAGACACAAAATTATCAATTCAACAAACACCTACTCTGTGCCAGGGATTATAGATAAAGATAGTGTGAAATGGATAGAACAATGCCAAAGTTTAAACTGTCAGGGAGTAAGTAATATGCAGCAAATAGTGGCGAATGCAGAATTCTCCGGTCTAGAGAGAAGGTGTCCTAACCTAGTCTCGCTTCACTGTTGACTAGGAGTCAGAAGGCACACACGTGAAAGCCAACTTCACTGTCACAGGACAAAAAGGTTAGATTTTAGCTGGAAAACTAAATATGATCACACAGAAATAAGTGGCCAAACCGTGCCTACCACAAGAAGGAAACAGTACTTATTCCAGTATCTTTAAGGAAATTGGGAAACATCCCCTGCTGTCTTTCTTTACCATGGAAGCCGCAGTACAGGGCTGTGAACCACTCTGTCTCCAGGACTGCAGAGTCTAGCCAGGAGTTTGCACTTTACAGAGTATTTCCTCCCTGGCTGTTGACTGAAACTAATCTTGCACAAAGTATTTTCTGTTGAATTCCCAGGAGGACTGATGTTCTCTTCGTTTTCCATACTGATAATCTTTTCTTCATTGCTCCATTAGGCCTCAAACCTGTTTTTTTTTTTGTGGTGGTGGTAGGGTGTGTGTGTGTGTTTGTGTGTGTGTGTGTGTGTGTGTGTGTGTAGCTTTGCAGACCAGGCTGGCCTTGAACTCACAGAGATCCGCCTGCCTCTGCCTCCCAAGCACTGGGATTAAAGACGTGCATCACCACTGCCTGGCTAGGCCTCAAATCTGAATCCCATGCCTGATTTTCCCTTACTTTGCTGTGTTCCTCAGGACACTGGTGTCTCACGGTACCCATTCCTGACAAAACTAAACTAAGAGGCAGAAAAAAAAAATAGACTGACTCATCAGTCATGTTCTTGGCTGTCTGGTGTCTGCTGTTCATAAGATGATAAATAACTTCAATTGCTACCTTTAATACAACGTTATTTGACTATCTTATGTATTATGGATAAAGAAAACTTTTATTGACCTGTATTCTACAGGAATGACTAGGAGCACATTGCAGACATCATACAATGCAGTGTTGGGGGTGGGCGCGCAGGAGACCAAGTACACCATGTAGCCTCACCAGAAGGTAGCAGTGCATGAGGAAATAACTGAAGAAGGATGTGCTGAATCCGAAGCATTTTAAACTACACTCGTGGAGTGGCATTTGGGAGCCTGCTTTGCTTGTCTAATGGTTTTCATGCCTACCAGATGCACCACTATAATTAGATTCAGTACAACTTGAAAAGAAGGACCGATGAGTTACGTCTTTCCTAAACACCCCCAGAAGGAATTTGAGGTTCCCAACAATTTATGTATGGGGGGAGCTGAAGCTGACTATAGGGTGAGAGTGAAGGGGAAGCCTGCTGTGAGAAATTAACAAAATAGTGAAAGGATTATAATTTATCAGCTTTGTAAGAGCCTATAAACCGAAACAAAAAATAACTATACTAGTTAACAACAAGATTTAAAAGGAAACAATGACCATACTATATTAAAGACTTCGAAAAACGTCCAACCTGCTTTTAAACCATTTGTCTACTTTCTAGTATACTCACCTCTCTCTCGTTCAAATGCAAGGTGTTTCACCTCTCCTTACTCCAGAGTTCAAGAATACCAGCACTCAGGAACTCTTCAGTGCAAGAGTCATTCCCAGGGTATGCTTGGATACACATACTTAAGAGTCACCAATCACAAGTGCAGACCCATTTCAAAGAAGAGGTATACAGGGCAGACTTGCCTACTGACACTTAAAAGAGTTATAATTTGTTATGATAGAACAAGGAAAAAGAAGCTGTCAGTTCAACTGCCATTTCTGTCACACGTTTTCAAAACTGATACAGCTCCTGTAATTACGCTGTGGTTTCTTATATTAACTCAGTGAAAGCTTCCTTGGTTTTATCACACAAACATTTTATGAAATTATAGAAACAGACTGAACACAGCAGTTCATTTGTTGAAGCAATTATCCAGATCCTTGTCAAAAAGAAAAAAAAAGTACAAGCAAGAGGACACTGTGATGTGCAAAAATGGTTCTAATCTATGCTCTAATATGTACAATATGTCTGTGGTTGTGCTGAATTATGTTAATAAGCTACAGCCGAAATATATTTGTCACAACACAAAGGAAAGATACTATCAATTGTCCTGCCAGATAGTCGAGTCACCAAAGCCTCCAGCCGGGTTGTCTCTATGACCCACAGATGCAAAGAAAGGTTGAAGGGACAGTTTTCCTAAGAGACCCAAAGGATTTCCTTCTAATATTTAGAATTATCTGGAAAATAGCTGTAGAACATAGTGCAGCACAAACGCCATTTTTAAATGACATGTAAAAATCCAACTCTTTACATTCATCTGATCCTGTTTTGGTTTGGCTATCAATCAGAATTAACACTCTCAAGCAGCTTCAAAGGAGGGTTGGAATACCTGTTGCTGGGAAGGTGAGGGGGACAGATAATGGATCCCAGTAGGTTATCATCTCCATGACTGAATAAAGATAAAACAGCAAGGTGAGAACACGTTCACTCTGCATGCTAGTGACACAAAACGTCTACAGCTTGCTGCTGCAGCTGCTGCAGTTATTTAGGATTTAATCACTAAATAGTAACTTGAAGGAATAGCATTAAAAATCTTGTCAACAAACATTTACTAGGAATGTTTTTCAGATTCTCTTAAATAAAAATTAAGTTTGATTTAAAAAAACCTATCAAGAAGAATTACTGACTGAAATTAAGTCAACTTTCAAAATTCATATACGTATGCAGTTATTGTATAAATAGTTCTCAATAAAACAGACCAGGGAAGAAAAATTGTTTCTCCGTACAAAAGCAAGTTTAGCTTTTCTTAAGCTAGACCAAATAACTTCAGTGAAAGTACAACATTGAATGTTTCCTTTTAATTATTTTAATAGTAAGTTTGCAGGAGAAGAGAGATCTAACACCAAAAGAAAATGAAGTGCTAAGAAAACAGAAGCTAAAAATTTCCAGGCTCAAATTATGAATTGTGCAACAACATGTTACACACAATAAAATGTGGATGTCTCGCTTTCTCCTAACATCTGGAGATAGTTTAGTACAGCAATTTCCAGAAACCAAGCAATTGTCCGGCCTGACTAGCCCCTTTCATTCACAAATAAACAATTAATGAAATGGGCAACTAATTTTCCAAGTGTTCATATTCATTAGGCTGTTTCCTGGGATTAAGTGTCTGCCTTGTGATGGAAGACTGTATACATTAAACCATCTCCTACCCTTTCCTGTTCCCCAGTCACCTTTCTTGCACTAAACTTAGACTGCACTTCTCTTTCTCTTTGTAACACACCAGGAATTGAAAATTAAATCTTTCCAATTATACAGTAAGAAGTATAAAATATTAAATACGACAAGAGACCCCTCACAAATTCTCAGGTAGAAATTTTTGTCTTATATCTTCACAGGTTCAATAAAAATATTTATTAAAAACCTACTGTGTGAAAAGAACTCTAAACCCTGATGTGTGAGCATGTATGTCGTCAAGGAATTTACACCAAAGTACAGAGACAACTTTTACCACACTTAACTATACTATGACTACACTTAACCATATTCAGAAATGGAAGGTGACTGATGTGAGAAGAGAGATATAAACACAGTGTCAGAGGGTTGGGAGAGAAGGCCCCTTCTTTTGAGGTAGTAAGAAAGGGCTCAGCTGAAGAACCAAGGTGGAAAATGGTTGTTTTCAGCGGGTGCTGACTCAAGGTCTTCAAGGTCAGATACCATATCTTGTTTTACCCGGCAGGACTTTCCCAAATAGACTTTTCACCTGGACCATCAACACTTATGCAAAAGGAATCTAACTGAAACCAACAAGCCAAGATGGGGAATGAAGCTCATCCAAGACACATCTTGTCATGTGTATCATCTAAGGCATATAGGTTAAGACACCATGGGCTATATCCCAAGAACATGGATACCGTAAAAGCAAGAGCCTCCCCCCCCCAAATAAACCTGTCACTCAAAATACTGTTTGTTCTATGGAAGCATTCATTTTCTCGAAATGGAATTTACTTTTTTTCCCTAAAAGCTCCCGCAACTTTCACTTCCTTCTTCCCCATGAATTGGGAATACAGGTTTCTAGTCTCATTATATTATTGGGTATCCACTTTCCCCATGATGTCCTCATGTAAGTCATGAAGTTGCATGACTTTTGTCACTCTATTTCAGAGGATTCAGTTATCAGGTGACAGGAGAAAGAGAGAGCTCTTTCACTCCTGTGAAGGGTACCCTACAAAGCTGGACTGAGATAACGACATTTCAAATTGTGAGCCATGAAGAACACTAAGAATACCCAAGTATGTGACTAACATAATACTTGCAGTGACAGCTGACTATGAATCTATCTAGTACATATTTCCAGTATTAAAATATAGGTCACACATGGAAGAAATAACACACTATGTTAAAGAAATAATCAGAAGCCTGTTATAACTGACTAGGAAGTAGACACTGTGCCTATAAGACTAAACAATTCTATCCTATCCCTGGAACCACAGAAGCCTTAATTAAAAATAGTTTAAATTTTGAAAGTAAAGACTACCAATGCAAAGGATGTCACTGAAACCCAGGAGCAATGGTGGATGTGGACCTTCCTATGACTACCATGCAGGTCCTCAGGACAGAGCTCTGTAGCAACCAAATGGACGTACAAAGGGCATCACAGTAGCACCATTCCTCCCACTACTTAGATAAAAAAAATTCGTCCATTTAAAAAGTGTTCCTTGCTATTTTCATATGAACAACAGTTAACATAAGGAGGAGGTGCCTAGAATGTACCAGAGTTTGGGCTCAATTATGCACCCAAAATATGTATCCATGAATTCAACTGTAACTTAGAAGATGACTGTGGCAGTTCCTTATGAGAAGGAATAATGACAAGCATTCTTGTGATCAGGGTATGTCATATAGTATTGAAAAAATGTACAAGTGGTATCAGAATACATACAACTTATTTTCAACTAATAGTCCAGGTGACATCACATGACACTTGACTTAACAAAAAAGGGCAAACCACCAAGGGAGAAGAGTAGAATACAGTATTTTATGGGAAATAGCTTCTCAAAAGTGAAATAGATTCTGTTCTCTGGATTAGGTGCCCTAAATGTAAACCTAATGAAATAGGCTCAAAAATGAAATTATTTTTTTCCATTTTTTTCCTTTTCTTTTTTTATCATTTTTTATTTTAATTTTAAATAGCTTGTTTTACATGTCAATCCCAGTTCCCTCTCCCTCCCCTCTTCCCGCATTCCCCTTCCCCCCCTCCCTCCCACCCTATTGCCAAATCCTTCCACATAGGGGATATCTAGAGTCTGTCATTTTACTCTTGGTAGGGTCAAGGCACTCCCCTAATAGTCCAGGCTGAGAGAGCATCTCTCTTTGTGCTATAGGCACATGAAGACAGTTTGTATACCAGGGATAGACACTGATCCACAGCTCAGGGCCCCATAGGTTGCCCAGGCCTTCTCACTGACACTCACATTTGGGGGGTCCAGATCAGTCCCATGCTGGCCTCCCCACTGTCGGTCTGGGGTCCAAGAGCACTCCCTGTTCAGATCAGCTGTCTCTGCTGGTTTTGCCAGCCCATTCTTTGCCAATTTGCTCATCACTCCTCTCTGTCACTGGGTTCCTTGGGTTCAGTTCAGTGTTTAACTGTGGGTGTTTGCCTCTGCTTCCATCAGTCACAGGATGAAGGCTCCCGGATGGTTATAGACATCAAGTTCATTATCAGGAATGGGCATTCGAGGTGGTCCCTCCACTATTGCTTAGCTTGCCAATTGATGTTATACCTTTAGATCACTCGAGGTCACTCTGGTGCCTGATCTGTCTTCGATCCTATGATTCCCTCTTCCCCCTATTCTACCCCCACCCCCTCAACTTCCTGTTCCCCCATGACCAACTCCCTTCCTCTTTACCCCCTCTATTCTTCCCAGGTCCCACTCCCCCCCTCCCCTTGCCATGTTCCCCATCCATTCAGAGGATCTTGTCTCCATCCTCTTCTCTTGGGTACTATGCATATATGCATATCTTTTAGGTTCTTTCCTGTTTCCCTGACTCTCTATCTGTGGAAGTGCAGACTGGCACTATCCTGATCCATATCTAAAATCCATATATGAGTGAGTACATTGCATGTCCTATAAAGTCCTACACATTGATGCTAGAAACTGAAATCTAAGAATTAAATTTGATCATCACAAAATACAGAGAATACAAACTAATGGCAGGGGACAGGCAATCCTGGGAGCAACAGAGGGATTCCTAAACAGTTAGTTAATGGAAAATTTGCTAATCTTTCTTGAATATTAATTTTGACTGCCTTGACACAAAGGATGGTGACCTCCTCTTCTGAGCCTCTGTCATTCAGCACTGTGTCCAGCACAGAGTGACCAGACAAAACACTGACGCTTCCATACCACACTCAATTCACAATGACGGTTTCATTTTTTAAATGAACAACACTTGGAAAACAACTGCTCATATTAAAGGAAGAATTCAAAGAATCTTACCTACTCAGGAGCTGGGGCTATGACTTCATCAGTACCGGGTTTGCTACACGGGAATAGAGATGGATTCAGACCCCAGGATCCATATAGAAAAGTATGGCCAGGCTATGCTTGTCTGTAACCACGGGACTGGGGTGGGAGGTGGAGACAGAAGCAGGAAGATCCTCAGAGCTCACTGGTCAGCCAGTCTAGCTGAACTGTTGCACACCAGATTTGGTGAGATACCATTTCTCAAACAATTATGTAGACAGACTGAGGAAACCAGTGATCATAAGCTGTGTCCTCCATATGCATGCGCCATGCACACACATGAACACAGACTCCAAAACACACACAAATGAAAGGAATTCTGTAACATAGGGGGCCTTAGTATGCTCATATCTCCAAAAAGAGAACAAATCTTTCTTTTGTTAAAACAAATTATGAAATTGAAAAATGCTTTATAATAGGGTGATGGAACAAAGCCTGGTCACATCCACAACACAATAACTGAAAAACCATGCATGTCACTTTTCCACACAGAAAATAAATAGAAGGATGGAACTAAACTAAAACCTCCATTAACACAACATTCTACTAATATATCTACAGCATTCGAAAACAAGGATTGCAGCATTTAAGAATGTCAGTTAAATACCACAACTGCCACCTTTAGCAGATGTTTGGAGAAGCTCTTCAGAAATGTAGACAGTTAATAACTCTACTTTCAATAATAATGATAATAATCTTAACAAGTTCTCAAACTCTTGTACAAACCAGACCACATACTATGGTTTACACCCATGGTAATGTAGTTTAGGACACACAATCCCAAATCTGCCACCTTGACATGGTGGACCTTTTAAGATGAAGGAATCTGAGTAATAGCTGATTAGGAACATTTGGCCATTCTCTCACCCTATTCCCCAGAAGCAGATTATAGGTCTCTCACATAAACAGAGGAATATAAGTGAGTATGGCATGCTTTGTTTTTTCATCCAGTTGACTATTCCTACCCATAGTTTGTTTTGTTCATTTTCCTTGAACTCCCCATTCTTCCTCAATGCTAGCCAAAACCACTCAGTTTTTATTGATCTTGCAAGACTTTATTTCCATATAAAAATACTGTGTATCAGATAAAAGCTAGATTCCAAGAGATTGGACACTTTTCTCTTGCTGATCTACCTTTTGTTAACACAGGCTCAAGTCAAGAACTTAGAAGAATACATAGAAAATGATAATTTTTCTTCTTCTATATCTAATGTTTGATGTACATGATCTAAGTGAATTGTCACCACAACTGAGCATGATACATCTATTAACAACTTCACTGTGACATAAGCAAGAAAGAGTTGAAGATACTGAGGGACTTGACTAAGATCTCATATCTGATCAACAGAGAAACTGGTATTTAAAACCAACTCTGATAGCTTAATAGCCCAATTCCATTTTACCAGTTCCAGTGCATCAAGGCAACGCCAAGACAGCTGACCAATCTGACCACTACGATCAGTTCTGAACTTTGCATAGCAAAGTTTCATACCAGCCTGGTCTAAAAAGCAAGCTAGAAAGCCAGCAAGGGCTTCATAGTAAGACCCTGACTCCAAAAAGAGGAGGAAAAAGAAAGAAGAAAAGAATTTATTTCTCAAAGCAAATCAGCAAAACATAAAAAGAACTATGACAACAGTCCTTCTCGAAGAAAGTAGAGGCCACCCAGCCTGAACTTTTGCCTGGGGATACACCACCCAGAGCCACAGAGTTCCACAGAGGCTCCAAACCCCAGCTACATATGCAGAGAAAGCATGAAATTATTTGCTGAAGGCTGCAAATACACAGCATAAGAGGGTGGTCTTTCTCTATCCACTCTTCGGTTGAGGGGCATCTAGGCTGTTTTCCAGGTTCTGGCTATTACAAATAATGCTGCTATGAACATAGTTGAGCAAGTGTCCTTGTGGTATGATTGAGCATCCTTTGGGTATATGCCCAGGAGTGGTATCACTGGGTCTTGAGGTAGACTGATTCCCAATTTTCTGAGAAACCCAAATATTGATTTTCAAAGTGACTGTACAAGTTTGCACTCACAACGGACTATTATTCCGTTAAAAACAATGTTAAAAACAATGACATCAAGAAATTTGAAGGCAAATGGATAGAACTAGAAAAAAATCATCCTGAGTGAGGCAACCCAGACCCAGAAAGACAAACATGCCATGTACACACTCATAAGTGGATATTAACTCTAGAGTAAAGGATAATCCACAGACCCAGTGAAGCTAGGTAACAATGAGGGCCCCGGGGGCAGGTATATGGATCTCCCTGGGAAGGGGAAATAGAGGTGATCTCATTGGACTGGGGAGGGTGGACATGAAAACTTGAAGAATCGGGTTGGGGAGTGAGCAGAGGGGTAGAGTGCTGAGAAATGACTGGAGAGGGGACCTCACAGAGTCAGGTAGAAGCCTGACGCAAGGGAAACTTCCAGGAGTCTACAAGGATGACTTCCGGGCCCAGGTGAATGCATCACCTAAACTGGCCACTCCCCATACCGCAGCTTTAACTCAAGAGCCTTCATCCAGTGACTAACAGGCAGATTCGAGAGACTTAGGACCAAACCCTGAGCCGAGCTTTTGGAGTCCTGGTGAGGAAAGGGAGGAGGGATTGTAGGAGTCAGGGGAGCCAGGGACATTGCAGGAAAATCCACAGAAAGGGCTAGTCTGGCTCATGGGAACTCAGAGTCGGAAGCCTGCATGGGGCTGACCTAGTCCCTCTGCATAAATATGACAGTTGTGTAGGTTGATCTATTTGTGGGACTCCTGGCAATGGGAGCAGGGGCTGTCTCTGGCGCTTTGGCCGGCTCTTGGGAACCTATTCCTCATGTTAGATTGCCTTTCCCAGCCTGAATACAGGGGGGAGTGCTTGGTCTCATGGCAGCTTGATATGTCATGCTTTGCTGATGCCCATGGAAGGCATGCACCTTTCTGAGAGAATACTGAAGAAGGCTGGATGGAAGAGGGGGTACAGGAGAAGATGGGGAAAGAGTGGGAGGACAGGAGGGAGGGGAGCCTGCAGTCAGGATGTGAAATAAATAAATAATTTAAATTAAAAAAGAAGACGATGCTCTTTGTGAAGGGCATAGAGATGTTGCTCAGCTTGGCAGAGAGTATTCCAGCATCCAGATGTACTAGGCTAGGGGTTGTTGTCATTGGTGGTTTCCAACAGTATTCTCAGTGCCAGCCTTCTTCTATGACTCAAACATACATAAGGTCCTTCACCTATTCCAGGCACTGTTCTAGGCACTGTGCATCTATTTATTCCCCATAATGAACTTACACTACAGGGGTGGTAGATTTCATTAAATCTACTTTAGAAATGAGGCACTTGGACATGTAGTTAAATCCATAACCTGTCAAATATCACACAGGATGGACATATGGTAGAAATAAGGTTTATGTGTAAGTAGCTTAGTTCTTTGTCATTGTACCAGGCAGCCCTTTGCCAATGATCCTAGGAAAGTCAGATCTCTGAATAGTTATTTTCCAGTAACCAAAAATAACTGTCCAACCTGCCCAGTGTGAGCTAGGCTCCCTTCTGACAGGCCTACAACAATGCTCTCCATGCTCTCTAAGCCCATGCCCAGTGGAACTCTAGCTCTTCCATCAATGATGCCAATGTCTGCAGGATTGGTATCCCCATCCCCTCCCTGCCATGCGACCCCTGAGATGGCTGGGACCATGGGGAGTTGAGTCTGCATTTGGCCATACTGTCTCCATGATTTAAACCAGACCATCTGGCAGACCTATTCTCTCAGCTGAGGTATGCCTGCCTGAAAATGCTCAAGTTGCATTTAATAACCCTGCTTCTCAATCCAGGTTTCAGTTCTTGAGGGAGCCTATGTAGATCTCAGTTATTTTTGTAGCAGCACAGAGAAAGCTATCCTGTGTTCTGGTTACTGTAGGATGAAGCATTTTACTGCTGAAATCTGTTAGTAGGAGGGCATGGGGTAAGTCATATGTAACATGGTGTGTATTGAGGTGGCATCCAGCACAATGTGCAGGTGCCCCTCTTTATCTAACCACAGGCAGTCAGTAAGAGGGCCTGCAAACTTCAGTCTCACCATGTCATTTAAGGAACCCCAGTAGTAGAAAATCTACAAACTCCTCCAAACTACAAATCAAAGACAAACTCAAAGCAAGGAATGATACAATGAGGTACAGAAACTGCAGATTTTCATCCAGCAGGGGCCTTGACTGTCCAATCTCCTAAGTGAAGGGCTGAACTCTCAGAAAAATCAATGAAATGGTTGGTGCTTGCTGCGGCTCTACCCCCTTGCTTTGTCAACAGCTAGTTAACACCCAAGTGCTACCATACACATAGCTTCAGGTCTCATGCAGCAACTGTAGTCAAACTGTATGGAGGGTCCATAGGAGGGGGGTGCATTTATAATGTCATAAAAAAGAAATTGGAGTGATTCGTCACTAAAAAATACCCATTTACTGCCGTGCCAAAAATTGTTAATTTGCCAAATTTTCCAACTTTCTGTAAATGAAAAATTTGAGATACTTTAAAAAAATGTGTCATGTGTTGAGCACAAAGAAGAATCCTATCTACAAGGCTCTCACTCATCTGTGGCTCAGCATGAGAAGGGAAGAGGACAATTCAACTAAATTACTGAAAGTCCAGCAAAGGGGCTGTTGTGCTCAGATGTAAAATGTGGAGTAAAGCCTCTCAGATTAAACGTTACAGTAAAATAAACACATAGATGTGAATCATCAGTGTTTGTCCCAAGAATATGAAATAGGAGAGCAAGGAAAATTTTAAGTCCAAATGATGCTTTAAGCAAACAATAAAACTTTCTTTTAAAAAGAATTAAAAAGAAAAGGGAAGAGGGGGCAAAAAAACCAACTCTGGCATACCAGGCTCCCTGAGATCACAAAGTGAAAACTGTACCATAAAACTCAAGTCCCTAAGTGCCAGAGGCAAAGAACATTTCTCCAAATAACAAAATAAAAATAAGCCTTCAGTTAAACTAATATATTACACAGCAATGTAAACTGAAATGCTCTTGTCTATGGGTTGAGCTTACGAAACCCTTAAACATGAGCAAGTGATACTAACAAACTTTTTGACATTATTATTTGGGTTCAAAGACTCCCTTTCCCTAATGTTTATAGCGCCACACCAGTTATTTCAACTGAGCTGACACAATGAATTTCAAATGATCTAATACTCCTGACTTACCAGTGGATTAGCACGTGATTACCCCGAGTAAAAGGATTATTATTACTGCTGCTCTGAGATATTAACACTTTCTGTAACACACTCTAAGGACACTGTATAGATCACTTTAAAAAGCTTGACAAAATACTAGGAGGGAAAAGCATTTTCAAAAGGGAAGGTGATAAGTGTTCTTTTTATGTTTCCTTGTTTATAGCAAGGTGGGTCTCCCAACAGTGCAGTCAACATTTCGCCTGATGCATGTGGTGGTGTACAAGTCCCAGATAAACAAGCCCAGTTGTCAATGCTCATAGGGAATTAAGCCATGTACGGCCTTCTTCCATGAAGAACAGACTCCAAACAAAATCCCCCACTTTGTAATAGTCAACTAATTCTCATGTAATGAATGACAGAACACAGCATTAATGTACTTAACAAGACAGAGCTAAATTCAATGAAGCTTGACGCCATTTATATGAAAAGGGGCTACGTTTGTAGACTCATCCAAAGCAAAAGAGGCTAATTTTGAATTAGTGTAGCTTCTGCTTCGGTTTAGCCTGCTCCCTGGAAATAAAGAGCATAACTAAACTGCAACCATTGAAGAGGCAGGGGCAAACAGCTTAAGTACCACCAAATTAAACTCTAACTTCCTGACTGACGATAACAACCAAAGGACTTTGCTCAGAGTTTCTATTAGTCAAAGAATTATCTTTTTACAGCACAATTCCTGATCCATCAAAAACAGAATTGTCCTTACTAAACTCTGAGATATGCAATCTTCTCCCACATAAAAGTGCCACAGAAACTGCAGACAGATTGAGTGGTGTCTCAGTGTCTACCAGACACTATGGATACAGCATCAAAACAAGACAGAGACATAAGCCATACCATACAACTGGAAAATCTACTGAAGTAACTTTTCTGTGTTACATTCTAGTGTTACATTCACCTTACTCCAACAAACACATACAGTGATGTTCTAGGGACAATGGCTATATGGAAGTGTCATGCACCACAACACAAAACATCTGAAAGTCAGGAGATTCCATAATGCCAAGTCCCCGTCTCCACTGTAAGTCTGAAAATTATATTTTAAACTGTCTTTTGGAAAGAAGCTCATGAGCAATGCTAACCAAGCATCTATCATCTCAAAACAATCTGTATTGCTATGTATAAGAGGCTATTTTAACTCCTCTAATAGGGTCACCCTCAGAACTGTTCTAAAAGCACAGTTTTGCATCTAACAATCTTAGTTGTTTCTTACACACATAGAGGTGCTACCACTTAGAACTGCATACCTTGGGGCAGGCAAGCCTTAGCTTCACTCTTCTTTCTCCTATCCACAGCATTATTTGGTTCTGCTGTTGTCACTGAGCCAGAGAATAAAGCTCTTCCAGAAAACTCACCCAAGATCAAACTGTGCCTGGTGACAGCAACGTCCAGGCCATAAGTAATGTTCAAAGGATTCAACAACGCCTGTGACTGATCATTCTCTTTCCCTTGCCATCACCTGCTGATTTTGTCCAGGTGTTTTATGGCTATCTAGAGAATCTGGAGAGCAGACAGAGGAAGACTTTGCCAATTTCTTTTGTCTGGGACTGTGAATTCCTTACACAGATGGTGGACAGGCTCAGCCCAGGGCAGCGCCAGGGTATATTGCCTTCAATCTCCAGCAAGAGAAGCAGAGAGAGAGAGAGACATTATCCTCTCGCATAGCAGTGCCTGCGATGTGTCTGTGCCTAGAAGGACTGAGGGAGCAATGGCTTCCTAGGTAAGGAAAGTTAAGAAAGAAAATCAACAACCACTTAATATTCATTTACAAAAGAATCAAAGACGTTGGCCTAGAAAAAAATGTCAGCATATGCTTCTACCAAAGGGTTACCCCAAGGATTCAGTCATTTACTCACTGTACATCAGAGTCAGTGGTCTCCCACTCGAACCAAAATAAGGACCTAAAACTCCAAGTCCACGCTTTTAAAAGCGGTGCCACTGCTGTGGTGGCAAGAAACCTGGGTGAGCGTCTAGACCGGCGCTGTGCAGCCGCATGCAGACAACTGGGCACCTGAAATGCAACCAGTCCGAGCTGAGCTGGGCTGGAAGTGTTCTGGAGGCTAGCAGAAAAAGCAGAATATAAAATGCCCCTATAAGCACTCTTACTGCTATCTCATTTTTAAATGTTTACCATACACACAAATAATGTTCACATACAGCATTACGTACAATGTATAAGAAAACCCCAGTCTGTTTATTGGCCTTATGAGGGTTGTGTTAGTGCGTGCCAGTTGCATAGTGCTGGGTAGACACTGGGACTTGTGTTCATTACAGCTGCATGCCCTTCTCTAGGAGAACAAACATTAGAAGGAGAGCCAAACAATCCAGTTAACTTTAGAGTTTAGATTTTCTCCTGATAACTCTTCGTAATTTAAATTTTCAGTGGAATTGCAATGCTTTAACCTAGGCAAATGTAGGACACATAGAAATAAAATAAAAAATCTATTCTCTGAATAATAGATGTGCATTAACAAAGTAAAAAAAAGTTACTTTTTTGTGTTATGTGGGTATATATGTGTGTATGAAAATCCAAGTTTGCTATCACATGTATACCTGACAGTTCATTGGTCAGAAGCTTAGAAAGACAAATTATAATTTACTGAATCTCAGAAAAGATTTGGTGGATCTGTCACCAATTCTGTCTGACTACCTTATGTTACAAAGCACAATGTAGTTGTTCTCTCTTAGAGATACAGGTTTCCATAGCACTAGCTGTGCATATAGAATCAGCTATTCCGAATTGTGTGATAAGTTATAAAACACCTCTCTGGGTGGTCAGTTGCAGAGAAGGATATTTTAGGCACCTGTTGCTTCCACACTTACACTAACTGGCAGGGTTATTTGATTAAGAGAGAACTAAAGATGAAGCACCTACGGAAGTACAATTCCAAATGACAATTTAAATATTTAATTACTTATTATTATTATTTCATGAGTGCTAACAGAACATGTAACTTTATTCTCTAGGTTCTCACATAGGTATAAACATTTTATAGATTATATTGAGGATTTGAGTCAGTTTTGTACCTATATCAGAGAAATGGGAAATTCATTCCAAAATTCAGAACCAAATTAGCTATCTGTTTAAGATATTGAAATCAAACTAAACCATACATCTTGGCTTAGTGAAAGCCTTGCTTGAGGTATGCCAGTGTTCATGTAAAACATGCATAACCCTCACTGATGGTTATACTTCAGTAGAGAAATCAGAGTGGTCAAGTCAGCCACCAGAGAGTGAGCATTCTGCATGAGAAGAAGAATGTGCAGTATCTCAAGAGGTATTCATATTAATACCAGTTTTTATTTATTGCATATGAAAATAATGCTTATATAAATGGATAAATATAAATTATTTAAAATATAAATGTAAACAAATATATAACATAAAAATATAATATATAAATTTATTTTAAGTAAAAGAGATCAGAAAGGATTTCACCCATTTTTTTCTTTACTTTTCCTACGTAGGATTTATCACTATTTCAGGTTGCCAGTGCTGCAGTAAGCAAAATGCAGTAGTTAGAGACAGAGGGAGAGGACGTAGTTCTTAGCACAGTTAGACACTAGTATACAGTTAGAATAGAATAACCTGTGAATTCTGTGATAGATCATGTATCCATATGGAAGGACTTCTGAAGAAACAAAAACCTATCAGGAAGGTAGGCTATCACTAACCTCACTAACAGGCCTACAGAGAAACAATGGGTTGGCTTAAGCCAACCCAGAGACCCTGTGAAGAAGCACCCCTTTTCTATAAAGCTGAGCCTATTGCTGGATTTTATATTTCCAACCTACATGCAAGTAAAACATTAGCAAAGCTAAACTGATTCACAGCCGATCATTTATGGGTTAACAAGGGATGTATGTGGGTCACAATGTGGATAGCGTTCATCAAAGACTTATGAACAAACACAGTGGAGTCACTTTACGGTCTATCAGTAGTATGTAAACTGGAAGGATTCAGTAAAGGGCAGCTGAGGGAACAGAGGATTGAGCATGTGTGTCTTCTTGCTGGACTCTTCTTAAACCAAGAGTATGCTTTGTATACACTTGGAAATGACATAGCTTTCCAAGGACCATTTCACTCAATACTGAGTTATAGCGTAGTCTGTAACTTCTTAAGCTATGCTGAATTTATTGTTAAAAACATTACAAAGTATCTGGGTAAAGGCAGCACTCACCTTTAATCCCAGTACTCAGGAGGCACAGGCAGCCAGATCTCTGTGAGTTCCAGCCTGGTCTACAGAGTTGAGTTCCAGGACAGCCATAGCTACACAGAGAAACCCTGTCTCAAAAAACAAAAAAAGAAGGACTGGAGAGGTGGCTCAGAGGCTAAGGGCACTGCTGCTCTTCCAGAGGACCAGGGTTCAACTCCTAGCACCTACATGGTGGCTCACAACCATCTTTAACAATGAGATCTGGTGCCCTCTTCTGGCATGCAGGCAAAACACTGTATACATAATAAATAAATCTTTAAAAAATTACATATATATTTTTTCAAAGTGTTACTTAATTATATTTGTTAAACTTTTAGAATCTTATTTATTTTTCACAGCAAGGGGTTTACATAAACCAATGAAACATTCTGGCCCTCAGAATGTTTGGGAATGGTCTCTTCATGTGTTATTAATAAGTCAAAGTATTTATATTAGAGCATGTCATGAATATTCAACTGCATGTAGGCTCATACCACACACTATAGAAAGCAGAGCTTACCTTCCCTTGTACTTTGTCTAAACATCTCATTATAGCAAACGTTTCATAATGCATAGAAAACTACATAAACGTTCATTATAGCAACATATCTAGACAAATGCATTTTAAAAACCTGTCATTTTAAATGAGAGACAAGGAAAAAGTGTCCACACAGCATAAAAGTTAATTTTACATCAGTATCATTAATATTATACTCACACTGTAACAGCCAAATAAACCTTGTGCCTTAAAAACAGACCAGGTCACGTGGGCAGGCTGCAGCATTCTGCTACAAAAGCAAAACCAGCCATGCATGGTAAGTGCTGGACCCTCTTCCTCAATGACTTTTATTGTCTCTGGTCAACTTTTAAATCTCCCTCTTCTAAGTGTTTAATCAGAGCACTTCACTTGCAGAAACATCAGTAATATTAAAAACACAAAAACAAAGGGAAGTCATGTTCTTTGTTTTGTTTTGTTTTAGTCAAGGTTATTTTCCTAGTTTGGACATTTAAGGTTTTTTTCATATTTTTTTAATCCAACAAATATTTCTTTAAAGAGAAGTCTTTATGTGGCTGAAATTAGAATGTACATGAGATAGTTTTTCAAGGCCAGCAAGCACTTCCTAACCAAATCCCCCACTTCCTTTGCTAGCTAAACATAACTACTTCCAATGTGTACATCCTTTTAAAAGTTAGAAGGGAGCACCTCACATGTAATAGCAGGCAGCTGGGAAGCCAATTGGCGCAGTCAGAGAGCACATTTTAGAAGGCAGCTCTTTAACATTCAATAACTAAGTGGTAATTGGGCACAGAAACATAAACTGTCAAACTGAATCAAAACGCCTTTGCTTTTCAGAGAATTATTTGTAAGATTATACTAGAATTAAATTTGAACATGCATCTACCCTATGCATTCAGTCAAATTATAAAACAAAAAAAATTGCTGTGCTTTCTTTGGATAAAATTAATGTCAGCTTTGTGTCCTCAACCCAGACCTGATCAGGGAAATGAAATATGTTTAGCCCTGAAATAGTTGTGGTAATTCAATCCCTGCACTCTCCTTATTTTCTTGATGACAAAGAAAAACTCCCAACTGGCAGGGCCACCTGCACTGATTACTCCTCCATCCACACCCACAGAATATGAAAATGAGCCAATGATCATTAACCTTAATTTCTTCTAACATAAACCTCAGCTCTTTTTCAGTCTTGCTACTCAGGGAACTCCCCTGAGATAAAGGAAAAGAGAAGAGGGAAATAAGGAACTAGGGAGTGGAAGCTCTGAGCAAATGGAGGGGCACACAGATGAAACACAGAATCCGCTGGCTTTTAAAAGCTGCACAGCTGGCTTATTAAACTTCATACAGCAAAGATGTTACAAAGATAAAGAGTCTCGGGCATCACTAACTGTCCTGATAGTGGGTTACTTTCCTGTGTCAGCTTCTCTTCAACAATGGAAAAGGATGCTTCCTCTGCACTATGCCCGCTGCCTCTCTCCCACTCCTCCACCCAGATATCATTCTGTAATGATAGCCCGCAGTAAAAGACGGGCCTGGACAGCAGGCATGCAGGTGCAGCTGTAAGATCTCCAGGATGAGGACCAAGAGACTGAGCAGCCAGAAAAGAGATTCCAAGGTGCACTCTTCAAATACAGTGGAGAATGCATAGCACCTTCTGGTCATCCACATTCAGGTCCAGCCAACTGGAATCATTTCTGTTTCAAATTGTGTGGGGTGAGATACCATTAACATTACATCATCTTCTAATGGATGAGTGGATAGTTGGAGCCCTAAGAAGAAACATAACTAAGAAGAAAGAGGACAGCCTTCTTAAATAACAGCCTCTTCAGCACAGATGTTCATACTGAAACTTTCCTTCCTGCATTTGCCTACAGACCTCAGTATGTCTTAAGAAGAATGCTCAAAGTGGATTAGACTATGAAAATGCGGAATCACTCATAATGACAATATATTCACCTACACAGGGTGCTCTAGTGAAGAATTCTGAACTGGGATAAAACAAAACTTAACAGCCATTATGTATTGAAGTGTGTGTGTGTGTGTGTGTGTATGTGCGTGTGTGTAAGTATATATATATATATGTAAGTATATCCATTATATATATATATATATATTTCCATTACATATATATTTCTATTTAAAAGTATTAGATGTAAGACAGACAAACGCTCAAAGATACGACAAGTGCTTAACTGAATGACCTGGAAGTAAATTACAGAACTCTCATTGCCTCCTCAGGACAAGTAACCAAAAATAAATATTCCAGGTATTCCTTCATCATTTCAGAACTCAAATCAAGTGGCAGCCATGAGGAGAATGGGGCAGAAAGGCAAGAGAAAGCAACAATGATAAAACCCCAGCTGCAGTGTGAGGCTGGATTCCGAAGCCCAATTTATACCACAGCCTCACTCCCTGCCGCCCTCAGCTTCCCCGCTTTCTTGTTCAGCCTGCTCACTCTGTGGCCAGTGTTCAGTGGTCACCTCCATTCTGCCCCCTTCTCTCCTTCCTGCCCCCTAATCAGGCTATCAGAGGTCAATGGTCCCCTCTAGAAGTGAGTACAGAGTGCTGAAGTACTCCCTGCCATGAGTCATCTTAATAGATACTCTAGTGGCTGCTTGTGACCCAGCAGTGAGTCCAGAAAGCAGGGCTTTTAATAAAGCGGCACTTTCACACGCTCACAGCCCCATTAATTTAATACCTGCCGCTTGTTTACCAAACAGCACAGGCATGTCTCCGTGTCGATAACTGCCCAGTGACAGTGAGGCGACTGAATCTGGGCAGGGAACAGATGCAGCTTTTTACGCTCTGTTAAACCATGTCACAGACTACAGCCCCTGAGCGCATTCCTTTATTTATGCTGTAGCCAGTTGAGCTAATTGTCAGAGACAGACCTGGTTCCCATTCTGCAGAGTGCAGCAACAGCAGCAGCATATGTGGGGAGGCATGGATGGCGCAGAACTCCAGAAAGAAACGGTATGGAAACAGAATCTGCCAGGAGTTTACCCACAAAGACTTCAAAAACGGCTACCTTGTCAATAGTAGACTATGAGAGGGGGGGCAAAGCCAGCCGTCAGTGTTGGAAGGATTGGAAGGAAAGAGAATTTTAAAGCAAATACCTACTACACACGGAGAACACAACAGCTGCAGCGCCCACTGTCCTGTGGACATGGTTTGGCCTGTGCAGCTGTGAAATACTCCCAGTCTCCTGATGCAGGACACCCCGGCAGCTCTCTACAAGTGCAGCGGCAACCACTGCAAACACCCTGGTGCAACCCCATTAGAGACGAAAACACCCGAGACCCTTCTCTCATCCATCCACCCATGCAAGTCTAGAGAGCTTGATCGTGTGTAAACAAAGAGGGTCCTGTAATGTCCTCCACATATCCTGTAGTATTAGTAGTGTTCCTTATTAACTACAACACCACACTCATATTTTATCAGTAGCAAGAGTTCACTCCAGTTAGAAGTGCTTCACCCGTCATGGACATTTTTCAGCAAATTAATGTCTTTTACTTGCATGACTTCTCTCTGTATTACAATTTGGGGTTTAAATGGATCATGATACTTTACAGAAAGGAAAAAGACAAAAAGAGCTCAGTGTTGATAATTTTTACTACTTATGACTAAATGACCTCAACTGAAGAATAAAAAATTAAGTCATTTGTCTTATGAGGTACAGAGGACATTTTATGGCGTACAATTTAGCTAATAATGGGTTGGGGCCAATCCTTAACAAGTCACATGCTTCCATTGTCCCTTCACCCCTGCTTATGTTTTTACCACATCCTAACAAAAACATGACCAGAACTGGTGAAAAACATACGGTTCCAACTAATGAATCACATACTTTCCCGCAAGTACAGTAAGTACTACCAGCTGTGTGACAGTCTTACTTTGGCAGTGGAACCAGTGCCGAAAAGGCTGGCCCATTTGAAAGCAGCTGTATTGAAAAACCACAAGCAATATAAGTGTGTCTGCCTTCTCAGGGCAGCTTTGTCTCTGTTCTGTGTCTCTGCTCTGTCCTTAGAACATGCCAGCCATCTTGTTTAGAGAAAGTCTCAGGAACTACAGAGATAAGGAGAAAACTCCACAAAATTAAAAACCTTGATGTTTTCAAAAATGTCATTTTGTAAAGTAGAACACTATAAGGGAGCAAATAAAAGGAGCACCTCTTCCCCACAGTCATCCTCATCCTCATCCTCTCCAGTCATCCTCATCCTCTCCACAGTCATCCTCATCCTCATCCTCTCCACAGTCATCCTCATCCTCTCCAGTCATCTTCATCCTCTCCACAGTCATCCTCATCCTCTCCACAGTCATCCTCATCCTCTCCAGTCATCCTCATCCTCTCCACAGTCATCCTCATCCTCTCCACAGTCATCCTCATCCTCTCCACAGTCATCCTCATCCTCATCCTCTCCACAGTCATACTCATCCTCATCCTCTCCACAGTCATCCTCATCCTCTCCACAGTCATCCTCATCCTCTCCACAGTCATCCTCATCCTCTCCACAGTCATCCTCATCCTCTCCACAGTCATCCTCATCCTCTTCAAGTCATCCTCATCCTCTCCACAGTCATCCTCATCCTCTCCACAGTCATCCTCATCCTCTCCACAGTCATCTTCATCCTCTCCACAGTCATCCTCATCCTCTCCACAGTCATCCTCATCCTCTCCACAGTCATCCTCTCCACAATCATCCTCATCCTCTCCACACAGTCATCCTCATCCTCTCCACAGTCATCCTCATCCTCATCCTCTCCACAGTCATCTTCATCCTCTCCACAGTCATCCTCATCCTCTCCACAGTCATCCTCATCCTCTCCACAGTCATCCTCATCCTCTCCAGTCATCCTCATCCTCTCCACAGTCATCCTCATCCTCTCCACAGTCATCCTCTCCACAGTCATCCTCATCCTCTCCCCCCAACCATCTCATTCTTTTCCCCCAGAGACACAGCCATCCCCGTGCTCAGAGGCACATGTGGCATGTCTTTTGACTAAAGACAGTGTATAAACAGGTATCTAAATAGGTAGGAGGGGACAGAGTGGGGAAGGAATGATACTAGGCACAGCTGCTTACAGACAGACCAACACAAGCAAACATAGAACAGCTCTCAGATTTTCAACTGATGTCACTAGTAAGTGCACAAATTCCTACTGTTTAAGTTTGCCATTCACAGAACAATAAGTTTCATTTTTAACCAAGGAGCATGATGAAAACAAAACTGAGACAAACCCCAGATATGTTTACATACATGCACTTTTCCTTTCTGTGCAACAGTATTCCTATGAATAAATATTACTGAAATGGAAAGAAATGCTCCATAGTATTAATCTAGGTATGTTAAAAAGGAAACACCAGGAATAGTTTTTAAATATCTGTTGTGACAAGGCAATAGCTATTAAAATTTCACCATCATTAAGTGATTGGTAGTTTTTGTGTGGGCTAAGCGTCATGTGAATAAAAAAAATACTTAGGAGTACTGTCTTCCACTTTCCCAAAGGCTCAACCAAAAAATAATAATAGTGAAATGCTTTAGTTGTCTGCTTGCTAGTCTAGTGTTTTAAATACAAGGAAGCAACTGCAGGGCCAACAGGAAAGGTTGGCCTTTGATGTTTACTTTTATCGCCTAATTAGTTAAACACGTTATTTTTAGTTCGTGTCAAAAAGATGCTTGGTTCAGCAGAAATCTAATCCAAAATTCAAAATAACACCAGGTCTTTCTTCTTGTTTATAGCACAGTTCTATGATTTTTTGTTTGTTTTTAAAGAAGCTAGCCTCAAGGCATCATTCAAAGATTTGTCACATATACAAAGTGAAGCTTTAGCCCCTATGGTTTAAAATCATTCTTAGTGAACTCAAGTGTTTGTGTTTAGTTACATTTATGGAAGACCTAGTCAAAAGTTAGTGCTCATCAGGTCTATCTATGTGGTTGGCTCAAGCCAGAAGGATGTAACAACACCAACAGTTAATGGGAAAAGGCAAATGATAGACACTAACTTGAGTCCGAAAACCAGACTTTGAAAATACATCTACCCATAAATAAGAATAGCACACTGATAGAGAGAGAGGAATTAAACTTAAAAAAAACACCTTAACACTCAATCATAAAGCTAACATGGAACTCCAAAGCAGAGAGTTCAAAACCAACTTATGAAATTACATGGTCAAGTCTGTCATGGAAATGCTATTATAAACATAAATTTTGATACAGTTATTAAGAAAACATCAAATCTCAGTGATTTTATGACACAGAAGGATGTTCACAATACATGGAAAAGCAAAGAAAAGCTTGCCAACAGTTGCATAATTATGGTCTCTTTGTTTTTAACATGAATAAAAGAAACAGAAAATAGTACATTAGAAGCACCCTAAAGATTTTAACACTGTGTGTGCAGAGCTACTGACAGGAAGTTCTCTGTCAAATGGTATCTAATTCACATAAAGTACATAACAGAAAAATTTCCCTTCTAGCAATATAAAATTTTTGGCTAAAAAGTGAAATCTGGTTTTCACTAGAACTTATATTTGGAATGTGATGTACTGTAAGATATGTGGATTCTTTTCTCAAAAATCAAAAATTGCTTTATATTTAACCATTGTCATCAAACTACATTCGGGAACGATTGTGTATGTATTTTCCATACCCTCTTCCCATTCCATCACTAAGATGCCCAAGTATAGTCTAATAATTTGGCTATAAACTAGAATTTATTAATCCAAAGTTTACATAATTAATGGTCCGTAGTTCTAAATGTTCACATTACTAATAAATATAACACCTAGTTTAAGTAGAGCTTCTAATTACCAAGTCCTCCTATAAAGTCAAAACATATATTCACATTGAATCTTCATTTCTTCATACCTAAAAACAGCAGCTACCCTGAATAAAACACCTACAGTCTGGAGTCATATACTATACAGGATAAACCAAGAAGAAACCCTGTTAAATATGGATACCCAGGTTCAAATGTGGCCAAAATAGCCAGATTAATAGTCAACTTAGAAACACATCAGGTAATTGAGAGGACTTATTGTCAAAGAAGCATTCAAAGAATTAGATACACTCCTTAGTACATGCAGACCCTCATCTGGCAAATACTACAAAAGTTCAACAAATACTACAAATACCAAAAGTTCAACAGACTTAAAGACAGATTTAGCTTTCTGATTCCTAACTGGATCCTCAGAGGCCCTCGAGCTGCAAGTCCACTTTCCATGTGTCTCAGAGCCTCATCTCAGCTCTGTGATGGACAAGTGATACTCTACCCTTTCTTTAATCTTCACTTTTAATTGGAAGAAGAATTTGCTAAAGATGCTGCAAGTTCTGAGCACTGTTCAGCCATTGATCTCTGGACAGAAAAACAAAAAGCAAACACACAAACACACAGCTCAGTTCTCTTGCCTCTTCAGCAGCTCACTGCTATGGACCTTTCACACTAGAGAAGAATTTCTTAAATACATAAGCAAGACGGTCATATCCATGTGTGTTTTTGAAAACAAAGAAAGACTATACATAAAAGAATCAAGACATACAAGACCAAATATTTTCAAGTCAATCTATCAGATCAATTTGTGCTTAAATGGACAAAACTCTGTTATTAAAAGAAAATGCTTTGTCAAAGAACTGGCAATTGTACATTATTATCAGGCCAAACAAAACCTAGATACTTGAATGAATGTTCCAAATAAGTCAAAACAATGTGTATTGAGTGGGTGACCACACTTTTGATGATCCATCATTTTGGGGAGCTACCATCCAAGTTTTAACTGAGACACCATCCCAATCCGTGAAGCAAGATTTAATTCACTTAGTAAAATGACAGGTACACATGTAGCATAAGTGTGTATGTGCATGCTCATGAACACACACACACACACACACACACTCACACACAGAGAAAATGTGATACAAATTTTGACAACAGTCAAATTTAGTATGAACAACATTTATGTAAAACCTATATCCCATAAAAGCCACTTTCTCAAGGATTCCTACTACAATACTCTAGAGAAAAACAATATAATCAGGTTTTATAGAAACTTGGTTTTTTAATACCAGCTGGTAACATTAGGGCCCTGAAGCATGAGAACTGATCATATTAAAATCCAGATACCAGCTATTATACCTAACATTGTTGCTTCATTCAGATTTAGCATGAAGAAGAGCCTATCTGAAACAGGCTCTATTTAATACAATGTGGTTTTAATTGGAGTCTGTTTTAGATGAGCCACCTGTATTTCATCTTTTTAAAATTATCCATAATTTTCTGCGCAATTTGCCTCTGCAACATAACGAACAGCAGTTAGTTATAGATTATTGTCATTGTCTAGATGTCTAGGAAAAGAAGACAAAATTATGTTTGTTAACATATGACGGCCCTTAACAAAGATAAAAATCAGCAGGTTGGTGTTCTGTTTCTGCCCCATTCATAGGAAACCAAGACTGTATGTATACAAGCAGTATTGAGCCTCACATAGAAAGACAAGTTAATTCCCTATTACATTTGCACAAGCCATAGTTTCACTGGCTACTCTAAAGCCTAGTGCTGCACTACCTAAATTCTCAATGTGTTTTCCACTCGAGTTCTTTTTTTTTTAAGTTCTAACTGTGGAAGTTCTACTTTTAACACTTATGCAAGTTGTATTATGGCTTTTGCTTCACAATTATTTCTGCACCTTCTATTCATGGTTTTGTCATAACCAAAACTGCCCCCAAAGTTTTATATCACTATGTTCGTATCAGCAGCTATCAAATGTCTTAAAATAAATAGTTTTGGTCACACTAAAGTTATGACAACTGTAGGTTATTTACCAAAGGCTAGCACAACTCCATCGGTAGTGATCCTGCTATTTTTACATATATGCTAGTCAAGTTTTTCTCTTTCCATTTGACAGACAACATCAGAAGAAATTTTAAGTGTTCCTCTCTAAGTGGATTGTCCATAACAAGGCTCTTCTCACTCTGTATTCTTATATGACTACATATGTATATGAGGGGTATTTAATTCCAACTAAACACTGTTAACTCAATGGAATTAAGTATGCTAGAAACATTACCATTCTCTTTTGCAAATGTCAATGCATCCTTTTCTCCACTGGAGTTGTATCCTGACTTTGCCTAGCCTCTTCTCTAAAAATATTCTCACTTGAGACATCACCATCAGCTTATTTTCCTAATGTCTCCAAATACAGTTGTCATAATTAATCAAATAAATCTGGATGCCTACCTAGTGGTCAACAGGCATTCCAAATATAATTACTAAGAGTAGCAAACCAACATTATAACCTCAAGTTTTATGACCTCTTAGTCACGGAAAATATCACACAATTACACTTTCAAATATCTCATTGTTGAATGCCAAAGTCTAGACCCAAGAAATAGAACATACTCAGAGATGAGGAAAGGAGTCATCTAAGTCAGCCTGACAACACCAGCAGTCTCCTTATGTATCACTGCAGAGGTAGTAGTTTTTTTTAGTGCCACTTGGTAGAATCTCTTTCTAACAGGGTTTGGGGAACTACATACAGCAGACCCATATGGAGCCCACATTTTCACAGTAGATGGACTTAGTGGTAAACACTGAACCCTTGAAGTTATGGCTGTGTGCTTTTGCTACACTAACATGCAAGCAACTATCAGGTCAAATATTTAGTATGAAACCAATGCTTCAGACTTTTCTCACTATAGCTAAAAAGGAACAAATTTTGTCCTATGCTGTATTAGTTACATGACATTTCGGCTGTTTTAATGTCCATATGCCTGTACGTGCTACACTGTGAAGGCCTGGGCATAGAGGGATGTAATAATGAACCCAAAATCCAAAGAATGCCAAGAAAGTGTTAAAGCAAAGTGATGAACTTCTGGATTCCTGTCTTTCCTTTCCTTTCCTTTATTCAAGTTACTGGAACTCCAGTTATTACTTATAAATAGGTGAGAGATTATGTGAAACTGCGGGCAGTATTTAATTAGTGAACTGGTAAATGTAATTTAAAATCATTTCTTCTACTATTATTCCATTATTTGAAGGGTAAGAATCTCCCACCATCTCAATGCACAGTAATGGGAAAAACTATTGGGGCACCCTTAAGAATAAATCTTGTGCCAGGCTTTGGTGGTGCACTCTTTAATTCTAGCACTCAGGAGGCAGAGGAAGGCGGATCTCTGCTAGTTTGAGGCCAGTCTGGTCTACAGAGCGAGTTCCAGGACAGGCTCCAAAGCCACAGAGAAACCCTGTCTCAAAAACAACAAACAAACAAATAAATAAATAAATAAATAAATAAATAAATCTTGCTGTGGCTCAGACAGCTGCTCTGAGTTTCCCTTGCTCTTGTTTCCAAAACGGGCACATTGTTTTGTTCTATCTTCTATACTATATACCCTTTTGGTTTTCATTAGCCATAAAAGGACACAGAAGTGATTTTGATTTCAAAATTAGCCAACATCAAGCCTTGTCTCTGCTCTCTAATAGGACACAATGCAAAGGAATAAGAGTCTTAAGGTGCCAAGCAAAACTGAAATAGGAAACTGTCCCTTTGCTATCTACATATACCACTGGTTCTCAGCGTCAGGATCACAACCCTTTTGGGGTTTATCAGATATCCTACATATCAGATTTTTATGTTAAAATTCAGAATAGTAAAAAAAAATCACAGTTAAGAAGTAACAACTAAATAATTTTATGGATGGGGTGACCATGAAACAAGGAACTGTATTAAAGTGTCACACCACTGAGATGGTTGAGAACCACTGATATGTGTAGTCCTAGAGAGAAGCCAGAATTATGCGAAAGTAGTGGGATGTTCGGGCGATCATTCTCGTGGTGTTACTACAGCAGCTCTGGTGTGGTGTTTAACAGACATCAAAAACGTCTATGAGGAACTAGCACGGACAAGCCTTTGCCAAGGAAGGCCTGCCTGTGTCAAACTGATGGCTCTAATTTCCCAAAATAACCCATTTGCAGTTCACATCACAACAGTATACCATCAACTTTGGCTTTATCACACTCACTCCACAGGTTCAAAGCAATAACCAAATTTCTGTGGTTTCCCAAAATATTTTTGTTTTTAAAAGTCCCTTTTAAAAAAGACAGCAGTAGCTCCCTATATTTCAAAGACATACACACAACTAAACACACACATACCACCCACAAACACAAACAGGTCTCACCCATGAGAGTTTCCCAGCTGCTACAAGTTTTACGATATGAGTAGGACTCCACTAAAAGAAAAAGAAACGCCATCTATTGCATTAGGTGCGAACAAGATATTTCAGGCAGGATCCAAAACGTTGAGGATATTATGGTATAATTTACATTTGGTGAAATAAACTCATTTTAAGTGCTCAGCGAGAATATGTGGTGGAAGGAACATGAAAAAAATTAAGAGTTACATTTGGATCTGGCTGATAACAACATCACTGGGATATCATAGACAACTATAATTAGCAATAGCAGTCTCAGCAGGACTGGATCTGCCTCCTTAATTTTAAATGATCGCTTGAAGCTAAAATTCTGGAAAGTTCTTTGGTCTGGTAATCAGTCTGGGAGTCTTGTAGAAACAAGCTTTCTCGTGGTATTTCCACTGCCTGGTGGTTTCTGGCACTGTCTACAAGAACAAGATTTTTCTAAAAGTGTCTTGTTACTTCCATTTCCTATCTCAGCTGCAACCAAGTATACAGTGGAGTGTGGTGTGATGAAAGTACAAATAGATATGAACTTTTCATTAGCAAGATTACTTTTTACAAATCATGTCGAATGAAATTCATTAGTATCACTTTGATGAATTAAGGAAGCTAATGCTGTACTGAGTGCTGAATAAAACAGAAAATGTGGGAAAAGAAAACAAAAATACAATTAAAAATAGTTATCCTTATAACCATAACCCCAAGTAAGATGTAGAGACATCTTTAAAAATTAAACTCTCATAGAAATTGCTGACTTGAACAAGGGGGAGCTCATGGACCCCAGACTGATGGCTGAGAGGTCAGTATGGGACTGATCCAGACTCCTTAAATTTGGGTGTCAGTGAGGAGGCCTCAGCAATCTATGGGCCTTGGGTAGTAGATCAGCATTTATCCTTGGTATACAAATGGACTTTGGGAGCCCATTCCACATAGAGGGATGCTCTCTCTGCCTGGACACATATGGGAGGGCCTAGGCCCTGCCCTGGATGAAATACTCTGGAGATCCCCCATGGAGGGCCTCACCCTCCCTGGGGAGTGGAGTGGGAATTGGGTGGGGGAGTTGGGGGGAGCCGGGGAGGAGGGAAGGGAAATGGAGCTGAGATTGGCATGTGAAGCAAGCTTGCTTCTAATTTAAATAAACAAATTAAACTCTCAGACAGCTTTAAGATTGCCAGGACTTCAGACAGAGGATTCTTGGACTCGGGTCTTTAGCTTGCACCCCTGAGTAGCCTTTCCATCTCAAATTAAACATGTATGTTGTACACTGCTATATACTATACACTTTTCCAATCACACAAACTCAGTACTAGAAAGAAACACAGAAACAATCTTTCAAATCTACTGAAATGCTAGACAATGATATACTTCAAAGAAACCAGAATAACACAATGTGCTGATTTTAAATAAATCACACTAAGTCACTTTCCAAATGGATATTAGCTTCTTTACTTCAAATCCAAAAATGCAAACACTTGATAGGACACGAGTCTCAAAAAGGAATTTAACATCTAAACAATGATTACATATTTCAAAAGTTAAGCAGTAATTATTAAGTAATGGCTGATTTGAAAATTCAAAGCCCTTAGAAAGTCTACAATTTAAGAAACACATAGCAAAATTAGGATTTCATATATAAATGCCTATTTTCCACTTAGAAACTTAACTTGGTAATAATTTAAAATTTTTTGAAATTATAGAAAATGTATTTTCATGAAACAAGTTAATAAACTAGCCTACTATGATACTAAAGAAGATATTTAAATAAAAATAACGAGGTTATGAAAGCTCATATTCATGATGATGTGGTCATTGGCTTCTGTTATGCATGACAATATGAAAATTTAATTCTAGCATTAAACTTTAATATTCTCTTACTAATTACTAACAACTAGAAGGATCTTAAACTTATTGCCTACTGTGTGTATTTTATGTTATATAGACATGTCTAAAATATCTTTAAACAATGACTTCAAGTTGTAAAAAGAAATAACTCCATGAATCACCATGGAACAGCATCACTGTTTTCTCTTTTTTAGGACTTTTATATGTTACATGTGCTTTAATTCTCAAAATCAAATATTTTCATTTCATCATTAACAATGCAAACAAAAGAACCTTACATAAGCATATGTGAAAAAAATTCTCCAATGTAGAGTACATTTCCAACTACCATTGACAACTTCAAGAATTTTAATTTTTATGATAATTTGAACCTATTTTTTACCATGTTGACTCTATTATAAATCTGAAGTAGCATTACAAATATCTTATTCACAAAAGGTAGGAACCAATGAAGAGTCTCCGCCTCTAGTTCCTTAATCTTGCCAAGTCATGGAAATTAAGCATAAGAAGAAAATTAAGTCTTGAGGGCACAAAAGCCCAGAGTAAAGGCTGCTAGAAAAAAAAGCACACAGGTTCAATCTGATTAAATCAGAAAGTCAACTGATCAGAGACAGACACAGGTGCACAGCCAGGCATGCACATTCACACACCCACCACCTTTCACTTCTAGACAAGCTACACAAATTATATTAAATGCAAATACTTTACAGTTCACCTAATTTGGCACCTATACAATGTGTAATAAAACACATGAAGGACAGGGTTCTTTCATGTCAGAAAATGTCCATTATTAACTATTAGTTTTCAACCAAATGTTCATGTACTAGTTAATAGTTTCTTTAGGAAGCAGAAAATCCTCTGAATCTTATTAAATGCTCAAGCATGTCACATTATATAATCCCATCATTCTATTAGGTTGAAGAATTTTGTGCAAGATTGGTTTGCTGTTGACTAAGCCTGAATCTGAGGTATGTATCTTCAGATTTTAATAATCCATGTTATTCAGAAAGATACAAGCATAAGGCATCAAATATGTGACTCCCAGTACTGAATTAGCCGGCAAAGAACCCAAGCTGGGTCTAAGAACAGCCAGAGGCAAGGCCTGGCTCTTCCCTTTGTGGTCAGATGACATCAAGCCACTGAATTATGGTTCTTAAGGAGCAGCTAACACTATCTGGTATTATGAAGCACTCAATGGGCAGCCCAGTTAGATAGCACCATCAGATATCATCACCATGGGTATACAGAGTTGCAAGAGTCTCAGGATAAGACTTTAAATGCTCATACAGAAACTCATCAGGATTAGTGGCTGAAGAAATTATAAGAAAATCAAAAAGAATGAAGACTTTGTTTCACATAACAGATATCAATCACTGGAAAAGTTTGTTCTCAAAAGAATGACATACCTTTTAAAATATATTACCTTTTAAATTATTGCACAGTAGAATAATGCCAAGTACAGTATGAGTTAAAAACAAAATACTTCAAATTATAGGTCAGTGAGATTGCTGAGTGGGGTGGGGTGCTTGCAGACAAGTGTGACAACCTAAATTCAGTACCTAAAGCCTATGTGGTAGAAGGAGAGAAGCGACTGCAAACGCCCTCTGACCTCCATATGTACATCATGGGCACGTGCACACGCACGCACACGCACACACACACACACACACACACAAATAGATAAATGTTGAAAAAGTTTCAGATGATGAGTCATTCAGTAAGCCAAGTGGAAAAGGGAGCAAAATCTTGGAGCTCTTCAATTAGAAAGCAGATTACTAAGCCAGTGTATGGACAACTTTTTGAGACCTTCCTTGGGGTTAGGAGTGTGATTGGTGGTAGACCATGTGCTTATCCTGAGCACAGCACTGAGAAAAGAACAACTTTCCTTTTTACATGCCAGGGAAACATGAAAATGCAGAGCATATACATTTTCAGAGGTGCTTTCCCAAGTGCCCTACAGTGAACCCTAAAAATGCTAATACTGACCATCTCAACTTGTTTACACTGTTTCCTTACTTTTAAGTTTAATTTACTAAACAGTTTTAAAAGGCGTCAAATTAACTTCATCATTAAAAACTCTAAATTAGTAACAATAAGAATTCTTGACTGAAACTACTAACTCCAGAAATCAATGGGTCTTTAGCTAAGATTCCAAAACTCTACCATAGAGCAATCTTAGTTTAAATTAACATTACACTCCCACAGAAACATACGAATTAAATGAAATACCATATATAACAAAGATGCAGTCAGTTTAAATCTTTTTTTTAGAACACACCAAGAAATAATACGAGTTGGGGAAATGGTTGAGTTGGTAAAATGCCGACTGTGCCAGCATAGCATAGGACTAACATTTGAACAGTCCGTGTAACACAGTGAGGGTGTGACAGTGCATATCTATATTCCAGTGCTGGGAAGGAGGGGACACAAAGTCACTGAGGCTTGCTAGCCAGCTAATCTCCAAATGTGTGGGCTCAGGGTTCAACAAAAGACCTTATATTTCATGCTGAGCAGTGGCTTCACATATCTTTAATTCCAGCACTAGGGTGGTAGAGGCAGGAGGATCTCTCTTAGTTCCTCCTGGTCTACAGAGAGATTTCAAGGACAGCCAGAGCTACACAGAGAATCCATGTCTTGAGAAACAAAAATAACAAAAAAATAAAAACAAAACAACAACAAAAAGGCCCTATATCTCAAAACCTTAGGTGGAGAGAGACTGAGAAAGATCCAATAACCTCTGACATCCATACATACACAGACACACTTGGGCATGCAAACCCACACGTGTGCACCCAAAAAACAAGGGGAACACTACATATGGTAGTGTTGTTTAGCAGAATATCCATTTTTCCATTTGTTGCCAAAATGCAATTAAGTCACTAACTGATCTATCAATTGACTAGTAAAATACTTTATATCCACAATAAATGGAGATATCTAATGCAGCAAGTTATTAAACAACATATCATTTGATTGTCACTCACTTATACTTAACACTGACCACCATGTTCCACAGGCAAAATAAACAATGACCTTTCTTTTCCCTTCTCAAACATTACTACAGTATTACTAACTTGTCAACATGCCCTTTGATCTCAAAAGCCTGAACTTTAAATTACATCTAATACAAGCTTTGGACTTTGGTTTGGTACTTTAAAATAAACACTAAGGTTAGTTTTCCCTTTTTAACAGAAGAAAAACAACATCTATAAACATTAACAAATCTAAGTAAGGTCCTATTTTGATGTTAATAAAACACTATTACATTTCAATCAACTCTTCTTTAAAACAGGGTGTGTGCCTTTGCAATCTGCTTGTTTAGAGCGCCTAGATAAAGCAGCACA
The DNA here is from genome assembly GCF_017639785.1 of Mesocricetus auratus. NCBI lineage: Eukaryota > Metazoa > Chordata > Mammalia > Rodentia > Cricetidae > Mesocricetus > Mesocricetus auratus. The sequence continues at coordinate 53,813,408 of NW_024429197.1, read as the reverse complement.
AGTCACAAACTCACTACCAACTCCATTACTCATCAACAGCATCTACCTCATCAAAGCTCTTCTTTTAAAGGTACACACTCTGAGACAAATCTGCCACTGATGGTCAAGAGTCCATTTGGCAAGAACTGTCATCGCTAGTGTACCAGACTCTTAAGATCAAGAAACAGAAAAACAAAGCAGTGAGTGTCTTGGAGATACATTTTTTCTTTACTTAATATTGGCTGTCAAACTAAAGTCTGGAATTCTCATGGTCTAAATGATCTACATAAAACTTGTGTTTGGGAATGAAAAGTAGTACTGAAACCCTCTGAGGAGGAGGAGAAACTACAAAGTAGTTCAAGAGACACATTTTGAAACCAAATTACTGGAATCCAATTCAGCATTTCCACTTACTCTTGCTCTAAAAATGTACACTAGTTACTTAATCTCTTTGTGTATGTAAAATGGAAGTATCAGTATCCCCAGCGAAGGAAACACCTCAGTAAACTCTGACACAGTACCTGACTCATGGCTGAAGTGCCTCCTAAATTGAATTGTTATTGTCACAGAGGAAAGAAAACCAAGTAAATGCATAAAGTTCACAGACCTGTCTTTTCCAGACACAGCTGGGATTAAGTTGGGACTAACACACAAGAGGAGGTAAAGAAATTCAGGTCTATACCCAAGACACAGGAACTCTGCTCCCAGGTCTCCAACAGCTGTGTAATTTCATAGAGTGATTGTGCCCGCTATAACCACCAGTGGCCTCATTTGAAAAGGGCTATTCTAGAATCTTGTTAGTGTTTTGAATACTGGCCTTATAGTTGAATCACATTGGTAACTGAAACAAATATCTCTTTCCACACTCCCACACAAAATTCAACTTCCATTACAGTGGTTTATCCTTTTGGTAGGTCCCTCTTCTAATTCTTGAATTCTTCAGCTTCACCTATTGTTTCTTCTTTTTTTTGTGAAGACAGGAAATTAATATTCTATGCTCATGAGCAGCCAGCATCATACACTTCTTAGTAAGGCTGAGATTAGTAAGTAACTGAATATAATTTTAACGTCTTGTGTAGTAGATAGCACAAGCATAGTTCTTTATCTACCTCCAAAATGGTATAGCCAAGAATGACTTAAAGTGAACAGAATACTTTGTATTTCAGAAACTTTCCAATAATCTTCTTTAAAGCATGTTCCTCAGGAAAAGCACCAGTAATCAGGTTTTAAAACCTTGAGTTCTTTCAACAAATTACAGTCAAAAACTATCAACTAAGTCCCGAAATAGCAACGATAGAGTGGGGTGAGCAGGCAGTGCACCTCTGTGCTTGTAAAAGTACTGCAGGAAAAACGTAAAGGAGCTTTCTAATAACCTTTTAGGAAGTCAAAGCAGAAATTCTCAGATTTACAAGCTACATCAAAAGTCTTTGAAATACCTTTTATTTCTATTCTGCCTTTCTACAATGATATCAAAGCTCCCTGCACACACCAAATCAAAAGATATTCCAGAGAGATATTCTCATTCTTAACTTACCAAGGGAGTGAGGGGCAAGAGCAGCAAGAGAGCCCAGATCTCCAGAATCATCTTAGGTCACTCTTCCAGTTATTGTAATATGAACAGAGAAATGGCAGCTAGAATTTAACAATATAAATGATCTGCAAGGCCCCATGTACCTTACATGCATTTTGATTACTAGACTACCTTTAAGTAAAGATTCACATTTTAGTATAATTAAGAAATTAATAGAACCTTGAATAGGCAAAAGAAAAGCCTTAAGCTGAAAAAGAGATGTTTATTATTATGACTAATAGAAAAAATAATAAATTCCAAATGCAGTCTATATAAGCTAAGCTGCTGACAGTCACTGGGACACTGAATGACCTTAAATTCTCTACAATGTTCCTTTTTTAGCTTTTTCACTGTTTACAGAAAACTCGCCATTTATCCTTTAATAATAATCGTAAAAAGGAAAGGTGTAATTAGCGGGATAAGCCTGCTAACACACAGAGGCAGCCTGCTAGGACACAGGCAGAAACCGGACAGCACACACCAAGTAAGGTGTGGAAGAGCCTGCTGCCAACAGGTGGGAACACACGTCCTGTGGAGGGGGTGGGGCTTTGTCTGCACCACCCTGAACACTCTTTTCTTTCCCATTCTTTTGGGTGTTGCATTTGCTTTTTCTCTCATTCTCTTATAGATCTGAAAACAGACAAACCAACCAACTCTGTAACTTGTTCGCATAGGAGGTTTTAAAATAGCGCTCCCCCTTTCCTAATCGTCACAGAAATTCTTCAGCATCCTAAAAGGAAGCCTTCAGACACAGAATGTATTCAGTTAAATGAAGTCATTACAGGCTGCTGTCATCATACCCTGCTAAGTCTAGTTAGATGCCAGAATTCCTTATGCTCTGCCTATGATTTATAGGTAAAATAAAAAGCAAAATGATAGTTTTCCTTAAACCTTGGCTTAGATAATAGAAGAGTATTTGAAAGTGTAGGTAAGAGGGTCAGAGACAGAATGCAGATTTAGGACAGTGGGTCAGCTCAGTTGAGAGCCCTTTTCTAGCATGTTCAAGGCCTGGGTTCAATAGCCAACACCACACACACACACACACACACACACACACACACACACACACACGGCGGGGAGGGGAGGAGGGAGGCAGGGATAGACAGAGGTAGGCAGGCAGGCAGACAGACAGACAGAAACAGAGACAGATAGAAAGACAGACAGACAGGCAGGCGGGCAGGCAGACATTCAGGTTCGAGTAGTCTTCTTGTTCTGAATTGCCTTGGGAAAGTTAAGGAACCTTGTCTTGCATTGTGTTGAATTTTTCATCTTCAATTAAGCACATTAGTCTGTCATCTATGTCCATCACAAAACAAGATTGTTATTTTCCCAGGATTCATGGAACTTAAGTGAGAGAAATTCAATGTGGCAATCCACATTGAATTCTGTTCTTTAATAATTATATCAAAATATCTAATACCAAGCCAGGAATTTGGACTGGGACTGTGGCATGAAGATCACAAGTTAGAGGTTACCCTGAATTTACGTCGTAATACTTTCTCTCAAAAACAAAAACATATGCAATGTGTATTACATATATATAATTCTGTAATAAATATATATATTTTCAATAGCACATTTGGTGACACTACAAGATTACCTGTTTGATATTTGGAAGAGAAATTCTGAAAGATATCTGTAGGATATCAGGACTGGATGTTCGATCTAGGATCACATTGCTGTTCTATTATTCATTATATAAGCACGGGCAAGACTGTTTCTTGAGTTGTCAACTGCAAGTAATAACTGCATGTACATAAGGAGTTAGGAGTTAGAGGGAGTTAGAAGATTACGTAGGAGATGATGTAAACAAAGTCTTAGTCCCCTGACTATAACAGTGAAAGCATTCAGTGCAAAGTAATGTCAGGCAACCAAATCAGCCCATGCTTATATCAATAACTTCAGGCACTGAAAAGTCAAGGCCCAGAACTTCTCAGCAATGCAGTTTACATCCATTCTAGTGTTTCCAAGGCTCTCGATGTCTCATGAGATAAACCCTGAGGCCAAGTATACCATCTAAAATGCTGTCAAGAGAACCTCAAAGGCAAGGCTGAAAGGGAAGTGAGGTTCAGAAGCCCTTGTGCAGAAAGAAGCATCTCTCACTGCCAGGTGTGGAACAATTTTATGAGGGAGGGGAACTAATGGAAAGATTTAAGATACTCTGAGTCACTCCCTCTAAAGCTTAGATTTTGACCAAGAATACCCAGCAGCCTGAGACTTCAGAATGGACAGTTAAGCCTGTAGCTGCAGAATTCCTGCATCCATGGTTGAGGAGGTGGTAGACAAGTGGGAAGTCCTTCTATCTGTCAAAGTCAAGAGTACCTGTAATTATGGGATATCATGAGAATAACCAACCACTTTCTGATTCGATTTAAGTCCCTTTCCACAAGATGAAACTGGCACTATTATCAGCCCAAGAATTTGTGACTAGACAGAGCGTAAGCCCTAGGGAAGAAGCTACCATTATTATTTTGCTAAAAAGACATAGCATTAAACCAACACTTAATGACTTATCACTATACTCATAGATTAAAGAATCTTTCAACCCTCATCAGAGAAGCTTCTATTTGTAGTAGATGGTGATTAACACAGAGACCCACAACTGACTAAGGTGCAGAAAATAAGAGACATTGGAATGCTCATCAATAAAAGGGATCTCTAGATCACACCCCCTCTGCCCAAGGTTCAAAGAGCATTGTGGGAGATGGTGCAGAAAGAGTGTAGGAGACAGAAGTATAGGATGACTACAGGTAAACTGTGGCCTCTGGACACAACAGGAGAGCTGCACACATGAACTCATTATGGTAAGTAAGGCTTGTGTAAGCTCAAGCCAGCGCATATCCCAGGATTTAGAATGGAGGCAGACACAAAGTCCCACCCCTAGCTAAGGAGCCATTGGCAAATAGTAGCTGCTGGAAAAGAGGAGCCAGTTTTCTTTAAGAGTACAACCTGTGGTAGGTCAGCCACACCCCAGGCGAAAGCCACATATCTGACAATATGTGGGCAATACAAGTTAGACTTGGTGATTTTTAAAACAACAAAAAAAGAAGACAATAATTGGTGGGTAGAGAAGAGGGATGATCTGGGAAGAGATGGAGAATGGTGTGACCACAATCCAAATATAAACACATGCATCTGTATAGTGAGATTCTGCCTCAAAAAGCCCCCAAAATTCTTATCATATACAGACCTCACCCAAGCATTTTAAATTAGAATTTAAGCAGGAAAGGCATCCTAAGTGCTAGGGAAGGTAGTAAACAATGAAAGTTATAGGGTGAGCCGCAACAACTGGCAAACAAATGTCATATATAATTGAGTCTCAGACGAAAACAGGAGGCACATGAAGTTAGTCACAGACCGTCCTGCTTCACTTGTCAGTTTCGGCGGGTCATGCCCACCCATGAGCAGACATGAGAGAGCAGGCTAAAAGTATTACCTGTGAGGGGGAGGATGTTAGAAGAAGTGGAGAATGGTAGTTGAGGTATTTGAATGCATCCTGGTTGAAGATGACATTTCCCATGTACACTCATACTACTCAAGCAATATGGTTGTTTTCTTGATGTCTATCAGAGCTTCTTGGTTGCAGATTTGAGCTTAGCACATGTTCCAATTAACTCAATTCTTTGTTGCAACTTGCTAATTTGGGTCTCCCTTGCCAAAAAGGGGTAGGTGGTAGGTTACATAACAAGGTTGGGGATGGAATCTGTTGCCAAGTCTGCCCTGCATTGGAAGAATGTGTGTGGTATAGGTGGAGGTGGGTGGAAGGTGGGAAGAAAAGGGGAGACCACAGGAAGCATAATATCCCTATAGACAGACTTTGTCATGGACAAGCCGGTGGCTGTGGCTAAGGCAAAGAATTCCACAGGTAACAAAACCGGAGATAATGAAGACTCAATATACATAATACAGGCTGAATTGTCCTTTTAACAAGACTCTCCCCCATTAGATGATGCCTCAGGGAAAAATAGATGACAAGGGATTTATAATGGCTTGATCCAAGTGCAACTATTACAAGTTTTTTTATATAAATATAATGAAAGAGAAGTACTCAGGCTAAATGACTGAATACACTTTGACAAAAATTTTCAAATAAAATATTACCAGTTCAACAGTGTGTGCAAGCCCCTTGAATAAGGCTAAATGTAAGAAACAAAGCTAACCTAACTCTTAAACAGGATTAAAGGCATCTTAGATATTTAGACCAATATGCTAGTCAAACTCACTTGTGGATAAACTATCCTGTTCTAGTTCAAAAACTATATTCCTAACTCATTTCAACAATTTCCATTTTATGAAATAGATAATACAGTACTGATATGAATATATGCTCACCAATGGGGGGAAATGACAGAAACTGAATAATAAGAATTAAGAACCTATAGGACTGATCCCTTTGAAAATGGGATTATGGTAATTGTCAATGCTATTCTCAAAAGGACATGGTCCTTAGGTTTCTCAGTAATAGGCAAGGGGGAATGGAAAAAATAAACTTACTTATTAAAAATACAAAGTTCTTATTGCACCCTTCCCTCATGAGGGTCTGTAGACTGCTTGTTACTATGGGCTTTTAGCAAAACACTTCTCATCCCCTCCTCCCAGTAAGGCCTGCATGCAAGTTCCTGTTTATTGTCTAAATGCTAATTCCTGGTTTTGGCCCACCTTTTGCTAGAGGGCCCTGGGAACTTAGGCTTCTGATCTTGGTGTTTTTCCACCATATCTGACTTTGGTACATAAGGCTCTACCCTTGTAATAATAAATGCCATTCTCCTTGTAAGAATGAGCCACTGTCTTTGTCTTTATTTTCATCCTTAGCCTCAGATCGTTGTGAAGTATGGTAGCACCGTAGCTGCAAACACATCAGCAGCTCTCTACAAGTTCTGCCTCTGATATAGACAAGAGTGGGAAATTAGTTCAGAGTTGTACGTTCTCTTTAGTTACTGCTGACATCTACTTTGCTTTCTTAACTGAAACGTTAAGAATTCATTAAGAAACTGAAATCATAAAGACTTTTTTCTTTGACTGGAGAGATGGTTCAGCAGTTAAGAGCACTTACTGTTCTTCCAGAGGACCTGAGTACAATTCCCAGCACCTGTAACTGGCAGGTATCAACTATGATTCCAGCTCTAGGGAATGAAGATATTCTCTTAAAGTGCATGCATACACACACACACACACACACACACACACACACACACACACTAATAAGTATAATTTAAAGGATGTTTTTCAGTTTCTATTCAAACTATAGGACATCAAGATGCCAAACCTAGAGGGAACTGGCTAAGTCATGACTGCAGAGTGACAGCAGTGATGAGTACATGCATAACTTATTTGGTGGTTATGACTCTCGAAAGCAAATTAGAAGCATGATCTGAACATGGAACTCCCTTGGCTTCCTCAATGACTAAGGACTAGGGAGAGGTGTCACAAAGCAAAGACTCTTCAACGGGCTAAATGCAAAGTAATGAGGACAGAACCTATCACGGCATGTTTAATAATACAATTTTTCTAAAGTAAACTAAGGGGTGGTTAATGAGGTTCCATCAAACATGTTGTATGAATTGTGTCATTTGAAAAGCACAAAAATATCACATTAGTTAAAGGAAACATTTGACAAGTAGTTTCTAGTCTCTTGACCATTAAGCAATCTTGCAAATGACATAATTAGCACAACTTACTTAACTGATCTCTATTTGCAATTCATTAGGAATAGTTTTCCAGCAGAACTGTATCTTCTAAAGGAAACCAGACAGTTACTATATAAGAGGCTCTTAACCTGTGATAAACACATGGTATGAATCAATCACTGCATAAAACCAAAGATACCAAAAGGCATAACTCCATAACACCCTTGGGCTCTGTGATGAAAGGTGAGGCGTACTTAGAAGCATACTCTCATAAACACGCATGTGTAAATGCGTATGCATTCACCTCACACTATGAGAGTGTCAAGCAATGAATCCCGTGAAAGAAAAAATGAAACTAACACGACCTCTAAAGTTTTCCCAAAGCTCAAGGCATCAGATGAGAGTGTGGTTCTCTTCAAGCTGCAACCAAGATTCAAACCACTCAAGAACAGACTGTGTGCTGCCTGTGAGTAAACAATATTTTATTAGGCAAGTCACTAGAAGTTGTACAAGTCTTCAAAAACTGCTAGTTCTGAATATGATTTCCCAGAGTCCCTGGTAAAAAGAAAAGACACAAGCCCTTTTGACTTTCATAAATACAGGGAGAATCAAGTTCACAGATAACATCTTTCATAAGCCTTTTGCTTTCCCTCTGAAACACATTACCGAATTCAAGGAGAACATCAAAAATAGTAGTGAGCAAGTGCTTTTCCTAAGAGATGGAAAGACAGGGGAGCAGAAAGAAAACCAAGAAGGAGAAAACCTCTGCCCTTAGATTGTTGAGGGGAAAGAGTGGATAGGTTTGGTAAGAAATCAGTCACTATTGGGGGAAGGTCACTTCTACAGTCCAGCTTTTAAGGTGCAAGCTTAAAACCATCATGATTTTGTGTTGAAGTTTCAAAACCTTGAATAGGACAGAATCTTTTCCCAGTGTATACACAATGAATCAGTCAACATTTGTCTCTCAAATAATACACTATTGTAAGCTTCAAACGATGATACAAAGTCATAAATAAATAGCATGGGTAAAAGCTTTGGGTCAATCTATCCTAACACATCAAGGCACTTCACTTAGCTGCAAGTTTCTGAGGTATCACAAGAATAGAATTAAATGTCCAACAATGACTTCCACGGAAAACAAGGCCATTGTAAGTTTACTCTGTATGGTTTTTCAATCGTTTTTCATATACTCCCCTGGAGAAACGTAAAATTTGAATCCATGGTTTTGGAAATTATGACACAGAGAGACAAACGGTTTTAGTCAGATAAACTTAGACCTAAAGTCTGTACTCCATCCCAGAAGTACTGGAGAGGAAGGCAAAAGAGCAGAGGCGAAGGAAATACACAGTTGGTTTCAAAACAGCTCTGCCCTGAATACAGAATATGAAATGAATAATGTCATTTACAAGGCACAGCAACTCTTCAAAACTCAAAACAACATTGAGACTACCTGAAGATATGTTTTTAAATAGAATGTCACTTGTCAGCCATTTTTAATAAGAAACAACTTTTTTTTAACAATTGTAAACATATTGTATGCAAATGAGTGTAGGCAGGACTGGCCAGGCAAGATGAGTCCTTGCTGGTATGTTTATGTCTCTGTGGTAATGACCTTGTTTTAACCTAGTCTGTAAAGCCTAATTAGAGCCTTTTTAATTCTACACTCACCCTGCAACTCACATCTACAGTATACAAACCTGAGTCTACCAAACGGCCTCAATGCTTTCATGATAGATAAGCATACTTGGAAAAATTATTTGATGGTTTCTATGAAGGCAGTCAATAATTTATATTTGTAAAAATGCTGCTTTAGACCAAAGCTTAACTTCTAAAAATGTAAAATACAACTTTACCTGGTACACATAGGAAAGGGTGGCATGGCATAATCAACTGCATTTAGAAAAAAAGAAATACTCTCCAGATTAAAATAGACAGCAGCTTCCAGGTTGAGGGGGACCACATGCACAAAATGATTCCTGGAGCAACCCAGAGTGCCATGTGCTTTCTGAACAGTTAGAAAGTCAAAGACCCACAATGATATGATCCTGTGAGTTGTCTAAACACTGATGTCAACATAACAAAAACATTTTTGTAAGGTTCTTATAGAGTTAAGTACATCTACTCATTCATCTTCTGTGGGGTTGATGTTAGACTGGGTATATTTCTAATTTGTTCATCTATTTTTATTAATAGTTTCAACCAGTAACAGAAAAACAAAAAACAAAGAGAGAGAGAGAGAGAGAGAGAGAGAGAGAGAGAGAGAGAGAGAGAGAGAGAGAGAGAGAGAGAGAGAGAGAGAAACAATCACCTTAGGCTTCCGGCTACAAGCAAAGTCAGACCTACTTTTATTTCCCTTTACTTCCCTGGCAGGCTCTAAATTTCGTCTCACTTAACTGTTATTTCAAACGATTCATATTATAAAGACTTTTGTCACTGAATTGAAGAGAACATTACAGGATTCAGACTTCTTACTCTCCCCCAGTCCCTTGCCCTAGACACTACACAGAACTCCCAGTTCTGACTGATCATGGCTGGGAGCTCATTAGGCTGTTCCTCACGTTAAATTACAGAAAAGGGTGATGTATTTATAATACAGCTTGCGATGCTATAAAATGGCTCATCAATCTGTTTTATTCATGGAAAGTCCACATAAGGCCACTAGTCTGTTACTGGCAATAAACCTTGGGTGCATCTTCAAAAGACCTACATATTAGATGGTGATTTATGTCTCTGTCCAAGAAATCAAACATGATAGTAACAAGACAAGGGATAACTCGACAGACAGTTTCAAAAGCAATGTGATTTCAGTAGTAAATCATGTGGGTATAACACATACAGGCATGAGAGAAAGACAGACGATGAGCATGTATATATTAAATGAAAAGTACGGTGTTAAAAATAGCAATACTAAGTACTCAGATCTTAAACCTCTCCCAATCTGTTCCCTGCACTGTATTTCTTACAGGGTAACTCACAAATAAGACGTTCACTTATCTCCCACTTTATAACCAGAAAGTGCTTTTTCAAAAACAATGACATATCCTAAGTCAAGCCCCTTAATTCTGTTTAATAATCATTTGTCTAGCTGTTCTGAACTTTTAAAATATAAGGCATTTCTAACCAGAAGCAAAGGTCTGACAAAGACAATGAAAATGGTTTAGAACGAATATAAGAAGACAAAAATAATTAACTGAATTATACAGGTTTTGTTTGTTTTTTCTTAACAGCCCTTTTACAGGAACCTTTTTTATTTTTTTGTTTTAATTTTAAATAGCTTGTTTTACATGTCAATCCCAGTTCCCTCTCCCACACCCCTCCACCATCCCCCCATCCTCCCACCCTATTGCCAATTTTCAGGAACCCTTTTTATCTTAGAGTATGGAAACCCCAATACAGTATTAGAACCCTTACCTCTTAAAAAGGAGTTTAAAACAAACTCTAAAGTCAATGATTTTTCTTCTATTTTTAAAATTTAAATTAGAAACAAGCATGTTTAACATGTCAATCCCAGTTTCCTCTCCCTCCCCTCCTCCCTACCCCCCCCCCACTAACTCCCTATCCCATCCACTTTCTGCTCCTCAGGGGGGTGAGGCATTCCATGGAGGATCTTCAAAGTCTGTCATATCATTTGGAGCAGGGCTTAGGCCCTCTGATCCAACCCCCTGAACCTGGGTGTCATTGAGGAGGCCTCGGAAATCTATGGGGTCTCCGGTAGTGGATCAGTATTAATTCCTAGCATACGAATGGACTTTGGGAGCCTATTCCACATAGAAGGATGCTCTCTCTCAGCCACTGATTTTTTTTTATCCCATGGGTTGTTGGGTTTGTTTTTAAGGTTATAAAATAATAATTTCAACTCATCTAATATGAAAACGTACATGCAACAAATAAATTGATCCCAACATAAGAGCTCAAGATGCCTTACACAAACTTGTTATTTGTATCTTCAATTGGCCACTTTAAAAAAAATTCACTTCAAGCAAAGATTAATGTTGGATTACATAAATTCAACATATTACCACATAGCCTGAGTTTGTCTGCAGTATCATATCTGGGAAAGAAAAGCCTCAATTTGAAGGGGGGGGTTCTTCATACGGCGGCACACGTGCTGACCCATCGGTGTCTTATAGAATCCTTTGCACAAACTGAAAGGTACTGGAGATTTCGTCACGGAACAGCTCAGTCTTGCAGCAGCTGTGCATGAAGCAACATTCTTAAAAGTGAGGAGCAGGAGGCACCCTCCTTTAGTCTGAACCAAGCAAAGCTCTCAGCTTCTCCAGGAAGGGGCTGCACAGCCTTCCCTGGTTCTCAGGGCAACAGGAGAAAGAAAACAATGTCTGCATGCATGCATGCACAAACCTCTGTCTCCTGAAGGCCATGCTGCAGCCTCTTCTTCCTAGTGGCTCATGGGCTCACACCACGTGGGCTTCGGATTCTTATTCAGATTTAGCCAGCGTAAACATGAATTCTAAATTCACACTAGTTTGCTTGGCTAAAAAAAAATACTTGATTTTGTAAAGGAAGTAGGAAATATTTAAATGCTGCAAAGCGATTTAAAAGTTCTGCAGGGTCTATGATGAGAAAGAGAACAGTGACATCACAACGACTGGTGGATCTACGCAGTTTAACCATCAATCAACTTTAAAGAGAGACAAGATCAATTAAGTTGGAGAGGTGGCTACTTTCATCTCACCTGTCCCTAAGGACTTCTGAACTGAGAAGGAAGGGAAAAGTGACCAAAACCAAATACTTAAGTGACCTCAAACTGACATTCCTCTTTTCATATGCACAAAAACAGTCTTTTCTTGTCTCCTCAAAAACACAAAATACACACACACACACACACACACACACACACACACACACACACGATCACACAGGATATCTTACAGATAAGTAAAATAAAGAAAAGGAGTTTCTTTCTGTACATTTTGAGACACACACAAGTGAACACACTCACTCTAGGATTCTTTCCTCCCCGTGTTCTGTCACAGGCAGCACAGGGTTGGGGGCGGGGGCGGGGGCAGCTGGTGGAGGGAGAACAGAAGCAGTTTCAGCAGGCATCTGTTCTCCCTGGGCCTGAGAAGTGGACACTGGCATCTCTTGCCCCGGCTTTTCCTGTGGGGTTCATCTAGTCAGCAGGGTGGGGAATAGTTGTCTGCACCACATACCAAGGTCAGCCCGCTAGGTCTGACAGTCTCTGTCTCCATACAAAGAAAAGAATCAATACTTTTGGACTACGGCTGTGCCCTCAGTGTAGAACAACAAACATGCAGCGGCTGACATGTTTCTAGGTGATTTGTGGCAGACCTCTCCTCTGATCTGTATCCAGGAGCTGCTGGGCTACCGCTTGGTGCTTTCACTTCCCCACCCCACTCTGCGGCCCCCTCCCGCCTGGCCCTGCTCTGTGATGTCTAATGCTTTACTCAGGTACAGAGGCGGGAGCTCTACCCTACAGCTACTTGTCACTCAATAAATCACACCTAGGAGCTCAGCCTGCACAGAGTGATCTGGGCTTTAACAAAGGATCAGAGGGACAAAGTACAGGCAAGACACTGTAATTATAACAAAAATACAACATTCAGGGAGAGTGACAAAGGCTCAGGCTCCGAGGCCTGGAAAAAATGTCACTGGAGAGTGTGGCTTCAGTCCTGTTTCTGGGTTTCACTCTTAATGTACCCACCCACCGTTATTTTTGTTGTTCTTTTATTTTGTTCTGATTACAGCTGGCATAACATAAGCGCTATTGATAGTGCATGGAAACAAACAATGTTCACCTCTGATTTTTAAATCTATGTAATCTGAGCAAAAAGCAGAGAGGCAATTTCACAAGTACCATCTGTGAAATTTTTGTCCTTAACCTAAAATTTTTGTGTATAGAGCCACAATTCTCACATGGCATAAAATGCGAACTTATCTGAACAGCCAGGAAATGATTTAGCGTTCACAAAACATGCTCATTTTGTCCACATTAACTTGGAAATGCCTTTTATAAAATTTTAACATATATCATATGTTGCTCAATTTGCTTCTGAATAATTTTATACTGAACTCTTTCTTCTTACCACTACCCCAGATCTATTTGCCAGAGTATGAACCATTAGCCAAGGAAGATGAGAAGGTTTTGGACAGTTTCTTCTGTTCTAAATATTTTAAGCGCGGCCGTTTGAGTTATTCCAGCAATTTCAGTCACATCAGACACCTCTTAATGTAGAAAAAAATGATGTTCCATCATGGAGGTCTCACGCACGTCTCCACTGTAACTGTTGCTGATGAAAATAAAAGTGAGTTAGAATATCTCTACACTTCCTTCCTAGTCAATCAATGCCTGACAGCACCAGCTCCTTCAGCTATGTACTTCAGCGATGATGGATCAATAACTGTGGTTTAACAACAGGGAGCCACCAATCATTATACGGATGATTAAAAGGGGTCTCACTCACATACACCTCTGCAGAGTAGGCCATGAGATCAGAATACTTGCCACATATACTTCATAGTACAGAAACCCACATAAAGGAGAGGGAAATGGAGGCTGGAGAATCATTAAAATGCAGATAAATGAAATATGGAGCACTTCATGATTACATCTGTTTTTAACCCCTGCTATCACAGAAATCTTAATTCTCCAAATTTACCAAAATTAAGGCAATGTATTAGAATCACTTAAGAGTTGGTATTTATCATGTACATTTCACCATTAACACACAAGCACTCATACACACACACACACACACACACACACACACTCGGAATGTGAACTTAACTCACTCGGAAATCTCTGCAGCCATGACTTTTTATCTCCCTATGTTAAAAATCCTCGCTGAGTGTCTATCAAAAATATCTAAAGGACCATAAAAGGGCACAACTGTTTCATCCAGGAATAGGCAAAATCTTGGTATAAAAAAGAGTATGTCAACCATGGTAGACAAATTAAGGAAATGAATTAGGCTCACAAGAATGTAGCCTCTTTTAAAAAAAAAGTCTTTCCAAAGGTAATTATACAACTTCCTACATGTACCTTTACAGGATATAACCTTAAATTCGCTTACAATCAAATACTTTCTTTTGAAATAACAAAATTCTTCAAATTGTTGGTTGTCGTTTCTTATTCATTTAGAACAGGAGTGAGGCACAGACCTGGCATGGCTATCTAATGAACACATGATGACGGGAGACCATTCAATTTTAACACTGTTCTAGAAGCCCTGGACACTCTGACCATTAACGTTCATAAAGATGAACAGGATGGCTCAGTGGGTAAGGCTGCTTACCACCAAGTCTGATAACCTGAGTGAGATTCCCCAACACACACAGTGGAAGGAAAAAACAAACTTCTGCAAGTTGTACTCTGACCTTCATATGTGCTCCGTGGCACATGTATGCATATGTGCATGCATACACATATGCATCCATAAATATAAGAAAGATGAACAAGTCACAAAATAAGCACCACATGTGATCAGAAGGACCTCAGCAAAGGGATATATAGGAAGGTATTGTAAATAGGAAACAGACTGTTGTCAATGAAACACTTGGGAATGTTTAGATTCGTTCAGGGTCACAAGGAAGAAAAGGGACAGTTGCTGGTAGCTGTGAGCAAAAGCACAAAAAGCTCCTACCATGCATCTCACCACACACATGCACACACACACACACACACACACACACACACACACGCACATGTGCACGTGTGCACACACACCCCGGAAGCAATTACTATGACGATAAGAAGACTGAGTACAGAATTGCAGGGTGTAGAGGAGAGAATGTTTAACTCTGTCCAAGAACACACAGAACAAAAGGAAACCCAACTTGCCCATCACAACAAGGCATGGAAAGTAATGAAAGAAGTGACAACTCTGGAGAATGTTGCAGACTTTCTATCTTCTCCAGTACTCCAGTGGAATTGCTCATCATTGGGGAGTGGGAGGTACAAAAGTAGTAATGTAGCCAGGCTTGGGGGCACACACCCACAATAGCAGCTCTCCAGAGGCTGACACAGGAGGCCAGCATGCTCATGGACCCCTGCTTCATGAGTTCAATCTCAAAATACAGCTTTGAGAGGAGGGAAGGACAGCTCTACAAGATACTCCTCTGCCCTACGTGAGATCCTGAGATCCTTGGTTTAACCCCTAGTACTACACAAAATAGTAACAAGAAAGTTACAGGGCGCAGATCAGATAAGCATATAATGAAGGAGAAAGACAGCTAAGCCCATGTTGAAAAGAGAGTTTAAAAAAATAAGCCAATGGGAGTCCCTGCAACCCTTTCAGATTTATTGATTACACAAAAATGTGCACAGGATTAATGTCAACAATCTAATGAGTTGGACGTGTGTACACGTTCACATTATCATCTCCACAATTAAGGTAATAAATGCATCTTTGGCCATCTTCCTTTAAGGATTTTTCTACTTCTGTTTTGTTTTGTACTAAGAATACACATGATAGGATCTCTCTACTGTCCCAACAAATTTTTAGCATATTTAGTAATTAAGTTTAGGCATTATATTGAACAGTATATCTCTAGAACTTATCCACTCTTACAGGTGGAAATTTATAGCCACTGAGAAACAATTTTTATAAGGATTGGCTTCACTTTGGATGAAGAAATAAGGAAATAGCTGCTTACTTGCCATTTGAAATGGAAGAAATTGGCAGGAACTGGAGAAAAGGAGTTGAGGAGGACTTTCTGGTTTCTCACTTAAGTGGAGTATTATACAGCTGGCATCACAGGATAGAACATGGATGGTGAGACCACTATCATGCAATAGAGGCTTTTTAGAGGTTAAGAGTGGACACTGAAGTCTAGTTTCTGCCTGCCTCCAACTCCAGCTTCCAAAAGGATCCATTGAATTAGATGAACTTACAAACTTGAAGCCATATAGAAAAGTCTAGGCTAGAGAAAATTGGGCAACAACCAGAAAATTAAAAGGAAATTAAAATAACAGGAATGTATATAATCACTCACATTATGATATCATGGCAAGACCAATGTTTATAACATAAAAACTAAACTATAAAATAACAAATTAGAAAGTAAGGATTGAGATTAGTGAAATATCAGAAAATCTAAAGATTAATAAAGATGATTAAAAAGCACTAAATGTCACAGAGATAAAAGTAAAAAAACAAAATGCATGAGATGAGGTCAGCTCTCGAAGCAGACACAAGCTAGACAGGGAGAGGCAAAGGCAGAAATAAGGTAAGAAGCAGGTGCTATCTAGAGACATACTCCCTTTTTAATGGGAGTTCTGAATGACAATGACAAGGGGCTGTCAGACAGGGACAGGGGCATGAGCTAGGAACTTATTAACTGAAGGGAATAAATCTGAAGTAGAAGAAAGCTTGTCTTATTTTTAGAAAACTTATTTCCCTAAGTGATGGAACAACATATAATCCCTGAAGATGGTAGGAAGTTACTCATAATACTACATAAATGAATACATAAATTTGTAAGGCCTATATTACATCCTCTCCACAGTATCATAGGTCATGATGTGAATATCATCACCTAAATCATAACTTGGGACCTACAATGGTTATGATATTTTGCTTATCTTACGGAAGCTGGTGTTAGAAGTGTTCTTTTTAAACTCTGATTTTTCAAAAACTGGTATATTTAACAGATGTAGCAATACATTTTAAACAAATACACCCCCTAAGGAGGAAAAGCAGAGGGTCAATAATAGACTTCCTACACGAGTGGGATGACACCCACAGCACCCATGGATGAAGGGATGAAGGACTAGCTGTAGTGAAGAGCATCTGTACTGTGGCGTCACTGTGATGGCTTAGTAACTAAAGCAGCACTGTGTGCAGAAAGAATGGAAATGCTCATTGCTAAAGTCTTTACAATGAACAACAGTTTCAGAATGTGTGTTCGTAAGTATGTCTGCAATAATTCCAAAGTACAGAAAAAGAAAAGCAGCCATAAGACCGTAGAGAAAGGAAAGAGACGGGAAAATATTGAACAGGCCATATATTTTAGTTAATTTTCTTAAATGTCACTGCAAAACAAGTACACCTCAGTTTATGCTGCCTGAAACTAAAGCACACATGCACTTAGCCAAGAGCTCTTGGCTAAATGTTTAGTTTGGTTTCTTTTTTTTTTTTTTAAACCACGAATAGCTCCCATATTGTTCAGGATGTCACCTTTTGGATTCCATGCCCCTCCCCCATGAAACAGACTAAGCCACAATTAGAGGGAACGGTTCCAATGTCAAATTCTTAGCAATTCCTTTATCCTTCTAAATTCTGGGAAAGATCATAGGTCTTATAAGTATGTGCGCAGCCCTTATCCTCCCGGGCATCAATAAACAACTCAGTATGTCTCTTAAGAAAAGGCTGCATTTTAACACAATCCAGTGACTATCCCATAACAGACGACCACACTAGCAGATACCCATGTCAGCACTCTCTTAACCCTTTCACCTTACCACTCTTGTCTTTCCTTTATCCTAAACTCTTCTCCCTGTAAGTGTTTTCCAAAGGCTGAAAAGTGCAGAACCTATCAGCCTGACACTATCCCAACAGAAGGTATATGGCAACAGATTGAATAATCTTAAAATAATCAGCAAGGTTCATAGATTAGATTAAACCAATATATAAACCATTGATAATTGCAGTAGTCTTCTTAGAACAGATTAAATTTGAACAGGATTCAGTTAAGAGGTAGAGTAGAAAACAGACTGAGTTGCAGGAAATATTCAACACATAGTGGTTAAATGGTTGGATAGATGGTCATAGGAAGGATGCAAAGGTGGCGGGGTGGGGGAACTCAGGTGACTATGCTTACTTAATACAAAGAGTCCGAACAATATTCCAGACTCTACCAAGCTGCCAAGTTTTCTTTGTGTCCTACTGAGGTTCAAGGATATTGCACTGATAGTCAGAAGGTGGTTTCTCAAATTCACCTCGCCTCTACCTTGTTCCTTTTCAAGGTTCTATGTTTCTTCCCTCTGCTGGAAGATTCTAGAAACTTGCTCTATCTACAGCTCACTCTACCATTTTATTAAGTCTCTGCACAAATGCTATCTCTTCATAGTTGGCCAGTCTAACATCACCTGGGAATCTCTCCCTCTCTCTGTGTGTGTGTGTGTGTGTGTGTGTGTGTGTGTGTATGTGCGCGCGCACACGAGCACGTGAGAGAGTTCATTCCCCATTTTTAAAATTTTTGTTTTCCTCCATAGCCCACATTATATTTCACATCTATTTTGCCCACTGATAATCCAACTAGAATATAATATCCTAAAGGACGGGACTGCAAAATGTTCTGAACTGTACTCTCATCAACCACATAGGTGCCTGGAAACTATACACTTCATTAATAGTATGTTCGTTTAATGTTTGTTGAGTGAATACACCAAAACAGTCACTTAAAAATAACTTCATAAACCTACCTTCTCATCTCCATTAAGTATTAGCCATACCAGGAAGCCTTCCCATAGGAAACCCCCAGTTTTCAAGCATCAAGGACCAGCTCAAAAGGCACTTGCTTTCTAACCTTCCTCCACACAAAATCACCATTGCTTTCTCATCTGTTCCTAACACAAAGAATAACAATAGTACTACTCTGTAACCCTTGCTTATGTGTGAACCTCCTACCTCACAGGAGGTATAAGCTGCCTATGGTGCAGGAGAGTGTAGACTCTATTTGGCTTCCAGAAATAAAGGCACATTTTCTGTACAGAAAGTTAAAAAGAAAGAAAAACAAGATTGATCTGTGTGCCAGCAAAATGTACTGGGCAACAGGCCTGCCATCCAGGATCTCAATCACAAACACTCAAAAATGCAATTGCCACCATTCTCATTTTAAAAACATTAACAAGGCTCAAGAAACTCACCTTCCCAAAGCCACATGGTACAACTGAGGTTACAACCTAGTGCTCTCTTTCTCTGCTCCTAGAGAGAAGGAAAAAGGCAAGCCTAATTTGTTCCTGTGTCACCAGAGGAGCACAGAGCAGTAGGTAAAACACTCATTCAGACAGGAAATCTTGGGTAAACCACACAACCTCTCTCAAAACAGTGTCCTTATTTATAAAACTGTTGATACTTCCCATCATGCCTCAACCCCAAATTCATTAATAGAGGTCAACTTCAGCTGTATATGAAAGAGCAATTAGTAAGCTAGATAGCTCTATGGTAGTTACCCACAGATGAGAGCATGTGTGAACCAAACAAGAGAAACCTCTACTGCTCTTTACCTCACAAGCCAGGAACCACGTAAGTAACCATGTAAGCTCAATGTTTCCAGTTGTTTCCCATCTGCAGGGACTCCCTCAGCCCAGCCTGATGCATTCCCATTTCTCTGGAGACTATTAAAGCAGCCATGAATTCTGGTCATCTCATTTTCTTGCCTGTTTTTAAATTTTGTGCATGTGGGTATATGTCAGGTCAATGGGTCTCTAAATTTAAAAAACAAAACCACTAATAAATAAAATTTCGTAAAATGTTTTAAATGTCTTTGTAGACGTCTCAAGACACCTACTACATAATTAAATATTAACTGAGGATTTTTTGAAGCTTAAAGATCCAATGAATAAAAGTAATTTAAAGTTAATCTGAACTCCTTAGCTTCAAAGAAAAACAGCAGAGACGTGTCTACATTTTTGAGTGTACAGCAAACCACATTAACAGTCATCTTCAAACCACCAGTTATTTGAAACAGCTGCAAATATGTTTCCCTCAAAAAATAGGCTGGGATTTAGAGCCTTACAAGGTGAGAGCAATTCAGTTAACCATTACAAAGAAAGGTTCCCTTCAACCACTAAATTCCCCACTAGTTCCTTTTCAGAGGCAAAACATTCACATAGTAGCCCCGAATGTATTTTGGGTACTTGACATGGGTATTCTGGTACCCTAAGGGGATGATGTTATGCATTAAGATGTTTTCAAGCATATGATACAAAAACAGTAGACACATCAACCCTATAAAGTGAACAAGAAACCAAGGCAAAATTTTATGTTACATGAATCCACCACACCTCCAATAATTTAGTCCAGACCTTTAAAGCCGCATGAATTACAATGAAGCAAGGCCAGAGATAACTGGGCAGATTTTTACCTAACCCTGAGAGAAAATACCTACCTTAAAACAAAGCAAGGAAACATTAGATGCCATAACACTGGCAAGAGTTTTCTGCTTCACAACACCTTTCTTACTGAGGTTAGTTTAAAAAAACACTAGGCAAGTACTTTCAATGTCATCACTGTTCCTGATCAGCATCCCTGTTATAAAGAGGCAAAGCTGTGAACTGCCCTTAGGACGCTCACAGTCTACTCTATTTAAATCCTTTCTGACCATTTACATCATAGAATGCAGTCGTTCCATCAACAATATCCTTAGCACACAAATGTCATCCATCGAAATCATCCCTGTCATCCCAGCTCACCCATGTTCAATCTAAGACAGGACAATTTCTGTGCAATGTGATATTACTCACTCCAGGTCTGTGACTTTGAACTTATTTTTAAAAATCATTGCACTAAATGATCTCCATGCTCTTGGTTCCAATACCCTAGTTCTTATTATCTTTCTATAATTTACACTCAGGTGACTTCATATGTTATTAAACACACACACAAGCACACCACACACACCACACCACACACACACACACACACACACACCAGGATCATTTCAATCATCCTCAAAATGCCGGCCCCTGTCTCTAAGTAATCTCATTCAAATTCTGAATTAAAGAAAAAGGTGTGAATATATCTTCCTTACTTCCTATGAAAAACCTGAAAAGCAGACACTCACATACACATAAAAAAAAGAACCAAATTTTCCAAAAAAATCTTTGCCCTGATAGGTAATTTCCTGTTGAAATGAATGTATTATTAAACCTATAGGAACTTGTCTAGAGTCTACCTAGATATAGTAAATGAAGAGTCCAAAACTGGGAGGCAAATCCCTGTGGGTGGGCTTAGCTGGCATCTGCCCCCATTGTTGATCATTTGGGTGCTAATTCTTTCCAACGCTACCCTTTGATATCATCATGATTCTTACCAGCCAGTAGAGTGCCACTACACCTGCACAGAATGCTGGTCCTTCAGCTCACAGTTAAACCCAGGGTTAGCCTCTGCCCTTGCTAGCACTGGGACGGAGGAGAGAACTAAAGAGAATTTAGCTGTGTAGGAAGTAACTACACCTTGAAGAATTCTCTATGGGTAAAACAAAAACATGACTTCTATAAACTGCCTGGATACTAATCTGGTCTGATGCTAGGCATGGGGTTTATCAAAGAGAAATCCTTGAAAATTGCAGAAACAAAACAAACAAAAAGCAAGGAAACTAACATTTTGGGGGGAAAAAGTCTATCAACAAGCAACCATGTAAAGAAAGGTAGTTTGTGGTCTTATCTAACATGCTAACAAATTTGCTCTGTAGCAAACTAGCCTTGTTTTAAACTTGACTTCATCCAGCCTTATTATACTAACTTCATTACTATGGTAAAGAATCATGAACGAAAAACAGGTTAAGTTGGTGACTGGGTCTGTATCTAAACCTAAGGTCGACTCTAGTTAAACTATTTTCCTTTTCTTCACTTGTAAATTGAATTGAGTAACTCAGTATATGAACACATTGCTGGGTACTGAACCCAGGCCTCAGGTTTGCCAAACACATACACCGAACCATATTCCTACTCCAGCATGATTGGCTCCTTCCCCACACCCTTATCCCCTGGAGCTGAGGACGGAACCCAAGACCTTGTACTTACTGGGAAAGTGCCCAACTCAGTAAATCTTTTTCTATTCTTCCTTCCTTTCATTCACGTATGCTAGTCCTCGCATATCTACTCAGCAAGTGACATAAACATGAAGGCACTGTACTGTATCCTGGAGGGTCATAGAAAACATAGGGCCATGAGTCAAGATTCTATCTATTATAACCACCAGTAAGAATAACTAAGCCAGGCGCTTCAGGAGACAGAAGCAGGTGGATCTCTGAGTTCAACGTCAGCTTGGTCTGTCTACACAGCAAGTTCTTCCAGGATAGCCATGGCTATATAGAGAAACCCTGTCTCAAAAAGCCACTACTCCCCAAAAAAGAGTAAGAATGAAAACAACTTCAACTGTGTAGTAGAACAAACATACAGAAAGCTGTGTGAACAATGGCCACAGGGACAGAAAGGCACTGGGGTTTGGGTCGCATGGAAGATTTTAAAGAGAGAGGACTACTTGAGCCGAGCATGAGCAGAGCGTACATTACCATACTATCTTGGAAATGGCATGCTCACACGTCTAAATAAATTTTATTTTTCACCAGCAGCTATTATTTGGTGACATTTTCTGTGCACTAGGATGGCCCACAGATCACCACAAAGTGCTGTCCTGAAACTACACAGACTCTGCCTGTTAAACCTAAGGACTTCTTCAACCGGGGAAGTGCTTAAGACATGACTGGAATGGACGGACATAAGATAGTCTTCATTCTAACCACCTACAATCAGAACAAATTTTACTTTCTAACCTACATAGTCTAACTTCATTATTGTAACTGAAAATTTCCAAATTTTCTTTACTCATAATTAGGCATTAGCTTTATTAAAATGATAAGCCAAAAAATATCTAAAACATAAACTCCTCTCTGCTCAACTCACCACAGGAAATCATCAGTAACTGAAAAAATAAAAGTCATGTAATTCGTTTCTAGAAACAATTACAGTAAGAACTCCCAGAATTAAAAATAGTAAGGGGGTTATGTGAAATTAACATTTTATTTGAAAAAGTATGAATGGTAAATTGTTGCACATTCAGAGAATCTATATATTTGCAAAATAGTCCAGTACTTAAAATACTTTGTGTATACCTTGCATAAAATTTGAATTTCTATTTTAATAAATAAAAGATCATGGGGTTTTTAATATACTTCCCCACAAAATAAATCTTTCCTATGAAGTCCCACCTTCTAACATATTTTCCTACAGAACTATATTCTGCCCAAGGGCATCTCTATCTATCTGGTTTTGGTCTCATCTTCAATTCTCTGTTTTCTTCACTCCAGTAATTTTGACATTCCCTTGATCTCTGCCAACTTTGAGGCAAATGTTTTCTCCTATAATGATATATATATATATATATTATTTTGCTTCTTTTATCATGACCCTTTCAGTAAGAGGCATGGGACATTAAAGACACTTAGTGCAATTAATTAAAACAACAATTTAAAAACACATACACAAAAAGGTTGCTACTAGCTAACACTTTCCATTACCTGAATGTTACAAGGCAACTGACAGTTCAGTAAACAACATGTAAAGTCTGTTGACAATTTAAGTTAAAATGTCAAAACTCCCATCTCAGCTTCCACTGCTGAGACCTAGGTGATTTTGTGCTCAACCCCTTCAACACTGAGCCAATCAAGGACGTTTTCTTGATTTCAAACATGGTATCTGAAAACAGCAAGTTTATCTCTTTTGCTATTGATACAAAATATGATTAACATTCATGTATATAGTATCACAGTTTTAAGGTGATATAAGCTTTTAAAAAATCTGTCATGCTGTGAATAAATGGTATCTGTTTTACTTCAATAAAAATTAGCATTATTAGCCGGGCAGTGGTGGTGCGCGCCTTTAATCCCAGCACTCGGGAGGCAGAGGCAGGCGGATCTCTGTGAGTTCGAGGCTAGGCTGGGCCTACAGCCTCCAAAATAATACAGAGAAACCCTGTCTCATAAAACCAAAAAAAAATAGCATTATTAACATGAATGCTTGTATTTTTTCTTTTGATATTTTCTCTACTTTACAGTTACAATTGTCATGCATCCCAGTTCAAATGTTTATGAACTAGTGCTAATGTGGGATTTCACTCAAAAAATTAAGGCAAGAAGGAACACTGTAGGGTTCCAATTAAAAGAAAATCCTAGTTGGTCATATATCCATAATCTCAGCAATCAGAAGGTAGAGGACAGAGAGCATTACAGTTAGAAGCAATCCTGATCTACATAGTGAGGTCTTGTTTCAAAAACAACAAACAAATGCAGAAGTAAACACTAATGTCAGAGGCACACCTTGCACACATGCACAAATCATAGGCTCAGTGTACATGCAAGTGTTTTAAAACTACTAGTACGTGTTTGGTGGTTCATCCAGTAAAGGAAGCAAGATGTAACCATCCACCTCCTTTACCCAACTCTACTTTGTAACATCAGTATTTATTTGTTTAATAGCTAGCCAATTTCTGGAGTGCTATAATTATTCAGGGTGTTATTTATTTGTTGTTTTTTGTTTTGTTTCACTTTTCAGACTTAACAGATCTCTACAAGAATAAAATCCACAGTTCCCTTGATGGGTCTACACTGTGCAAAAATTAAGATACAAAAAACCAACAACTGAAGTACTATTCCTGGACAGGACAACAAATGCTATGGTTAACTGAAAATTAATGGTGGGACTCTCTACCTCGTTCTAAATGTAATAATTTGAAGAAGTCATCCTCCACAGTCCATGGAAGCTTATTCCCAATTATAAGAAAGTGAAATTCATATGGGCAGATGGTACCTTCAACTTCTTATTGATATGAATTACATTAAATGAGATAGTCTTTTACAACATTAATAGAAGAAGAAATACAGTGAACCCAAACATCTATCAAACTCTTAATACGGAAAGAAGAAAGTACTTTGGAAAGTTCATTTCAAGTTTACAAGGAAAGAAAGCAATATGGGATTCTTTCCCAGAATCTACTATGAACAGGGCACCATTCAAAGCAGCAAAATATTCAGGTATACACAAATATGCATTTCCTCTTGAGGGGAGGAGTTTTCAGGTAAGCTTGCTTGTTCTCCAATCTACTGCCACAGAAATCCCACATTCATTCAAACACTGTACTTAAAACACATGTATCCTTTTTGCACACTGTTCCTTGGTTTGCCAATTTGCACAGTGATTCCATGCAAAGATCAACATAGGTCACATTCATTCTGCATGCACACACCTTCCTGACAAGTGCCAGGCACAATGGCCTGTGCTGAGACAATACAGATGAATAGGACTAAACATGACCCTTCCATAGAACACAATACAGTTCATCCAGCTGCTTATCCTCGTTTCATATGGAAGAACTGCCTTAGAAATGCAGCTTATTTCAACACACTGTTACATTGCCAGCACCTGGCAGTGAAGGCTCAGTTTGCTCATTCAGTACTCTTTGACTTCTCCATAATCTGTGACCCCTAGATGAGAAACATCAAGGATAGTCTTGAGACGATAGTCATTCATGTTATACCGCCCTTACTTTCTCCTTCTAATCACGAGGTTGTTGCTCTGACCCCATGTGATCTCAGAGTCTATTGACACATAAGTAAACGAGAGAAGTAAAAATATTTAACAACCACCCAGTGTGCTTTAAGTCATTTTAAACCCATCTAAGTTTCAATTAGTTCAGTGACTTGGGCCTTTGCTGAAATCACATCTTGAAACATTACTGAAACCATTATCGTGGAATTCACTTTCTGATTTTGATATATTGAGTTCTTTTCTTGCCTCTTCTTAACCATAGATGTATAATTTGGGTTTGTTGTATTCTTTCAAAGGAAGAATTGGCAGAGTGCTTGCTGTTACTTAGGATAAGTATGTAATCTCTTTGACTTTCTCTTGTTGGGCAAACTGCCCAGTGAATATCAATTTTTTTAGAGCTACAAATATGGTTTTAATAGATTCACAGATTTTAAATTATTATAATTCAGAGCACGTCTCTCCCAGGGTGAGCAAATAATTCATAACAATCCATGTACATGCAAAGGAGATGACAATTGATCAATCTGTATGTGAGTACATTGACAGAGTTACTGCTGCTCTTTTCTCTACAAGCCCTCCCCCCAACACTCACACAATTCTCACATGGAAAAAATGTCTGTCTATGGGAGTTCAAATTAGTCATAATACCCACTTTGGGGACTGAAGAACACTTACTGTAAATCAACCACTCAGAAACCACACTTGACATATTTTGGTTCTAATATAACTGTAAGTTGCATAATATTGTATGTATTGATTGGCTCTTGAGATTATAATGGAAAGCAACTGCCATACATTGAAAGTGACCGACCACAGGTAGAGAAATTGTTCCTGAAAATCCCACAAAAAGAATCATTTTCCTTACAATCTAAATCTCCTTGTCTTTTACACATGATATTCCAATACACAATTGAGGCTGTATTTTTACCCTAAAGGCCTTTAAACCTCAAGTCGTCACCTGTACATCTCACTCAGACTCAGAGAAAGTTCTAGCAGAATAAACTGACCTTCTTTAAGGAGGCAGTGGTGTGTCTTCTGAGTTGGAGAAGGAACGAATAAGAGAAAACGTCTCACTAGGTAACAATTTCCAGAATGATTGAGGAAACTAAAGCTGCTGTAAAACCACAGTAAAGTCTTCCTTTCTGATATTTCCCTACTCAGTTCTTTTGTCTTTAAAAACAAATTGGACAAATTTTAATATGTAAGGTGTTATCTATGTGTTTGATTTGCAATGTGTGTCTTCTACCTTCCTGAATGAATGGAGAACATGATCTCCTCTGCTCCCTTAAAGTCTCTCTACTATAATAACATGTAATTCATTATAAACAAGGACAGCCAGAAACCAGTCATGTAGTACGCAGAAAGAAATCAAGGTCTTTACTGTACTTGTAAAAAGCAAAAGCTGTTTAAGAGACTTAAGGTGGATTTCCAAGTGGATAGGAGAAACCTATTCATTGCTTCTACGTGATCTGTGGTAAAGGTTATAATTTGGGGACCATGCCTCTAAGGTAAGATATCTAAATACAATTAAAACACATAATAACTGTGTGGATCAGCTGCTTCTGGTAGAAGTTGGTTTCTAGAAAAGATTCTTTTGTCAAACAAGTAACAAATTACACATAGTGTTTGGATTCCACTGGGGACAACGTTTAGCTTTTCTTAACACTCTTTTCTATTCCAACTCTTCCTCAACTTATCATATGTCATGACTCAATAAAAGCATTAATTATACCTACTGAGGTTCCAGTGACCATTTGGAAAACTACAGAGAAGGTTTGAGCTCATTTCTGAAACTCCTAAATAGTCAAATCACCAAGGGATACGATTTTGCTTTAAGTAAAAATTAAAGACAAAAACACTAAGAGTAGCTGAATAGGTAACAACATTCCCCTATTACAAAACCAAAGACCTTGGGATATAATTGTGATAACATATATGGATATTTTATACTTCGGTGTGGATTAAAAACTTGTGTCAAAACAATGATCGCCCTGGTCCTAACATGAATAGGATTACAAGAACTGCCAGAAATTACTGTGAGAAATACAAACAATCCTTTCAAATAGCAAAGTGGTGCTTAAAAGTATAGCTGAATTTACCCATGAAGAATACTACAGTACCTACAGATGTAGAACAGCAAATATTTTGGAGCTCTGTATACAGAACAAAGTGAAATCAACATGAGTTTCCCATTAGCTTTGAATGTTCTCCATTTCACTTCTTGTTACAGACACACTAGCCAACGTCACCACTGATAGCTAACTAGCCACCTTATCTGAAACTTGCTCCATGTGCTTATGACTACAGAGACCACAAGTATGGTGTGGTAAGAGGGCCACAGTAATTAACAGAAAATCAGAGACAATGTGCAAACATTTCCCCATTTATGTTATGGGAGACATATTCAAGACCTGCTTCTGAAGGCCTTATCAAGGATAAGCCCAATCAGTAGTAGTAGTACTGATCACCTCAACACTAACCTTTACAATGTTTTCCCATATGCCATTTCTTCCCCAAGCTCTTCCCTAAACCCTTCATAGAAGTTAATGTCATGATCTGTCTCAGAGGGACACATGTTAAGCTACCTTTCAAAGGATGTCCTAAAATGAGTGGATAAAATAATAGCTGACTGCTTCAAAATGGAGGAAACGATGAGACAATGACATAACTTACAATAGTAAAGAGCAACACATAAAGATGATAAACGAGAAAAGCACAGGAAGGCTGGATTTATCACATCCAGATATAGGAGACCTATGGAGAAGCCAAACATTAGAAAAACTCAAAGCCCTTGCTACACTTAGCCTTAACCACTGTTTCACCTCTGTCAACAGGCATCTATTTGGTTGACTTATACATCTTAGGACTTCTCATGGGCTCAGTCATAGGCATCACTCCCAGGTAGGAACATGACATACAGCTCCATGTCGCTTTCTCAGTGCTTTGAAACCTCCCTCCTATCAGGTGTTAGAAGCTGCATCTAGTCAACAGGTTGAAGACAGCATCTGACCCACAATTAAGTCACCTCTTCAACACAGAGGATGCGCTGCTGCACAACATTCCTGGTGTCAACAGATACCCTGATCCCAATACTTGTTTTATACATAGTATCAGAAAGGCCTCCAGAAAGTATCCTAGAACCAGTGAATGTACCCGAATACTTTAACAGTAACTTACAACCTAAGCTGTATAACCAAGAACTGAAGAGTGAAAATGTATCCGAACATATATTAACACTTTTTTTTTCATTAAGTAAATTCTTAGCAAACCAATCATGGGTGACTAGTCTTATGTTTTATTTATTTTTGGTTAATAATCCCCAAAACCATAGATACAAACTACTGAGCCTCAAAGATATTGCTATGGCAAGATAAATGATCACTATTCAAACAGTGACACACATGAAAATGATATCAAAACGTCTAAATCAGACTTTCAAATATTTGGTTTAAAATGTTTGTTATCAATGCTGGCCAATAAAGAAGCTGATATTGCAAGATTAAAAAGAAAGAAAAATCACAATTGAGAGTACATCAAATCATTTATAGCTGCCCTATGTACAATCCTAAAAGGACTGTTCTAGTTCTAGCCTCTCTAAGTTTAAGTGGAAACAACAACAATGAAGTTCAGTCTAACTTCTATTCACAAAAGAGTCTAGAAGAGGAAATTGCGTATGTCTTCTTTTGCAATTTATTTATAAAATTATTGGATAGCACTGTCATCAAAGATTAAGCATAAAGGAATGCCAAAGACAGTTAGGCAAACTGAGAAGAATGTTAGTAACATACAGATCTTTGATTTTCCCCAAAGTCAAGTTTTTAACTTGTAACATAAAGAAATCAACTCGCAGAGTCAGATAGTAGGTGGGGATGGGGCCCAGAAACAAGAAACTAAGCAAAAGTTGTGAATCAAATCCTAAGTATCAACAGAAACCTTACACATTGTCAGGATACCTTCTTGCATCCTTAAATGTGTTTATATTGTGCTCCATAGCTATACTCATTTTCATACGAAAGATAAGGAATGGTCTTTGCTTATGTAAAGAATAGACTTATGTGACTAATAGTTATAAATAAAATTCCTTTGTACATCAAAGAAAAAGAGCCTTTTGTTTATTCAAGAAATTCCTAATTGGGTTCATTTATAAGTAAAACTTTCTTTTTATTTGAGACCCAGCAGCACAGCACAGTGTAGCTGAAGACAGCAGGTAGCTCTGATAATGAACTTTGCACAGTTTTGAGAAAATAATATCTGAAGGCAATTTGTTCTTCCAGGGTCAGCAGATTACTGATTCAAAAGAATGAAAACCTCTGGGGACATTTTGAGACTTTAAAATAAAAGAAAGAAAGAAAACCAGACATACACAAAGGAGGAGGGAGGGAATCTGGCTAATTAAAATTTCCACTTCTATTGCTGTTCTATATATACAAATCCGTCAAGAAAGGCCTGCAGGATCAGACCTGTAGGAGAAAAAGTATACCATCATCACATTAATTGTATTATTACTTCATAATGCCAACCAGCCAGGTTTACACAGAAGAGATTAAATAACAAGATAATCTTATAAACAATGCTCATTTCACCAGTGTACCAAATAAGTCTGATTTATATCACTGGCTGTTTTTTAATTAATTTATGCACCCACGTGCTTTAACTTACACAGACAGACACCTACAGTGAGGTAGAGATAGACATTTAGTTAATGTCTTGACCTTTGAGAGGGGTTCATGTTTAGTCTCCTCAATGTTGTTAGTCACTCAAAAATGAAGAAATTGTTAAGGCCTTGCATTAAAGCGTGAAGAAAGAAAGTGTTTACCTAATTCAATATCTATTCCCCCCATTGGCATACATGTTATACATGTTTAATTTCAGTTTGTATAACTTCACCAAAACTTGCAAGTACAATTGTTCCCCCAAAGTTCTAAAAATTCTCCCTATCTCCCCCCTCAGGAAATTCATTTCATAATCAGCATCAATTTTAAATGCCTGTGTTTGTTTTGATGTAGCTTCCACTGACAGAGCAGAGGGAAAGACTGCTCATTTTAAAACACATGGTGTTTGCTAATATTAAGGGGCTGGATAAAAATTGTAGACTGTACTCCTGGATATCATTCATAAAGCAAAGATCACCAATTAGCATTTAGAATAAAATGGTGGAAATCTATAGGTGGGAGAAAACTGGATTCATCTCAATTCTCTTAATAGCAAAACACCATCTCAGAATCAGACACACTCAAAATATATCATCAGTGACATCATAGGAAGGACAGTTCACACTTCGAAACTTTAAAAACCACGGTGTAATAGAGAACCCTGGTGTCAGGGTTATTTTAACTTAGTCATTTTACAACATCTATGGATAGTTTCAGTGTGTGGATGAGAATGACTGTTTACTTATTTAGTCAGGCAAGAAAAGGCTTTTCTCCTCTTTGTTATAAAACTTTTATTTATATATGTGATCAACGTTTATTTGTAAAACCTCAATACAATAACAGATGTCAGCTACATTACATGTTTTTGATTATAAATTCCTACAGGGCAGAGACCCTATCTGTTTAGCTCACATTTTATAGGATGGAAACACAGAACCATACCCAAAAAGACACTTAAAGAAGTTTTTTAAATACTAACAATGATTTCAAGGGAACTTAGCCTGTTCCTGTGCTCCAAGTAACTCTACTGGCACTCACTGAACATTAAAGACTTTTATGCTCTCGGGCAATTCCTTTCTTCATGTATCTGCAAAGGACACTTTTCTTTTGAAACAGGGATCACTTAGCTAAGACTATTTCTATTTGATAATGTTTAAGAGGTAGCTTTTGAAGAACATTAAGTGACACTGCAAAGACAGAGAGGAAAATAACTAAAAGCCAGACCCAAACATTCTATGACTTAGCATTGCTTCAGCACATCTCACATGTCATGCGAGGAGATGTGATGTTTTCACAGGAATCCTGGGGAGACTGGTACTTGAGTGCTTACAAATGAAGCCTCCTGAATCCGGTCCCACCAAACTCAGGTGTGGCCTATGTCCGCATTCTTTACGTTCATCTGGATCGTACAGAACATAGGGTTGTTTGGCTAGATAACTTGGGTTTTAAAGTGCAGGGCAATGCCATATAACATTTATTAATCTCTAAAGGAATAAAAGAAGCACATGGTGTCATCCAGGCCCTGACACAACAACACTGAAGAATTTGCGCATGATTTGGGGGAAGTCTTTAAAGTGTCCAAGCCACAGTTTCTAAGTCTTTAAGAATGAGATTGTTGGGTTTTACAATTCATATAATTTTCATACAACTTGAGGTTCTGCTATCTACAAACGAAAGATTTCCTTTTCTTTTACAAGAAACAGGAGGACTTGTATGTTCTAATATAAAGCATTCATTGTGATTAACTCCAACCAAATATTCAAATTGAAGATCATTAGTAAGTCTTATAGCTACATAAAGTACAGGTGTATAGTGCAATATAGTTATTAAAACCCATGTACATATACATGGCCACTCACATAATTCTCTAATCAAGGAAAGAACTAAAAACTTCCTATTTTTCTTTCTTACCCTCCTTTTCATATGAAACTGCAGCAATAATGCTTAAGAAAGTACATGAATTAAACACCGAATCTTACTCAGCATTCCTAATATTGATAGCATCAGTAATCAACATAAACAGCTTATGTTAAATCCCTCACCTGAAATCCAGACATCCTCCCATAGAAACACTTCTACTAAGAAAGAATGCAAAGCTTATCTCATTCATATTATACCCAAAATATTAAAACTCAAGCTATACAAGTCCATGACTTCAATGCTATTTAAGCAGAAAGTAAGTGCAGCAACAGCAACAGAAAAATGAAAAAAAAATATGTAAAAGCATCCAATTTATATCTTCCCAAAATTTAAAACAGGGAAAACCTTAGTCATTCAACAATTTTCTGTATTTACTAACAAATTTCAAAAGCTGAATAGATTATCAATATCCTTGTTTTTTTAAAAAACAGATTCACAGAAAACACCAAGTAAAAAGAAATAAATGAAAACTATTATCTTATTCAATATTTTCTGTCCATTTTGAATTCCTATGATAGATAGGTAAGTAAATACTATTTTAATTTACATGTTTAAATAGCCAAGATACATATATTTTTCAGGAGCTGTTTCCCTAATTATTAGCTGTTTGGCAGCCAGAAGCTAGTGAAAATATTTAAGGCAAAATAAGAATGGATTTACTGTTATTGTGTGCCATATACTGACACTATCTCCCTCTTTCAATCCTTCCAGAAGTGCTAGGCAACACCAAAGAATTAAAATTTTCCCATTCCATTGCATCAACTAAAATTAAAACCAGAGGTAAAAATACACAGAGGCCAGATCCTACCAGTTGCTCTGTTGGATTTTAAACAAGTTTGAAGTCAAGGGGTGCTACACGAATATCCTCCTGCATGGGAGAATGAAAACGTTCACCTGAACCTACTAAATTCTGAATAACACTGGCCAATAGTAAGTTTTACTCAAAAGCAGATAGACGGGATGACTCAATTAATATCCTGTATTCTTTCTTAAACTCCTTTATCAAATTCATTCACATTTTTAAACCCACCAAAAGTCATACAGCTTTATACATTTATATGTTTTTTCCCAAATTAAGTCATTGTGGACACCAATCTTTTCGACAGCAGCAGGGAGACTCTATGGATGAAATGGAATTGTAGATCGTGTCTGTGGAAGGTGGAAAATGAGAGCAAGATGTAAAGAGAAGCAAATACAAAGGGGCAGAAATTTAAAGTAAAAATAGAGGAACAGAAAAGAGAACATGGAGAAAGCACACAACTCCGAGACGAATAAGCAGAGCGAGATAAAATATTTGCAGTCAATGGCTCTTGTCCAAAGCTTGTCAGAGCTCAGGCGCAACGCCTGCATCTTGTTGTCTGACAGCAAATACCTCTTTCTTTCTTTCTCTCTTTCTCTTTCTTTCTTTCTCTCTTTCTCTTTCTCTCTTTCTCTTTCTCTCTTTATTTCTCTCTTTTTTTCTTTCTTTCTTTCTTCAAAACTGTTTTCTGTACCCAGGCAGTCTCATTTGACTTTTCAATTTCTATGTTAGTTTGAAACAAAGGTTCAATTTTGAAATGTGTTCATGTGTATAACAACAACCTTTATTTTAGAGGTGTGCTTTGGAGTTTACACACCATTGCTCAACTCGGTGCAGAAAACCTCACAGTTGCTCAGACCTTCCAAAAGCTGACAGTCTTTCCCCGCTGAAGAGGTCGGGGTAGCCTGGTTCTCCAGTGCTTGAGAAACACCTCTGAAATCAGTGCAGTGTGACCTCTATCTAATCTGAACTCTGCAGCTACCTCTACAGGAGGCTGAACTGTGCACCTAGAGCCCAGCAAGGAACCCCTGAGATGACACCTTTACCTGCTGCCTGGCTCTTCCTATGCACACACCTACTGCCCTTCATTGGGTACGCATGCCCCATGGTCTACACCATCTTTCTCAGTGGGTTAAACACCGGTTGTACTCTCCTTCCTGCCCAGTCTGCTGCCCCGTGCAGTGCACTGTAATACACTCGGAGGGAAAACCAACAACGTTTCATATAAAAATTCATTAAATATTACACCACTCTTGCTACATTGATCCTACAAACTGTAACCCTGTGACGCGGCTCAATACCGTGTCATCGCTGCACAGCAACTTGTTTCATTACAGTGCGTGTTTCACTTCTACTCATGAGCTAATATAATTCAATTTTTTTAACTGCACACAGGCTGCTAGACACATGTGCATGGCAAATGGAATCTGAACTTAGCTTAACAGCCTCATTTATTCCTGATGGTTTAAATTATTTCATCACAATTAATGACACCCCCTCAGCTTCCTGTGCAGCACTGCCAGATGTTCAGAGACCACAAAGCCACTCTCTTCTTTGACGGCTGGTGACAAGTCGTCCTCTGAAGGACATTCCCTAGGTGCACAGCCGGATGACACCTCCATTGCTTAGCACCTCTCTGCCTCCCAGAGTAACTATGAAGAGGGAAAAGCAGGAAGTCATGAGAAACCAGAAAATGCATTAGTTAGGGCATATTCTACGAGGTGATCTCAACTTGGAGAACGTAGCTGCTGCTGGAGCTCCTTACCTTGCTGTTTAGAACAGACCTCTGCCTCCACCTTCTCCACTCCGGGATCTACGGAGGGTATGGAGCCTATGGTGGCATCGGTCCCAGAGGAATGCAAAGAAAAGCCACAGCATGAAGTTTTCCACAGAGACCTTTCTCATTTTCGGTTATTTTATTTTGAGAAGAGTCTTGTCTTTAAAAGTGGGCAATTTGAAATTACTGTCTCTATCATGATTATTCTCTATCCTGTTCAGTAAAAAATGCTAAATGTAAATACATTTGGCAACTCTTTTTTAGTGGCTTTACCCCATTTACTTAGGCTTAGTAGGGCATTTGTTGTTGTTTTCCCTGGGGCTACTGGGTTTTTGTTGTTTGGTTTTGCCTGTTAATATTATTTCATTCACTTTGTTTAAAAGACATACTGAAAAACAAACTTCATATTTCCTGTTCTGATTGTGACAACAAGCAGGCACAGCCATTTTACCTTACCACGTTTAATAATAACAATAAAAAAGTCTTAGTCTACAAATCAGATATATTCATTAAATTCTTCATTTGGATGTCATGTAAAACACAAATTCATATAAAAACAGAAATCACAGGTAGCTACGAAGGTGACAGAAATAAACACACTAGCACCTTTACAATAAGAATTCAATACATTGGCTCAGATTTGGAAAACATTTCCATAAACTAGAGAACATGTGGCAGACATTTTATGGATTATTTTTTAAATGTTTTAAAAATACCCTGATCTTACTCAGGGAATAAGGGGCCTTTTCGTTTGCCAAAAAGCGTAATAGCAAAACAGAAAGGCCACCTGTGTCAGCCCACCCTATAGCATGAATATGAGCTACAAGGGCATTTTAGAAAATATTTTCAAACTGAGATGGGGAAAAATCACTATCAATACAGACTCTAAACCGATGCAGAAGACTTCTGTGATGTTAGTGGTTCTGTGTGTGGCCTCCCCAGCCAAGCTAAGGCCCCATGCCTCCCCACTCAGTACACTTTCTCTTTTACAAGCTACTTGTAATTAAAACTGCAGCCTCCTACACAGCAACTTGGACAATGGATACAAACATAGGGAAAACTAATCAAGCCAAGCAAGGTGACTTTTCCACATACATAGATGGATTTCTTAAATCTTAAATGACTATTACATTCTATACGACACTTAACGTTTGGTATTTGTATATTAAATGCTTCACTGGGATGTCCTATGGAACAGACTACCATTCTTGGAGCTGAGGGACTCAAGGGGGAGCTGTGGTGGTGACACTATTTGCAGCCAGCAGACAATGGTAAACTCTTAGCACTCCCAGAGTTGCATCAAATTTTCCTTGGACTGAAACTGAAATGAAAGTTCAATTACTGAGAGGTAGATAATTAAAATAAACAACTAATTTCATACAGAGAAGTTGGGAGAGCGTCATATGGACCTCATTCTGTTGTCTCCGAGTACTTTATCTGAAGGGGAAAAGGAGCTGAGTAAACTTTAAACTCTCATGTAGGGATGTATCGCTTGTGTGTCCCTGGCAGATGTGGAAACGAGATGAAATGGGCAAGGGAGAATCAAATATCCCTTCGCTGCAGGTTTGCTGAGGGAAAGAGCGCTGCAAAGATCTCACATCTGGCAATCATTTGTCAATAGCTGGAAAGAGAACGGCAGGAAACTTTCTGGCTCTTGGAGAAGATGAAAAGACAAAAACCATGTCTGTCTCTGTCTCTCTCTGTCTCTCTCTGTCTCTGTCTCTCTCTCTCTCTGTCTCTCTGTCTCTCTCTCTCTCTCTCTCTCTCACACACACACACACACACAGACAGACACACACAGAAATGTACAAGAACTACCACACTTCTGCTATGCCACTGCCACCCCCACCACCAAATTTAATGATCTTCAGATATACTCTACTCCATGGTCAAAAACATGCAGTCACTTGACTTGTTAAAGCTGCAGTGTGTGTACATTTTTCAAATAAACCCCAGGGCTGATGTTAGAAAATCAAAATCAGTCAAGCATAGACCGCCTGGTACTTTGGGCAGGAATCCTTGTGGTTTAGTCAATAAACAGAATCTGAATGAAAGACACCACAGTAACTAGACAGTAACGTTTTGAACAGCTCTTAACCTGACGGGAGATGGGGGGGATGGTGCACTAGTGACCAAGGACATAAGGCTACCCGTCCACTTAGAGCTGAGTATCTGAAATGTGACAATGTGACTGCTTATTACAGTCAAGTGTCTGTTGCTTGAGAGAGGGAGAGGGAGAGGGAGGGAGAGGGAGGGAGAGGGAGAGAGACACAGAGAGAGAGAGACAGAGAGACACAGAGAGAGAGAGACAGAGAGAGAATAACTTATATGGGGATATTGTGTGTAAGTGAATCTGAGACAAACTTTTTAAAAATTAATTACACCCATCTAAATAAGGTGGTAAAGAAGCCTGTTTCCATTTTGTTCACACTGGTATACTACAGACAATTTGCAGGCTTTGTTGTGTGTTCTTGAAATGATCAGCTTTGTCCCTATAGGCTCCTTACACAATAAACTAAGTTTTCAAGATGCCCCATACCACATTAATTAAGTTCTCCAAAATCACAGGAATATAAATCTGCTGGTGGTGATAGATAGACTTTGGGGGTTGCTGCTGGTTCACCCTCATGCTGCATTTAACTAGCAGTAGCTGCTGCTGTGGGGTGCATCCTGTGACTCTGTAAGTGAATGCTGCAGGTTGTTTAATAACCTGGCAAATTCACAGTAGCTTGTCAAATTATTACAGGAACAGTGTCATCACTAAACAAGCCTGATCACGGTTAATTACAATGCAGACCAGAGAGCAGCCACAATTGTTCATTAATTACAGGAAGCACCTCATTTAAATTTTATGGAAATTTACACTTGCACCCCGGTATGTCTGGAAAAAAAAGAGATCCTTCACGAATTCACAGAAGAGAGGAGTCTGTGGTTTATGAAACATCACAGTAAATTGTGTCTAATCTGGTATTGAAATATTGGCTCATTATTTACTCTAATTTTCTAAGCACTTCAGTGGTGAAAATGACAAAGTCCAACCTCACATAGTGAACTCCCAACCAACAAAAAAATTAGCTAAGTTAACTGTAACAACTCAAGCCATAAGGAGATGCAGTAAGGCTAAGAAAGGTAACTTTTTTTATTAAACATATACAAAATATTTACCAGCAATTATGGAGGGTCTACCCTAGAAAGACCCCCTTCCTGGAAGGCAATTGTACAGGTATATAATCCTTTGCTGCTATTTACTAATTAAACTCCCAAGCTAAGCAGAAAATGCCCAGTTTTGCATCTACTTCAGAAGCCACTGAGGAAAAAGTCAACACATAAAGTGAACTAAAGTTGACTTCCTAGCTACTGGTCTATCAAACATATTAACCCCAAAACACAATAGATGCCTTTGCAAAAGTCAATCCAGGCACAAACTTGTAGGATAGTTACTGAAGACCAAAAATATGAGGATAGATATTGGAAATGTCAAGATTATTAAACCATGAAGCTACTAAGATAGATGAAAATATAAGAATAAAAGGCAAGGATTTAAAGAAAGAGTTAAGGGCAGAAAGAGGCTTCATGAGTCATGAGAATGTAAATCAACTAAAGTATAAGACTAAACCATATATGAGAGTGCATCCCTAAATGAAAATTCTTTGTAAGAAAGAATATACAAAGTATTGTTTCTGAACTGAGGTGTCCTAGAAGTTACTGTGAGAATGAGGCCAATCAAAAGCCCTCTAGACTTTCACAATGCCTGACACCAGAGAAAAGCCTAAGACACAGCAGGAAAAGCAGATGACTCAGGCTAGTCCTGCAATGAATTCCCTGAGGTGAAAGCACCTTACCTCACATAAGAAAGAGAAACTAAATGCCATGACAAGAATGGCAGCAATGAAGCTTCAAAATACTTCTGGAACAGTTAGTTGGTAAAGGACAGATTCAGTTTATTGTTTTTTTTGGTTGTGAGCCTAGCCTTTAACGGCCGAGCCATCTCTCCAGCCCCAGATTCACTTTATTGTAACTGACATAATATGGCCAAAATAGGTATTGCTAAAAGGTATGGAAGCCATACACAGGGGAGGGAAGAAAAAGAGAAGGAAATGGTTTAAGTACATCCTGACTAATTCACCAATTCACCCTAGCTGGCAATCTTTCAAGAGATTTAATTTTCCCCTTCAGTCTACTAAAATAGTGATAAAGAAGGAAGGAACTGGGAATGTGATCTCTTTCCTTACTTTGCAAAAGACTGATTTTCTTTGTAGAGACCATAGTGATTTGTCAACCATCTTGTTTACCTACAGCTGGACATGACATGTACTTCTTTCCTCCTTTATTATACCAACATAATATGCTAAATAAATGTAGTTACATTTTATGGTAGACTGGCATGGCAAATCCATTTTCTTCACGCTATAACTCAGGGTTCAGAACACATTATCCAACAATCACCCTCATAAGCCACTAATGGTAATCCTGGAAGAACATCCCCATGTCATGCCAAGGGTCAAGTACTTCCTACAAGAAGTTTTCTGTCACTCCGCATCTGTATGACACATATACTGCTAGTTTTCCTAAATTAGGAAATACATGATCATAACTCGTCTGTGTCACACCTGCTTTTATATTGTACCACATCCACATACCACCTAGACAGTACCAGCTTGGAACACAACAAAGCTCAGTTGGTCTTCTCTAGGCCAAGAGCAGGTGTGCAAGAGATGGTACACCCTCCCTTTAGTACTATAAAAACTTAAGCCTCCCTATCTCACCCTCATTCTCACTATGAGGAACTCAATTGTCAAAATTGTTCTCTTGTATTATCTGTTGCATCTAAATCAAATATACTTTAATATTGTATCAGCATACTTATTACATAAAGTCTGAAAAATCTAGCAAATGATGCCAAGTTGAGACTCAGAAAAAAAAATGCCATCCATGTTGAAATTTCAGCCTGTACTTTGTAATGGCAAACATAGCCCTCAAAATTCCAAAAGCACACAAAAGCAGAGGTGTTCTTCATCATCTTTATGTTTTTATTTTGTAACACGCCAAGTCAGGTCTAATGCCTCAAGACCACACAAAGTGTACTAAAATCCAAGCCAACATTTTCAGGAAAACTGTTCTCTGCACATATCCTCCAACATACTAAGACAGAAGACACTGACTTTTCTTATTAAGTACCCAGATAGAATCACTTGCCAAAAATCTTGCAGTAACCTGTATCAGTGTACACAGTCAGCCTCCAGGGATCAAGGATTGTTTTTCTACCCCAGAGGACATCTCATGGATGGACGGACAGATGGATGGACAGACGGATGGATGGATGGGTGGATAATAAATTTCTTCCAATTTGTGCTTAAAAGGACCTTTTGCTACATATATGCTACACCATATGCCTCTCTCAGGGTTGTCATCTCTTGATAGCAATGATAACAGTGGTAAGGCCTCCAGGGGTCATTGTTTCTGTCACACCACCCCCAGCTAATAAAACAGTAAGACTCCAACCTGGACTTCCAGCCTCTGGTCTGGCTCCTCCAGGTTTGGGCAAAAGTCTGCACCCAGCACTCTGCCAGCACATGCCAGTGGAACCTGAGGGAATATGGCCTGGTTAGATGCTGGGTATGGAGGCTGCAACACAGTCACATTCTACCCAGTCAGAAGCAGGGCTATCCCAACTACAGGTCTGGAAAAGGCCATGGTGACCTGACACATTTTGACATTTGCTATGACAAACATATTGGAAATATATGAAACTTAGTTTATAAACTATAAAAAGGTAATTATAAGAAGGAAAGATCTACATAAATTTTAATCCCTTGGCCTTGGTCCCATATTTACACCATGCAGCACAAAATCATCATAAATATCTATAGACAGCAAGAAGTTAAAAAGGAAAAAATGAGAAGGAAAAAGACTGAAACATAGACTCTTTACTGGGCATTGATAATACCTTATTTTGACTTATCCTTCAAATTTCCAGAGAAAACTGAGTGAATTGCATTCTACATTACCTAAAGTTCTTTTCTACTCTTAAAAGTTGTTTAATTTCCCCTTTGCAGGAATATATTAGCACAAGTATATTTTAACTTATAAATGTTTATATTTTGTTTTCATGCTTTCTTATTTTGCTTCTTGTTTGTTGGGGAAGGGATGTTTTGTTCATATCAGGAAGGACACTGAACCTAGCACTTGACAAACTCCCCAGAAGCCCCCAAAACTTACTGTCTTTAAGTACAAGAAACATGGCATAAAATCTGTTCCAACAGAGACCCTCTTTGTGCAGCAGGCAGCCCGTCAGTCTCATAAAATTTGTTCCAAAAAATAACAATAAGACAACATTGCATCTACAGTTCTACCCTGAAATCCATGAAGATTCTCCTTCAAAATTATGTTTTTATTAGAACCAGTCAGTATCATACCTAAATACTGCCTACTCCAACTTATTTCATCTTTGATTTTAAAATTCCCTA
Source organism: Mesocricetus auratus (assembly GCF_017639785.1). Taxonomy (NCBI): domain Eukaryota; kingdom Metazoa; phylum Chordata; class Mammalia; order Rodentia; family Cricetidae; genus Mesocricetus; species Mesocricetus auratus. Next base: position 53,772,367 of record NW_024429197.1, on the reverse strand, counting down.
CTTGAAACACTTTTCTCTGGGCCCTGGGGATCTAGTTCAAAGATAGAGAGGTTGAATGACAAAAGCAAGGCTCTGGATTCCATCCTCAGGATAGCAAACATAAAATTTTCTCTTGGCATTTGCCAGCACACGCTATCTGTGTTAACCACATACCTACCAATATCTACTTCAATACATCAACTATGGGACATGTGTCTTTGGCATGAGTACCTCAAAATTACAATTAAGGTGTTATCAATGTCCTTGATAAGAAGTCAGTTCTCCGGGAGGGGAACTATTGAAGCCATTCCCTCTTTCTCTCAACTTACAAGTCAGTTTGATTCTCAAGCGCTAAACAGTTTTTGCTAAGTCCCACCTGCCCTAAGGACTGTCTCCCATAACACAAACCAGTCAACTTTTCAAACATTTTTAGAACCAAGGCTCTTCTTTCTGTTTAAATCTCTTATTTGTCTTTCACGCTGAGGCCCAAATGGTAAAATGCCTAAATGCTATCTGTTGTCACAGTTAATGAATCTTGTTTGTTTAGTAGAAGGGTCTCATACAACTCAGGTTGGCCTCTACCTAGCTATCCGGCTGAAGGTTACCTTAAATCCCAAGTCTGCCTGCTTCTACAACCCAAGTGTGGGGTTCAGGCATGTGACAACATGTCCCATGTCTTTGTTTTATTTTTATTTATATAGATTTTTGCCTGAATGTATGTCTGTGTACCATATGCATGCCCAATACCAATGGAGGCCAAGAAAGGGTGTTGGATCCCTTGGAACTAGAGTTGCAAACAATTGTGAACAATAACATGAATGAGAGAAACCCAGGATCTCTGAAAAAGCAGCCAGTGCTCTTAACCACAAAGCCATCTCTGCAACCTAAAATAATCCCCTCTTTACAAAAGCATTTTACCAATCCCATGTGTGAGTCAGTGTGTAGGCACCTTGTATAAAAATTAAGACACTTTTTATCTTCAACAATTTCATATGAGTATTTCCATTTTATAAGCAAAAAAAATCAAGGCTTAGAGTAGACAATTGCCTCTGTGCTACCTGCTATTAAGTTGCAAAATTCAAACTTTAGAAATGAAAAAGGAAAAGAAATATTGAGGAAAAGATACCACGCAAGAAAAACTCCATTTAGTGTCATCAATTCTAAAGATATATGTTGAGTTTACACATTATGAAGACAATACAGGAAATTATTCACTCTTTGTGTTTTATTCTGAAACAATATAAGCATTTTTAAAAAGGAATTTATACTCCAAATTGTGGGAAGGGAGGGGGAACTGGCCATAGAGAGCAGAGGTATTAGGAATTTGTGTTGCGTCACAAGTGGAACTGATGCTGATTGTACCCTACAGTTGACATATGGAGGGGCACTAATGAGTTCTGCATCGGTAATTCTCTCAAGGGGACAATAAAAGGAAAAGGAAAAAAATCAATCTTGGAATATTCAATATCAAAATGAATCCTCTCCCATCCCACAAAAGATTCCTATAAAACTCTAACAAATGTGACTACTGAGCTAACTGAAATGGTTTCCATAAGCCAGAATGTATATATTGCAAATTGTGTGTAAACAATACCTTATTTCACATACACAAAGCAAATTGCTACTTATCTTAATATTATTTGACCATGTCACAAATAGTAAGCTTCTAGTTTCTTTTTATCCTCACACTCACAGAATGCGCTTTATAAACACTCTCAAGAGGAAAGGAGAAAGTTAAACAACTATAATTACATTCAATTACAATTTCAGACACTTAGAAATACAGTTCTTAGAGGAAACAAAGTATTTTAAGCTGGGAAGAAAAACTATAGCAAGCTACTAGTATGTTTCAACAGTCCTAGTCACAAAGAATAACTAGCCATGGGTAGCATTCTTAAACTTGGGAGTCCTAGCATTTCCAGCAGGAAAAAGAAAAACACAAGGATTCATGAAAGCAGCCTCCCATATTCTAGCGACAAGACAGCTGAGACTGAAATCCAACTGCCCAGTTCAAGAGGGTCAGACTCTAACAATGCCCAGCGCCCCACCAAAACTGCCACAGACAGCATCATCAGTTATCAGATGGAGAAATTCTTAAAGAAAAATAAGCAGCATCTGGGGCATAAAAGATGACAAATTAATTATCTGTAATTTGGTATAGATTCCTCCATCTTCTGATTTAAAAACCTCAAAAGTTAGCCAGCTCTCTATGAGCAACCAGTGAGTTCCATGAAGGGCGACACAATTGTCCACCTTATTCTTGTTCCACTGTGAATTGAGATACTCAAACACTGCGGGCCTGTCTAGTGTTTGCAATATAAATCTTAAAGTGACTTCTGCATTCTTCTTTATCCATGTTCCTCTGTCTTAGGAACCAGTATCTATTTCAATATCACACTCTTAAGATGAAGCTACAAGGGTTTTTCACAAAACATTCACAAGGACTAAGACTTCATGTAAGCTTTTGCCTGACAGGCATCATGAAAGTCACAACCCAAATAAACAAAGTAACTTCAACGTCAGCTCAAGTCTTCACAGTTAAGCTGACTGTAAGCCCAGATCAGTTCTGAATCTCTCTAAGTGTTTCTGTGATTTCGAGTACAGCAATGATGAAAGGGATGAGAAAACCAATCATAAGAATCTAGAAAAGAATGGGTACACAAAGGTGGATATGAAAAATAGAATGAAGGAAAGAGATAAAAAGAGATGCATTCCTTTAAGAGGACTCGGGGACATGCTGAGTGCAAAACCTGTTACATTACATGCCAGAGGAAAGCATTAATGGTACTTCAGGATGCCAAACAGCAAGAGGAAAGCCACCCATATAACACAAGTTCAGGAAAGCCATTAAGTGAAATAGCTCATATAACAGCTAGCCAGGATCTACTGTCAGAGAGGGAAAAAAAGTAAGATTTCCCAATACTGTGACGATGACAATGCATGCTGCCAAACACATGAATGCGAAAACAGTAAGGTGAGCTACAGAGGCTGGGTGTGCATCTAACTTACATCTTAATTTCTCAACTGACAATTTAACTAAAGACAACATTGTAGGACTAAAAACTACTGTATCACGGATCTCTAATCTAAGACTGCCAAGGGCTAAGAATACAGAATCTAAAATAGAAAAAAAATGAATATTCTGTTCCCTGATGAAAAAGCAATGCATATGTCATGGTGTTCTTACTTCTAATAAGAAACAGACAGAAACATGCCCATTCTTACAGAAGCCTTAGATGAGACAGGGATACTCCAAGAAGAATTGGATAAAGATGGGGGGGAAATGTTCCAGAGGAAGAACACAGGATGGGACATGTGACACACTCTGGAGTTATGTGATTCTACTACCACTCATCAGGTTGACAGGAGTTGATAAAAATGGCATGTGACCTGGAGGTGGAAAGAGTGTGCCCCCAGGAGAGGGAAATACTTAGGAGTCCATCTTCCCAGATCAGCCGCCCAGGAGGAGGGCTCCAAGCTCTGTGGCTGGAGCAACCTGTGCAGGTTCAATTACTGGAGATTTTCACAGGCACAAACAAGAACCTCTGTTTCTATGCTGTAAAATATGGGATGAAAGGTACAAGTCTCTCTTCCCTGGTGACACCCTGAGGAGTCTAATGGACCATGAATAAGCCTAAAATTACACCGAATCTTTCTTCTAGAGTGCTTAAAGGGTTTTGTACCTAATATTTATTAATTTCTACACCAGACAAATAGGCCTTCCATTGCATTATTTTCCCTTTAGAGAAAGCTGAGGCCTATCACTACAGTCCTCTTCCATGTTTGATAAAGGGACAGGTAGAATTAAGACAAGTTCTGTCTAGTAGCATTCATTTTCCACTAGACAAATCCTACCATGTGAAGTGTTCAATTTACACCTTCCAATACTCAGTTTATTTGGGTTTTAGCAGTAAAGAAAGTAAGGATGAAGTCATTTTAACCTGAGCTATTTATTGGTAGAGTTTTTAAAAATTTAGTTTTTAAAGGTACAGAATTGAAATGATATCAACTGGTTGTTTTCATTCTTGTATTCAGTATTTTAGAAACTAAACATCAGAGTTGTTGCTTAATGGTATATGCCAAGTTTGAGAGCCGATATTTAATGAAAACACAAATATGCTTATGTATGCCCAATATTTTTGTGTTCAATGCTCAACTCCAACCATCTTAAAGGCAGGCAATATTAAGAAAGCTTTTAGCTGGGTAATGGTGGCACACACCTATAAACCCAACACTCAGGAGACAGAGGCAGGCATATCTCTTAGTTTAGAGGTCAGCCTGGTCTACAGTGCAAGTTGCAGGACAGTCAGAAGTACACACAGAAACCCTTTCCCTTAAACCATGCCCCCCCACACACACAAAGAAACAAAATAAAACAAAAAAACAAGGAAGAAAAAAGAAAGCTCTTAATGGATAATGATGGCCTCTTTAAATCTAAACTATGGTTTCTTGTCATTTATCACCTCACAGCCTTGTTTCTGTACCTGTAAAAGAGGAATCATATGTTTCCTATGTAGGGCTAGTAAGGAAAGCAAGATGGCATATGTTCTCAGTGGGTGTGCTTCAACTGGTGTCCCCCATGAGGGATCAGAAGTTTGACAATGACAGAAGCAAACTTCAAATGGTAATAGGGGAAGCTGAAAGTCTCATTTAGTCAGTCTCACTGAGAGTCCAATGCTACCCATTTTTAGGAGGCTTCTTGCTCTTGCTATGCTGTGCTAAAAGGAAAGAAAAACTTGTCAAGCTCAAAAGGGCTGACCTATTGAAGTTCACCAAGAAAAGTGTACAAGCCAATCCACCCACAAATAAAGGACTGGGCCATTTTCTAAGTATTCTACAACACTAAAACACTAATGACCTGAGTTTTGAATTTAAAAAGCAGAGTTCCTAGTAAGTACACATGAATAGTCTAAAGTAACCTAAACATCTGGGGAACATGGTCTTGACTGACAGGACCGACAACCCACCTTGGTGGTCCATAGGGTAACTGCCCTGCTGAGCATCCAAATACAAGAAGCCAGATTACCGGCAGAGTAAAGGCTCTCCAGACAATAACTTAACCTAAAAAGAGACACAATTTCTGAGGTCTTAAAGAAAAAGGGTATTCACTGTGGTACAGATTCAAACTTCCAACATCACATGCTCTGCAAAAGATTGTGGGGATATCAGAAGTACAGATCATGGAGTACAGAGCCAAGGTCAAGAAATTACATGGCCAATTCACATACACTGCAAACATTGATGTAGGGGCAGACAATAATATGCAGGTGAAAATTTTGCACTAAGGCAATCTAGTCCAATGTCAAAGCAAACTCCTGTAATCTCAGCACTTGGGAGTCTGGAGGCAGGAAGACTATGATAAACAAACAAACGAATGAATGCCAGGTCTCCTTGAGCTAAGTCACTCTACTTGATTTCTCCACTAGCTTCCATAATAATCAAGAATCGGGATGACCCAGACCTGGAGACACAGGCTTGTGATTCCAGCATTTGAGAGGCTGAGCTGGATGCAAGTTCCAGGCATACCTGGGATACAAAATAAAACACTGTCTCAGGGACAGGACGAATCAGGATAAATTTCTTTCTAAGGAGAGGAAGGAAGTGGCCTCCTGGAAATAAGCAGAAGTCATTGCAGAGGGTGATGTTTAGAAAGGTGTCCCAGTCAAAAGAAAATGTATCTCTTTAAGTTGCTCTTACTTATAAAGACATAAAACAGAACAAATCAATCAGGTTCTTTTTTTTTCTTCTTTCTCCCTCAATTTAACACTGTGCAACGAATGACCAGCAAGTTGAAATGAAACGCGACAGAGTGTGTGTCCTTCCAAAGTCAAGAGAACAAATGCCATCACAAAGAGCACAGCATTACAAGTTACCATTCAACCATCTACGCTAAATAGGTGAATGTTTTTAAAAAACGGAAGTAGTGGTTAACAGTTCAAGAGATAAAATACAGTGTGCATATAGTACTAAGTTCAGTACAAAAATGACTGGGTAGAGATATGAACACCTCTGGAGAAGCCTGATGTCCACTTAAGATGAGTAAAACTGAAAATGAAGATGGAGCCAAAGGGGGTGTGAGCACAAACCCTCCCACTAACCAGAGGAGCCCCAGGTATCTGAACAGGAGAGCCAGAGACTGGAACATGCTGCCTAAGATCAATAAACTGTGCCCAAAGATCAACAAAACAAGCTCATTTTCTCTGAATACAAAGCCTGAACTCGGGAAAAGTGAAAAGGAGAAAGGAAGCAAACCGCACATTCGATCCTGCCGTTCCATACAGGAAAACCATTGTTAACTCAAACACAAACTATTCTGTACAAAGTGCAATCCTCCCTCCCAGCCTGCCCAGGGCCTCGGCCTAAAAAGGAAAAACAGGCACAAAACTGATTGCTATGAAATATGCTATATGCCCACCACAACTGCACCAATCTCAACTGGGGTGAAATGCAAGGGAATGCAAAGCTGCACAATTCTGCAGCTCAGATAAAATGCAAAGGTAAACTCTTCCCATCCATAACATCTTTGTTACAAGGATCTCAAGAAGTGAGGGAAAAACCAGGGTGGTGGTAGAGCATGCCTTTAAGACCAGCACTTGGGAGGCAGAGGCAGGCGGATCTCAGTGAGTTTGAGGCCAGCCTGGTCTGCATAGTGAGTTCCAGGACAGCCAGGACTGTTACATAAAGAAACCCTGCCTTGAAAAAAAAAAGAAGTGGAAAATAAAATAAAAAGCATTTTTATATATTTTCCAGTAGGGTTCTTCTTGTGTGCTTTCTAAATCTAAATCTGAAATCTGAAAGCTTAAAGGGGAAGATAAACAGGGAACAGAACACTTATCGTGTGTGTGTGTGTGTGTGTGTGTGTGTGTGTGTGTGTGTGTGTGTTATCTCACATCCTGTTGAAGACCCCCAATGGTAAGTAATGCTAGAAATCACCATTTTCCTTCTGCACACTTACAACAATATGCTCTACTGAGGTTTTATCTGTTGCCTCTAGATAAACAGGACACCAAATTCCTCCCCTTTCTGCTTCATGTGGATGGTAATCCTGAATTGTCATGCTCCCACTAAATTTTCTAGATATCCAGTTAGTATCTCTCTAAACAAGCAAACTACATTAAGTCAACTCTGCTTGTTTCTTACAAGAGTGTATCCCTGGCTTTACTAGATTTTGCAATGTTATCACCAAAATCTCAGCCATAGGTCAATTAATTTTTTCCATATTTCCCAAACCCACCGATTCTGAAAGCCTGTCCATTCACACTTTTTAATCTTCCCAGCTGTTTATTACATGCCTTGAATATCAATTCTAATAAGGATTCACGAGGTTCTTGGCACAAACCTTAAGAGCAACCCCAGCTCTGTCATTCCATACCCACCATCCAGTGCTACATCCTACCCCACCAATGATCACACATGTTCTCCTAGGCGATGTGTAAGTTCCCCCACACATTACCAATCGAAGTTCTCGCTAGACCCTGTAGAATCCAACTTTAACATTTCCTTTTAGTTTTATCTTCTCTCTCATCAAGAAAAATGCTTAGGGTAGAGTACAGTCTAACTAGCCTATTTGATGTGCCTTGCATCCTGGCTGGGCTTTCTTCAATGGATACACTGCTCTGGCTGGTCTTTTTGGAATGGTCTCCCCTGCATTCTTCTTTTGAAATCTCTGTATTTCCCAATGGCAAGTATTCCACACGTTCCCCTGGTGCTGAGGAGAAAGGTTCTCCTCCTCCCAGAGTACTCTAAGAGGCTTTGGGTAACCACTGAACATCCTTGAACATTAAGCCAGGTTTTCTGGTATTGACCACAAGAACTAACATATTCAGCTTTGTATCCCTCCACAGCACCTACCAAATTGCTTTGCTATTATCAATTTACCAATATTTATTAGACAAACAATGAATATATCTCTTAAAATTCATAGTGGCACCAGTGAAAAGACAGTAATTTTAACTATTTTATTATTATACCCGATCCTCAATATATACCTTCAGCGCAGTTATGGACCAATAACTGATGTTTTGTATAAACTCAGGATGCAAAGAAGTCATTATTTACATGCAGAGTGGTTATTTCAGTAATTAATTCTGTGGTACATTTTTGCTGAGACAAGTCTACTCTGATGTGAACTTGATTTTTTTTTTTCTGAAGAGACTTTCCATTTAACTTTACCCCCAGATGTATCCAGAACCCAATCCATGAAACAAGCTTCCAGAGGTAGGAAAACAGACATGTCTCCCTTACAGTACGACTTGAAGAGATCTTTTCTTACCCCTTCATATTGCCAGCATATTCTGAAATTTAAACAGTATAAAAATATGCAGACATATTAACAGCTTCCCAATTTAAAATTTACTAAGGCTAGGGAATAGGAGTAGGTAAGAAATGCCCTTTAATAAGTTCCTGAAAATAAGTATTAATAGTAATTCATCTAGAATTACAATTCTGAAATACAAGAGATTTCTAAGATATGATGATAAGAAAGCAACTTACAGCCCACTAGGAACAAAGCTCCATCCCTAACCAGCTTTTAATTTGTTTCAAACAAGGGGAAAGTAAACTACAACTTGTGAGCGAAGCATAGCCCTGCTGCCTTCTTTTATAAATAAATTATTATTGAAACACAGCTATGCCTATCTTTTACATATACATATATCATATATAACAAGTTGAATAACTGCTATATAAATCATGCATGAATCCAACCCTTCACAGAAAAAGACTGCCAAGCCATTTTTGTTTTTTTGTTTTTTTTTTTGTTGAGAGAGGATCTTATGTAGTCTAGGCTATCCTCGGTCTTGATAAAACATCAAGAGTGATCTTGAACTTTTTTTTCAGTTTTTGGTTTTTCTAGACAGGGTTTCTCTGTGAAACAGTCTTAGCTGTCCTGGAACGCACTCGGTAGACCAGGCTGGCCTTGAACTCACAGAGATCCACCTGTCTCTGCCTTCCAAGTTCTGGGAGGAAAGGCATGTGCCACCATGCTCTGCTGAGGCTGAGTGATCTTGAATTTCTAATCCTCCTGCTGTCTCTACCTCTCGAGTACTAGGATTATAAATATGCACTACCACATTGGTGGTAGTGCTGGCTATCAAACACAAGGCCTGCATGCTAGGCAATCACTCTGCTGACTGAGTTACGTCCCCAATTATTTTAATCTGTGTAAAAATTAGGCCTTCTGCATAATCAATACCATTTTTATGAGTTCATCATTATGAAGTAAGTATATAAATTCAAACAAGGACATTCATACTGAAGTACCATTCTGTATGTTAAAAAAAAGTCTAAGAACCAAAATCTCAGAAAATTAAATTGTGATATAGTAGTATAATAGGTATAATAGGACTAGATTTCAATTATGGTATCCCCTCTGTGTCCCTCTCCACCCTCCCCCTCTCTCTTAGGAAAGAGTTCTCAGAACTAAACACAGGCCATGTGAATGCTCTCCATATGCACTCAGCTGTTTTTCCTGCCCTGCTGATGGCTCTGTATACCTTTATCTACAGCACTGTGGCTTTTTTATGTATACCTACATATACAGCACTGTGTTTTTTTTAATGTATACCTATATCTACAGCACGATGGTTTTTTATGGCACAAATACATACAGCATTACCATTTAAAGTAGCTCTAATGTTCCACACATTTGTATGTATATGTAAATGAAGAAAGAAAACTGAAAAGCTGTTAATAAAAAGGTTCCTTACTGATGGTACTAATTTATTTTTTTCCTCTACCTTTCTTATTTGTAACGGTATAATATATCTGCAGCCTTCCTGTAAAAGTCACACCAAAAAAATTGAGACTACTAAATATTAAAAGAAGTATCAATGGTTTAGACCCTTTGGGCTTATTTTTCCAAAAATTAAGAAGGTAGCTGGGTAGTGGTGGTGCACACTTTTAATCCCAGCAATCAGGAGTCAGAGGCAGGAGGATCTCTGCATCAGAGGCCAACCTGCTACAAAACCAGTTCCAGGACAGCCAGAACTACACATAGAAACCCTGTCCTGAAAAACAACAACAAGCCAGACCCACAAAACCCAGAAACTAAGAAGGTAGCTTTTGGGGGAAGGGTGTTTTTCTTGTCATTTTGTTTGGATCAAGAGTTTTTGGGTTTCTTGTTGCTGTTTTGATTTATTCATTTTCTTCGCTTTAGTTTAAAGACTGTAAGTAGCTAAGGCCAACTAAAGCCTGGACATTTATGAACTTGTATCTCTGCTACATGAGGCAACCTAAACAACGGACAAAGTCCTACCTTCATAAAGCACGCGTAGGATAGGTGGAGAAGAGGTTAACAGAATCGCTTCTTGATGGAGGTATATTAATTCGATCAGCTGCTTGCTTCTGAGTTACTATAAAAAGGTTCATAAAGTACCCAAAAGCCACATAAGATTTTTAGAATTATGCTGCTCAGTGACTGATTCCCAATAAAGAGCAGGAATGGAAAGAATTTTGCCCTTACTTCCTTCAGCAAAAGTCAGCTTCTACACAACTGGCACATTGAGTACTTAACTAATAACAAAAAAGCCAAGTATATACATCATGCAGGTAATAAGAACCTGGCACTATAGTCAATGAACATATGCTGGCAGAATGCAGATACTTTAACAAAAGAAGACAATGACAGTAGCAACACAGCTCTCCCATTCTTGGATTTTTGAGGTCCCGCTTCTAAGTCACATACAATGAGGATTAGCGGAGGCTCAGAGTGGTTCTGTAACTTTCCCAGTCATACTAACAGATCAGTACAGACGCAGATACAGTCAGCTGGTAAGTATGGGTTCTCCCAGTACTCACAGGAGAGAAATCATATTTCTAATAAAATACTATATAAAATCCCAATGCAAATTTACCAGGTGAGAAAACTTAAAATCCATGTCTTATAAAGAGATCACAAAATTATGTCAATTACTTTCACAGACAATTTATTCAATGTAGTACTTTTATGTTATTTTACAAGTTAATACAGAACATTTTCTGGTCTTACCTTTATTCATATATTCACATAGAGGTCTGGAGAAGCTTAATCTTTTCAAAGGAAGAAGACTCTGTATATATTCAGACACAATTAAGAATTATAACCTAGTTTTTCCAGCCTTTTACCATACTAAAAGTATTGTATTACTACGGATTATACAAAGTCTGTATACCTTGAAATTAAACATGCAAAAAGTTGTACAAGGAAAAATAGCTTTTTTTTTTCTTACAACAGCATCTACACTGCTTCTTAGGTATGGTCTCTTAAAGATTGCTTCTTTTATAAATTTTGCATAGTGACACCTCTCACATAAAAATAAAACCTTCAATTCACAGATAAAAGAAGGAAGCCTTCTGCTAGGCCTCATGACCTGAGGTACAAGGACATTAAGGTACTGTTTTCTTGTAACCAAGTGCTCTATGGGCCAGGTAGAGGTCTAAAAGACAGGGCTCCATACCATAGCTCTCTTCACATGTATAACAACTCTGACTTTTAACAGTTCATTTAATCAGACCCCTTAAAAAAAAACTTGCCTTGAAAGGGTCAGGGTAAAAGAGGCTAAGCATCAAGGAGCCGGGCTCTAGGGGGGATACATGGATCTCCCTGGGAGGGGAAAATAGATGGAGGCAGGTAGATACAGATGGGAATGGGAGAGACCATGTGGGGAAGGGAGGGAGAGAGGAAGGGAGGGAGGGAGGGAGGGATGGACAGGAGAGACAACTGGAATTGGGGCGATGTGGAAACCTAGTGCAGTGGAAACTTCCTGTATCTATGAGGGTGACCCTACTGAAGACTCCTAGTAATGGAGGATACGGAGCCTGAACTGGACATCTTTCCTTAGCAGGCAAGACTTCCAGTGGTGGGACTGGGCACCAACCCAGCCACAAAATGTTTGACCTACAACCTTCCTGCCTGCAAGGTGTACTGCAGCAATGATGGCTGGGAACTAGTGGGACTGGCCAACCAATAAGTGGTCTAATTTGATACCCACACTATACCATGAGAGGGAGGAGGGAGCCCATATCAGATACTTCCTAGATGGTCAGGAAACAGAAGCTGGATAGCCCAGAGACCTAGGGTAGAACCAAACACTACTGAGGGGGGAAAAAGTCAATGAAATGATTCCTAATGAGATTCTGCAATACTCATAGATCAGCTCTTAGCCCAGTCATCATCAGTGAGGCTTCCCATAGCAGCTGATACACAGACCCTCAGTCAAACATTAGATGAGGAATCCCTCAGAAGAAAGGAAGAATGGATTGTGGGAGTCAGAGGGGCCCAAGGACACAAGGAGAACATAGTCCCCAGAAGTAACCAAGCAGGGCTCATAGGGGCTCACCTGCAACCACAGAGCCTTCATGGGTCTGCACTTGGTTCTCTGCATATTATATGCTGTGGTGTTCTTGTGGAATTCATAACATTGGGAGTGTGGTTGTCTCTGACTCTTTTGCCTGCTCTTGGGACCCTTTTCCTCCTACTGGATTTCCTTGTCCAGCCTTGCTGTAAGTGTTTGTGCCCTAGTCTTATTGCATCTTATTATGCCATGTTTGGCTATTATTCCTGGAGGGCCTGCTCTTTTCTGAAGGGAAATTGAAAAGCAGTGGATCTGGGGCAGAGGAGGGTGAGGCTAGGAGGAGTGGAAACAGCAGTTTGGTACAGAAGAATGAAATATTCAAAAAGTAAAAACAAAGGGTCAGAATGACTTAACTGACTTGTTTCTGATTTTAAAATATCCAGCACAGATAAGACATGCTCAACTCAAGCAAGACTGACATACAAAGATAAACTGACCCATAAAGGAGGTAAAGAAGAAAGCAAAGGCTCTGAGGTCAGTATAGATTTTAGATTTTATTTGTCTATAAAATGATAAAGGAAGTATCTTCCCTCCATGCAAGTAGCATGTCGGTAACCAAAGGGTGAAAATATGAGAAAGCAATCCTTGCCCTGTAATATTCACTAACAGGCCAAAGTAGATACTATAGCAAGTATTTATTTTAGGTATCAAGATGAGGTGTCAAACTTTGTGTGGCTAAAGAAACAAGTTCTTATGAAAAATAATAGCACTAGTCAGAAAATATCTATGACACAGTAATATAAAACAATCTTTAAAACTGACACATAAACCGGGTCAAAAACAGTTCAAAGAAGCACAATTTTGCTTGCTAATGACAGTATTGCTGCAAAGCTGTGCACAAAATAAAATATACCCACAAACACATGGTGTTGCTTGCTCTTTCAGTTTTACTATCAAGTGGGAAGGAGTACACGGCAGGAAGACTTAATTTAAAGCAGACAATTAAACTAATGATATAAAGATAAACAAGGCCCAGTAGAACCTGTCCTAATGGGCATCACAGAAGAGGGAGCTTACTTTGAACCTTCATGAAGGTCTACCTGGCAAAGCCATTACACAGCCATGAAAACTTGGACCAATACAGCACAGTTTCCTTGAAAAAGAAAAGGTAGTAAGGCAGAAAAGCCTGCTTCTGGATTGTCTGTCATACCCCTTCCCACAGGCAAATGAAGAAATCTAAATGTTTTCCCAAAACTCAACCCCTTTCTCCATTACTTCTGAACTATCAAGCTTCCCTAGGGACCAAAGCCACCAGACAGCTCCAATGGACTACAGATTATGAAGGACCTACTACAGACTACAACTTCCTCTTTCCTTCCTGAAAGTCCGGGTCATCTCCCTTCATTCCCATTATAGAACCAAAGACAACTCATTGGTGGAAGGCTTGGTTTCAATCTCAAGCACAGAATGAATGAATGAATGGATGAATATGAATTAATTAACTTTAGGAAAATGTGTAGTGGGAATCTGCAATGCTAGGTCCTAGGACTCAGAAGACAGAACCTTGAGTTTGAGACCGGTCTGCAATAGTGTAAGACTCTGTTTCAAAATCACAGGCACAAACAGATTGGAAGCAAAGGAGGGTCAGTGTTGAAGTGACTCAAGGCTCAAGAATGACATGATAGCAGGAGTATCTGAACTCAGAACCCATCAATTATCCAAAAAGTTCTCAATAAGAAATGCTAATAACTGGCAAAAGGGACAAAAATATTCTCAAAGGCCAAATGTTGATTTTTTTTTATTTAAATGAAATTTGACTTGGAAAAAAATCCTGACTTGGCTGAAATGTTCTTATTAGAGAGATTTAATATTGGAGTAATTTCACTTTTCTTAGAAAATGGAAGGAAACTTTTAATGAACCAAGTTGGAAAGGATTGAACATCCTTTTCATCATGTTTAAAAACTGCTCCCATGACCAGGATAATCAACTATATTTCCAGACAATCTAAATATACATGATAGGTTATTTGGCACTTTTATTTTACTATCTAGGAAAAAAGCAACTTTGAAGCTTATCATAAGAAATGAAATAAAACAGAAAGAAAGAGCAAATACAGCATAATATAACATTCTTTTTAAAAATCACATTTTAAAATTCCCAACTGGAGACAAGAATCACCCAAACCCTACTATCACCTGAAGAAGTACACAAGAGTAGGAAGAAATAATTCTGCATCACCAAGAGTATAGGGAAAACATTTATGAATATATCTTAAATTTGACACATATAAATCTTGATTGTGTTGTAAAGTTGATTGCTTGCTGGTTTAAGACTTCCCATAAACAATGTCAATATATCTGTTTAAAAAGAACCAACCGTCACACAAACACCACTAATCAGATTAAACTCAGGAAGTCTATCTTGACAAAATCATTTTAATAGAAGTGCACAAATCATGTACTTAAATTCTACATAAACAGAGCCTACTGGCTTACTTCTGCTTCATTCTTCTGTATAATATGTTTAATTTCTGTAGGCACCTTTCTCAGGTAGTAGCTCATATCAGAGGAAAGTCCTCTCATTTTAGCAGCTTCACAAGTTTCTCCTGGTAACTATTTGGCAGGTAGCAAAGTACACTAATGCAGCTGCGCACATGTGCATGTCTCCCTACAGACACTTAAAAATGCATGTCTAAGGATGGGAACACAGCACCTCCCAGGAGCAGGAAAGCAGAGCATTAACATTCAAAAACACAGAGAAATGGCAGTTCAAAACTAAAACTCAGGTTATCATGATGCCTTTTTTAAGATAATACATGCTTCTGTTCTCAAGGAATCAATTGGAAACATGCATGCGTTATAATGCAAAAGAAACTGTTCCATCTACGCATGTTTCAATCTGTTGTAAACTAACATGAATCAGATCATGAAGCAGTTGAGAGTTATACACACAATTATAAGTGAAGTCAAATCATATGATCTTTAGAAACTGAAACAATAAAGGAGGCTGAGATATCCCTCAAGAGGGGCACAGGAGATCAGTCTGTCTAATCTGAGGCCACTGGGAGGCCTGGCGTACCCTAAACCTGAGTCTATACAGTTTTCATAGCACTATTCCTGCCTGAGACTCCAATCCCTGATAACTTCCAAGTTTAAACTGCCCAATTTCCAGAATTCCTGGTTTTGAATCACAATGGAAACCTCTGGCCTCTGGCTGCAAATGAATTAGAATGGCTGAGGATTGCCCTTCTACATGAAGAGAGAGACAGAGAGAGAGAGAGAGAGAGAGAGAGAGAGAGAGAGAGAGAGAGAGAGAGAGAGACAGAGACAGAGAGAGAGAGAGAGAGAGAGAGAGAGAGAGAGAGAGAGAGAGAGAGAGAGAGAGAGGAGAGAGAGGGGAGAGAACATGCACGCACGAGCAGAACATACTTATTAAATTTGTTTTGTTTTAAACTCAGACCTTTTGCATTCCAAAACTGTATCCCTCTGACTAATATAAACCGTTGTTACACAGAAACGTTTAAGAGGAGGGGGAAGAGCCAGGGAAAGGAATGAGGGAGTAGTAATGGTAACATACAGTACCATGAGCTGCAGAGGCCTCCCAGTCAGTGGAGCAAGGTTAACAGATCAGTCCCGCTGGCCTTCAGGCAGACAGCAAAACAGCCTGGGGAAAGGGGGACAGGGATGGCGGCCAGGAGGGGGCCCTGGCTTGGGCAGTTTACACAAGAAGGCAGCTCAGCTCCTTTCTGGCTCATTCCTCCTCTCTATCTCCCAGCCTCTCTCTGTGTGTCTTGTCGTATTTGCTTCAGCTGTTAATTGTCCGGACTGCAAGACTTTAAACAGCCACAGTTTAAGAAAAAGTGAAACCCTCCTAAGTGACCATCACAGCAAATCAGCTTCATGCTGATGGGTAAAATTTTCCAAGGGAAGTGTTCTTCTGATAGTTCCTGAGTCTCTGAGCCACCCCCACCCCACCCCACCGCTGCCACACACACTCCCCTGGAGGGCTAAACGCTGTGGCAATAAAACATTCATGCGACTTGGAATTTTAACACAATGCCATTTCCCTAGTTTAACCTGAAAGGAATGCACTAGTCACAACAGACTACATCATCCTGCCATTAAGCCCTGCCAAGGAACCGCTTTTTGGCCACACTGGGCCAGCTTTGACGGGAAAGGAGTACACAGACCCACACACTGAGCACAGAGGGGCCACCTCTGCTTCCTCAACCTTATCCAGAAACACCCTGCCCTTGAACATGACCCCTGACCTCTTGCATTGTGACTGGCTTGGGAGGCATGTGTCACCCTGGAACTTCTGTACAGCCACACACTGAGCAGGCCATTTGTGGCTCCCTCGCAACAAGTCCTTGGGCAGATGCCAGAGTCCTCTCTTATTACTGCTATCATTCAAGGTCCTATGGCTTTGCAGAAGGATGCTTTCTCCTGGGTTAGATAATGCTGTGGGTTGCTGTGGGGCTTACTTTCCTGTGTTTGTTTTATACTGTTTAAAAAAACAAACTTCACTTTGCATTCATAATTAGGTTATGATTACTGACGTGACCATTTGCTTTGGGGACTACTTATCAAAGGTGCCAGTTCTTTCACATTTAAGTGACATTTAATTTAGACTTACAAAATACAAAACAGAAATAATTCTGACGTCTCTTGGCAATTTTAGAGAAAATTTCAAAGGTGAAAAATTCTAAAACAAGCAGTTAACCCTTTCAAGTAGCTAAAAGTATTATCACAACACAAGCAAGAAACCATACCAGATTTGAAACTGAACTTCCTGATTTATTGCTGGTACTTCCAAGCAATGCAAACAAAAAGTTAAGGCAAAAGACAAAACATGCCCGCACCTAATGAGAAATTTAAGTCATTAGGGGTGTGCTAGGGGTGTGACACAGCAGAGAGTGCTCATCAAGCAAGGCCCTGGGTTCGAACATCATCATGGTTAGGATGCATAAATCAGCAAAAATACAGTCATACTAAAATTTAACAAATGTATATAAGTCTTCACTTCAGTGCTGAGGATAAAGTCCAGGGCCTTGGGCAACCTAGGCAAGTGCTTCAACAGCGAGCCACATTCCTACATTTTAAACGTGTTCTAGCATCAGTGTGGGTCTCGATTATTAAAATCAGTATAGATTGACAATAAATCACACAATGGTACCAGAGACTATAAATCTGCACATGCAAAACACAACTTTTCCCTCACAGTCTTTTTGTTACCCTTACCTTAATTCTCACCACTGAAGTATGGCCTTCAGAACAGGTTTCTTGTGATCATTTTTAGCCACCCTTTTTGATCACACATACTGTCCTGTTAGTTTGTCATCTCCCTCCTTTCTCTTGCAGTCAGAGCAGTTCTGAAAGGTGACAAGTCCTCCTAGCTCTGACCCACCCGAGCGCTGCAGCCAGGTGACCAGAGATTATCCATGCAGAAGGCAGGTGTCCCAGTGTTTTTCCCCTGCAGTGAGGCCAAGTCCCTTTGCAGCAACAAATGAAGAACATTTTACTCCCTCCAGGGAGTACCCTAAAATACAAAACGATGCCCTCAACGCAAGTTAACACGCACATAGGAGACGAAGCCAGACAGTCCTCTTTAGTGTGATTTTTGTCTCCTTAGTAGCTGGAATTAGCCTTAAGCCCTAGTTAAAAGACCTTTTTCTTTTCCTTTCCCTTACACAGACATTATCAAGCTTCAAAAACTCATTGTAATCCCTTCACCTTAGCTAGGCCACGCCAAGTCCACAGAGGAGGACAAAAATTAACTTCTAAAAAGAAGAAATCATATTTGAACAGAGGGAAATCAATCCAACACAGAAGCAAATGTTATCAGAACTTATGTAGCATATTCCCACATCAAAATTAAATACTGAGTCAAGCTACTAGGTCAGACTATGAAATACACCATTAAAGATACTCCAAGGCATTTGACTTATTATCAAGAAATTCAAAGTCTGCTTGTGATGTCATCAATTTGAAGCCTACTAAAACTGAAGACAGAACATATGAACCCATAAGATTAAAACTACAGAAGATAATGTCTTAAGTCGCAGCAGGAATATTTTTCTGCTTACATCAAATTAATATACACAGTGATCCCCAAGTGTTTGAGACCAATGTCTAAAATACATTTCCATTTATTTACTGTGTGCCTTTGTATGTGCCCACCAAATCACAGGACCAAAGGTCAGAGGACAACTTTTAAGAGCCAGTTCTCTCTTACTATCTTGTGTCCCCTAGGGATTAAACTCAGGTCACTAGGCTTGGTGGCAAGCACCTTTAGCTGCTGGGCCATCTTACTTGCCCAGGGACCAACATCTAAAAGAAGAAAGAACCTGAGTCTGTGTGAATCTGTATGTAACACTTGTCCCTCTCTCCATCATCACCCACACATAACTTCTGAAACTATCTGAAATTTGGGGCACATCAGTAAAGGAAGGGGTAAACAATCTTATTTCCAAGCAAACTTCTGACCAATTTTATCATCTATTTGCTATGTTACATGTCAGAAAATCATAGATTGCTATAAATATCAATATGAAACTTATTGCATGGTTATGTACTGATGACAAAAGCAAGTGTGACGAAAATAACAAGGAACCGGAGAAAAAGAAGTCATACCAAAAAGTTCACTTGGCAAGCAGGAAGGATATCTCAGGTCTACGTTTCTTTGCCACACAAACAGGAGTACCTGAGTTTGGTTTCCCAGTAGGCACATAAAAAGCTGTGCAGTGTGTCTATCAACCTAGCACCGGGAAGGCAAAGAGAAGAAAATCCCTGCAGCTTACTGGCCAGTCAGTCAAGCAGAATACAATGAGAGAGGAGAGGCTGAGGATAACATCAGACACAGATGTCTGGCTTCTGCACACACAGGTGCTGCAGTACACACACAAACACACACAGAGGAATGTAAAAAGTTTAAAAATATCAAGAGATTTTGCAGAATTATTTTAGTTAGGACAAAAGAAACGACAAAAACTTGGTAACCACTGGCAATTTTCATTTTCCTTGAAATAGAAAACTTTACCACATTAAATGACATGTAAAGACTTAAGTTCAAAGCTTCTGTGGTACCTTTTGGATTCTAGAAACCAAAATAAGTGAGTTTGCTCTTACTAGCACATTATTTTACAAACAAACACACATAATTTAATTTCTTCCCTTCAAGACTTCATTTCAAGCCAATGGAATGGTTACATCAACACACACACACACAGACACAGACATATATGCATGCATGCAGTTACAGGCACTATTACTGAATGTAAAAAGCCTCAAGGTAGCAAAGGAAAGGAGAGATGTGGACAAGAGAAAAGAAGAAAGCATAAAAAGGTCCTGCTGAACACAAGTCAGAAAGAGAAGCAGGTAGGAAACAACAGGAAAGTGGAGGGCCAGAAAGTATGCGAGAGAAGGAGGAGGAGTGAAAGAATCAAGTATGGGGGCGCTGAAATAAAAAAGATGGCTGTGGGAGACAGGAGGGACTGAAGCCCCTCGACACTACAGTAGAACGGGCAGCTGGCCGGAGATGCTAATTCAGCGCTTTAACAAATCAATGCCACTTGAAAAGTACAATGAGAGCCCTCACTGGGTGGATGTCAGGGGACTGAGAAAATGCATTCTCAAGTATTTCACATTAAGAGGGAATAATGTGTTAATTTATAACTCTTCACCCTATACACTTGGATTATCTATCTGTGTCAGCGATTTGACTTCTTAAATTTATCAAAAACACACGCAAAGGGAGGCAGATTCTGCTTTCACCACTGGGAAAGGGGAGGTTTAGGCAAGCCTGCTCTGGGTACAACACTCTTCCTCCCCCGTTTTGGCTCAAGTGAGGACTGAAGGAAAGGAGTGAGCTCCTGAAGGAAGATCAAGGGAGGAGGGGAAGAAACCCTTGGTCCAAACACTAAAGCGACCAGAGGCTCTCCTGGCCTGTGGTTGATTGCATTAGGTGCCATCCGTCAAAAGTGACACGGCAGAGGGGAATAACTTGAATCAGCAACCTGAGCTGCCATCATCAGAATTTACTTTACTGAAACTTAAGTCTCTCAGTACACCCAGAGGAAGAGAAGCTGCTGACAAGAGAGACTGTAATTAAACAGTGCTCCTCAATGCCACCAGAATTCCATGGATGGAGCTTATCAAAATGGGATGTGAAGGGAGAACCAAGCACATCCGATTTGCTTCCTTTGAAGCAGGGAGGAAAGGACCAACCTGGAGGAGCCTTTCATTTCCTAAGGAAAACTTACTCTATGAAACACTGAATTCCTGAGATGCTTTCCTATACTATGAATATATATACTATTAATTTTGATACATTGGTAGCAGCTTCTCACCTGAGACACAGAAAGACTTAGTAATTCCTGCTGCCTAAATCCATGTGCTATCTGACTTACCCTTTCAAGGTATAATAAGCATTGTCAATATGCAAAGGCAAGTCTGTTTACAATTTTACAATAAATGGAAACGGGTACATTTCAAGAAAATGTTTTAAGATCATATCTTGGAAGATACGGAGGGGAAAGTGTTTCTACATATTTTCACAGAGTTACCAGGCTGTAACTGCCTTGACTTTGAAGATTTCTTACACTACACATAGCAGTATTTGAAGCTATAGGGGTATTTTTATTTGCTATTGTACAACTGCAACAGAAACAGACTTTCTTTTATTTTGAGGATATTCATATGTAAATGAATGCTGATGAATGGAAATGAGATGCTGCACATGATGGACAACCTTCAACATTTAGTTGAAAAAAAAAGGAAAATTATCTCACTCCCTGAAGCTGGACTCTTTTTCCTTTCTACAACCAGCCGCAAAAAAGGAATGAAAGACAAGGATGGACCTTCCACCAACTTCCATTGGCTAACTACCATTTCATCATGTTAGGAAACACACATTCTTTTCAGTTTTGCACCTTTCCTATGACCGTATCAAAGTTAATTTTTAAATGAATATGGATTACACACTAAAATAATGAGTATATAGTCAGAAATTTTATACCTATATAAGCCAAAATACTCAAAATAATATAACTATTTGATGAGTTTTTATTTACTTCAAAGGAGAAAAGTATTGAGAAATTTTCTGATCCAAGATCACAGAATGTACTATTTTCCTTTTTCATAAAATTCTTAGGAGTTAAGATGCTACTATTCTTGACAGTACATGTGCAATGAGGAAATAACACGTACATGTATGCTTTTCTAGAACCCCTCATCCATAGATTAAGATTAGTCCAAGCCCCAGTTTGGGTTGTTTGTTTGTTTGTTTGTTTGTTTATTTGTTTTGCATCAATTACCATTCCTGTCTGTCCATCCGAGCTACTACCACATACCTATCTATTCTTATCATTCTGGTATCGTCAATCCCCTCGCCTCTTCCCCTCCCCCACCACATTCACCTAAGGGGTTAAAAGACTTCAGTACATTTGTGACTTGTCAGTGACATATAATACCCAGGTCCTTCATGCAATCAACTTTTACTTGACATGTATTTGCTCATCACAGGACCCACATTACTACTGGGAAAATGAAGAAAAACCTAAATTAACACTTGACATTCAATATGGTCAAGTCCTTAATTGGCTAGGCTTCCTGAGAAAGCAATTTTCTATTCCCCAAACTGTGCGCGTGTCATGTGTGGAGTGCAGCTCTTGGCCATCACTGCTGTCCCTCGCTCCCTCTAATGAGAGCAGATGAATTAGTGCTACGTGACACGATTTGAGCAGGGCTTCCTCCTCTTCCCCTCCCCCAATCTTTCTTTTATACCAGTGACAGCTGTGTGGCAAGAGAAAGAAAGAGAAATGCAAGAGAAAAAAAATCCTGTAAAAGATGATCATTTTTTAAAATGAACCTTAAATGTCTTGTTGAATCTGAAACTAACAGGGTCATTTAATTGTGGAGGTGGGGAATGGACTGTTACAAAGATCAGGGGAATTATCTGGATATGGTTGATTTGGGTTGTATTAAGCATGTTTTTTTCCATTCCAGGCTAGTTGCAGTATTAGATTGCATTGGTCTAATTAAAATGGAATTTACATCCACTTAAAAGGTTTTTAAAGGTCTGGAGAATGGGTCAACTAGGAAAAAAATGAAGTAATTATTAATGTAAGATAAGTATGCATACATATAGAAAACTTCCTTCAACATAAACACTATCACTGTATCTTATTTTCAAATATTATCCAGTGTCTGAATTCAGTGCTAGCCATTCTATTTGAAATGTTTTTGTTTCATGCCCTTTACTGTTGGATTACTGCAACAAAAAATTATTTGATCACTGATTTTGTTCCATTATTCAGGACAGGGCCTACACTCCACTCTTGTTATACTTGCCTGGCTCCAAAAGAAACAAGTGAATAGAAGCATGGAAGGAAGGAAGGCAAGATTCAGAAGGTAAATTTAAGGCTTTCCTAGAGTCTCTGCTTTCCAGTCTTGACACCAAAGAAGTAACTTTAAATGCCTAAGTGGCTTACCCAGTGTGATAAGAACAAATGCAACCAGGGAATGGAAGACTACCTGCCTAATCAAACATTTGGGAAAGCATTAGTCTCAAATGCACGGATATGTGGAAGTAATTAATGGTGTTATAGGCACCTCAGCACTTTAGATCTTGACCCACTTTTAGATGAGAGTCAAGGTAGAGATGTCATCTGTGGACCGCACAATCAATTAAGCATTCAAACCAAAGCAATTTCAAGTGCAGTCCCCTCAAGTAGCATGATTATGAAGCTGTTCTTTTATAATTCTGGTTATAACTTAAGTAGCATTTTAGTAAGCAAATTCTTAAATTGAAGGGCATGAAAAGATGGGTGGTACTTACTTAGGTACTATGTGTAAAGTTAAAATCTAATACCAAAAATGTAATTTCTCCATTTGGTATCTGTGAGGAATAGTATCAAAAATAGCATTTAATTTTCCCCCTTATGAAAGACAAAGCCTAGAAGATACTGTACACTAGAAGATAAGCTGTAAATAAGTAAAAAAAAACTTGAGTTTTAAAACTTGCTGGAACATCATAATTTTCAGACAAAAGGAAAACTCTAATAGATGAGAATAATTTAAAAGTATTTTCACAGTAGCAAAACAACACACTAGAAACATGCCCTGCATAAATTATCCATCCTGTGGACAAAACACTGGTATTTTTATATCATTAAGATTCCTTCAAAAATGCACTTGAGACATCTTGTGAATGGACATTCTATCAGATGTTTAAAAGAACTGAACAGTTTAGTATTCTGGGAAAGCCACACAGTCTAATACATTCAGTTAACTGCTATAGTAGCATTATCATCGCTGAGCAATGAATGGCAGTGCATTCTGCCAATAGCTTTGGGGTGACCTTTGCAATGCTGACTAGTCCGTCAAGTTCCATCTCTGAGATGCAAGGCACAGACAGCAACAGTTTATTAACTTGCGTAGAAACTAAAAACCAGCAGGTCCCCAAAGGGAATGTACTTTTACCACTCAGAAAACAGGGACTTCCTTTCTCCGAGAAGAGAAGGGTACACCATGAGACAAGGCTGAGCAGTTCCATGGACTTGCTCTTATCATTAGCCTTTTATACATCAAGCCAATATTAACAATTTTAAATGTTTTTTTTTTCACCCCAACTACACTTCTGTAAAATCCCAACGGGGTGGGAGTGTAGAGTGGTAATTCAGAGACTAGGTAATTCAAATTCTAGGATCAAGAGCTGAAAAAAACAAAACTGTTGATATTGTCTCAGAACTTTAAACCATTTATGACCCATGCTATTTTCCTTCTTGGTTAGTGACCAACCACTACCCAAAGGATCAGTCTACAGAATTCAAAGGGGCAGCAACAATGGGTCAAGGGGGGGGGGGGACTCTGTAAAGAACTGAGAAGTTTCAAGTGTCACCTGGAGATAATCAGCCATGAAAAGACATGTTTTGAGTAAAAAAAAAAGTTAACTGTCACTATGGCAAAGTGACATGCTTAAACTTGATATTCTCCTAGGGATGAGCAGGCTTTGAAGCTCATAATAACTCCGAAATGGTTCTCTGGAATGTTAAGTCTTAACGTAGAAGAGGTTGGTGCCACTGTCATGCCTACACAGAAGTATGTCAACTTGGAAACAACTGCATTAACAGCTCCAGGGTATTGCGAACAAAAAGTGTACCCTTTCATTGTAAGCATTTTATGGAGAATTCTATTTTGAACTGGAAGAAGAAGCTGCAGTGTATCTCCCCACCTGGTTAACACAGCTAAAACAACACTATACCTTTCTCAGAAAATACAAATACAGCAGAGAAAGAAAGGATGGCTTTAAAAACCCTGACTCAGGGAAATGGCAAATTATCTATCAAACATGTATCATATATGCCACTTTGTAAAACCTAGTAGTATCAAAAGGGTATGTTACTTTATCTTCCAATTGTTCTGCCCTTTACCCCTCTTCCTTGTATTCAAGTTCTTCCCTCTCCTTGCATTAAGTATATTTAATCTCATTTCTAGTTGAAAGGTTTCGGAAGTGTTAAGTCACAGCTGTGATGATGCTGGACTTCATAAGCAACAGCATCCCACCCACTCTCCAACACACTGGCAGATGCTCACTACAAGCTGCATCTACTCTTGATTTGAGATCCTTGACTTTATTAGAAGACTAGTAAGTATTAATATCTGGTCTTTGCTCCAATTCATGTCTTTCCTACAGTTTTTGGAAGCAAATCAAGAGCTTACTGTGTTTCCTACAGAAAAAGATCCCTTCTGGTAGGTTTCGACTCTGCCCAGCGACAGTGATCATCAAGACCCAGGGCAGAACCCTAGGCACACCTAGATCCCATTTGAAGATCATCTTAACAAGATGCTCTTGTTTCTTGTTCCCACGAAAATCAATAACAGAATGACCTTCAATTTCAAACCCAAACCAATTAATTACCTGTTCTGTTGAAAATGTTAATATCTGATTTGCCTGGAGAATTTCAATTATGAGTAGATTATTTCTCTTAAAGAGCCCCTTCAAAAAATATAGACTGACATTGAAAACCTCATCTTATACAGTACAAGTGATGTTTTCTTGAAGCAGGTTATAATATTGGCCTTGTACAAATTAGTACGGGGAAGTTTTCCCCTTGTGGTCCATCTCCTCCTCATGACATCATAATCAATTGGACTGGTAAATTATAGCAATACCACAAAGATTCAGGGCCAGGAATTCATTGCTTAAAGGTGAGATGAAAAGATCTTTATAGTTGAATTCATCTGTATCAATTACTGACACAAATCATGGGATTCTCTTTAGAATTAGAAATTTTCTATTTCTCTCTAACTCCAAATTTCTTATATTCCTACCTATATTTAAATAACTATATTATTCTTATTCTGTCCATGAATTTAATTTTTCTCTGAATATGGATCATAAGGAAAATAACTAAAAGCATAAATATATTTACTAAACTTACTTCTTTTAATTGCAGGGGGAAAACTGAACTCAATTCATCCCAGTGGGGAATTCCCATGATGAATGATCACATGCAATGAAACTATTATCTCCATCCATTAAAATATTCTCTAAAACAGAGGTCTCTATCTGGCAGCCAGTGGCTGAATATAGCCTGCAGATGAGTTTTGTTTGGACCACACAGTTTCTAAAGTATTTTAGTATACTTTGCCAGGATTTCAAAATCAGAAGATTTCATATAAAAATTGTATTTCTGGCTTCTCATTAAAGAAAACAAGGGAGTGACCTGGCAACCAGGGGTCCTGAATTCTCACCTAGCAACAATTCTCTGGACCCCAGAACTACCACCTCAGTGGTTAGGAGATGAGCTTTCTGGTCTACCACAGACCGACCACACACACCTCCACATGGTCCTTTTAGGTAACAGGTGATCTTTGAACTTCCATAATTACTCCAGAAAAGTTTGTAGAATTGTTGCAAAAAAAGGCAACTGTTCTAAAAACAGATATCTATATGTATGTATGTGTGTACATATGTATATATTTCATAAATTTATATCATGAATGACAGTGGATAGAAAAATTTACAACCAAATAGAGCTACTCCAGTTAAATGTAACTATGAAGCAAAATAAATTCAATTTCATAATTTAAAGCAAAATCTAAGTAATAAATTTCAAATTGATGACCCAGTCTTACACAGTGATGCATCAGACTTTTACATGGATTTCCAATCAACTTCTTTCTTCCATGCAACCCAGAAAAAGGATGCTCATATAAACTGCTACTTAGCTCTACATGCATTCTGATCCTTCACATGTTAACACTTTTACACTTCCTTGCTAGCGCTATCATATACTTAAGTGAAAAATGGACCCGGGTATAAAAATAGTGTGTGTCTTTAAAGTGTATTTTAAAAGGCAGTATTTAAGATTCATGAATACCATCACAAATACTCATCTTTACTGGTCCCACTAGTATAACAACATCTGACATTTACATGTATATAGTCCATATTGAGGGTTCAAATGACCCAAAAAGTCATGGCATATTTATTTAAAAAATGTCAATTACTTAAAAGCAGATGTCTATAACAAAGTCACCATGCATTTCTTTCCTTTGGATTTTTTAAAACTGAAAGCAAACGCAAAAAGTTTATTTACAGTTAATAACTTCCAATCAACTACAACATCTCAGTATTTAAACCTATTAGTGAATATTATAAACAAATTAAAATGTTTTACTTACCATTTTGCCCAACCATATTATTAACAGGTTATCTCTAATTAGTTACTGTAGTTAAGGAAAACTTGGATCTCCAGACGGACTTCACTGAGTAAGGTATGATCAGTCATATATCAAATTATCAGAATATGGCTCAGATCAACTATAGAATACTGTTTCATAATCATGCTTCACCACTGGACCATACATTTTTTAAAAATTATTTTTAAGTGAGATGTTTCTTCTCTAGAGAAAGGTTTTTCTTTCTGTTTTCCTTAGTGAAAACAATCCTTGAACATAGAGTAAATATACTTTACAAGAAGACTTTAATCCCAAAATTTTCTTGATTCTGAATGACTTCAACAGCTTGAAACAGTTCAAAAAATCATAATGATCATACTGAATTCCTTAACTCCTAGATGAATAGGAAAATAGAAAATCTGCTAAGTCTGGGCACCATGCATGCAGTTTCAGCTGATACCCAAATGGCACTGATGCATTCCTTATGGGAAACATTCCTTCCTTAATTTCTATTATGTTAGAGATTCAAGCAATTAGAAACAGACACCTGGAACTCACTTATTAATTTATCTCTTCCCTCCCCTTTTATACTTCTTTCCACCTCCTTTCTTAAGACGACTCTTAAACTGATCCTCTTATAGAAAGGGCCTTGAACCAATGCTCACCATTTTCTTCTTTAAAACATCCTGCTACAGTGTAAGACTGTCACTGTTTCATTTTTTAAATCTATAGCTCAATTTTCCTAAGCACATATCTTTAATGATTAGTGTTCAAGAGTAGAAAATTAGGCTAACATTCTAGAAAAACAATTTTTGTGATTTTCTTTGTATGTCATTCCAAAATACTTTCATAAAAAAAGGCAATTCTCCCCTTGATGACCAAAGCCTTTAGCTCCCCTCAGGAAGCCTTCAGGCTCACATTGTAACGCACCATGGCTACACATACCGTGTCCCAGTCTTGCTGGACTGTTATAATGTACTGTTTTTAAAAGATGAAAGGCAAACATAGAATAGCGAATGCTAATTTTATTTAATCTTTATAGAGAGAAATATACTGCTGCCCTTTGACTCCCTCTTTTCTCTAGCAGTCACTAATTTCTGCAGTGTGGGCTCTGGTTAGGGTCACGGGGACATTCTGCAGATCAGGTGTGCAGAACACGCAGGCACAGGAGCACCAGGTTATCAGAATCTTCGGAGGCCAGGGGCCGTTGCTTTATTAAGAAATTGTATAGAGTAGCTATTTATTCAAAGTCAGAGCAGCCAACTTCTCGCTTTCAACAAAAGAGTGTTTTTAATACAATCAACATCCAGGCTTCTCTGGTCATGAGAGAACCTGGAATATATTATAAATGCGTGAATGTGGCCGGGATGTAGTGTACGGGATGTGCTTCCTATCAACAGATTAACACTTCATTTTCATTACTCTAATCTCACCACAGGCCGTGAACACTCTCTTTTTCTTATTTGAACAACAATGGTGCATGAAAAACCAAGCTGACAGGCAGGCTGGGTTCATTAAATGCACAGGACCTTTATTCCCATAACACATCTCACCTGTATGAAGCCAGGGTTCTGGTTCCCAGGCTGCTACTGAAACAAATCCTCCCAGATGTTGGACTTCTGATGCTTCCTATCCCCTTTCTACCGTAACTAATAAAAATCACAAATAAAGCAAAAATGAAGAAAACTCTTTTCCATCATGTACTGTCTGGCACATAGCAGCATTGGCAAAACATCTTAACATCCGCTCACTCCCATGGTTACTTGCCAGAGTTATCCGGAACAAGGCTGCTAAGGGAAAACACAAGAAGACATCACAGGTGTATGAGTTCGTATCTCAATGCAGTGTCTCTTAATTTAATTTTTACTTGAAATTTAAAACTTAAAAACCTGACAGCTGCTTCCAGAAAACTGCACTTCTATACTTGTTGAACATGGCAATTCAAGAGAGAGAGAAAGAGAGAGAGAGAGAGAGAGAGAGAGAGAGAGAGAGAGAGAAAGAGAGAGAGAGAGAAAGAGAGAGAGAGAGAGAGAAACAAGCACGCTATTTCTCCATCAATGACACTGAGCTTCCTTTAAAAAATCTAAGTTCATCTCTCTGAGGCAATGCTCTATATTCATCCATAGCACAGGAAGGGGCAAAAAGCTATGCTTAGGAACACAAAGTTATATAATCTAAGGCACCATACTATTCCTAAGATGGAGATGCTTGTTTGAGGCGGGCCATCCATATGTGCATTCATATACCCCTGGCAGCTAATAATAAATCAACATACCCCCAAATAAATCATCTAAATATCTTCAAGCAGACAGCACAACAGGCCTACACTGTCTATGTGTCTACACATCACAGATAAATGCACAATTCCCTGGTAATACAAGATTTGTAACATTTTCTATAGAAAAACAATAAGACTTTACCCCAGAGTCCAGAGCAGGACTTGGGTTTCAGTTCTATCTAGTACTCTAATCTTTATATATATAAAAAAGAAAGGACACAGTAAAAATAATATTACATATTGTCCTAGTAACCTAGCTGAGGCTACATTAGGTTCAACATAAGGTCAAGAATCATCACGCTTGCAGGCATTCTCACTGAAGGGACACTCTCATGAATATACTCAATATGTAATGTCACAGTATCGTACAAAGCAGCAACCCTGAACCACTGCCCTCTGGCACTGGCAGAAGGCACATTTTCAGGCAGTTTTCTTTGCTCATGCCTGATTAAGTGTCCCAAACAGCCAACCTAACTTGTAAGTCAATGATAGCTTCCTTGCTTTTAATTGTAATGGAAGGAGAAAAAAAACATTATTAAAACTCTGCTAATGGAGGTTCTCATTTTAATATTAGTTTTGTTATTATGTTAAGCCAGCTGAAAGTAATTATTTTTGTCAGGTAAAATACTCATTATCCTGAAGTTTTTCTTTTCAAGCCCCCAGTTCAGACACTATGATCATCAAATGCAAATCCTAAAGAATTGGCTAGAGAACCAACAGCCACTGAATGACACCTTAACAAAACTGAAGAGCCCATGACAGTCACACACAAGCATGTCAGGTAAATACTGGAAGCCATATTTTCTCAATTTACAAAAATGTTTTTAATCTTGTTATTTTTAACAATCTCCACGCCTCTTCAAGACAATGAGTTAAATGCCAAACAGTGATGATCCCTCACATGGTATGTACAACATATGTTTCATAATATCATGTTTATACTGGCCAGGCTATCATTTCAATTGCTTTTTTAATGTCTGGGCTCTTAATTAGCTGCAGTTTCCTTCTGTCACATCTTCTGCTGGTGGCCCTGTTCTTTATACCTTTTTCTACTTCTAAGAGAAATATCCCTGTGTGATGTTAATTCCAAGTATACAAAATGATAAACCTAAGAATAACTTCCAGAAGGAAAGAGAGCAAACTTTCTTTGACTCAATCTTTCTCACACAGGTTAAGGATCAAATTGAGTATCTGTCAGCACAGCCTCTGAGCAACGAGACCCCGGTCCCTGGTCACCCCGACTTACAGAACTCATCTACAGTAACACAACTGGCAGTCCTGTCACCACATATGCATGAGGATGGAACCACATTCCTGAGCTTCAGTCAGAGTGGCAGACTGGCAAAAGGACACCTTTTTCATTGGTTGTTATTTCTTAGTACATTTCCATTCCTTTCCATTAAGCAGAAAAGCAGAGAATTTAGGAAGTTATTTTATAAATAGGGGAAAAGAGAATAAAGTAGGAGATAAATTAAGTCTGTGAGAAAAAAAGCAGGAAATAAGAACAAAATACCCTTGTACTTATGCCATTAAGTAAATGTATATCAGCCAAACAGGAACAAGATTTATAACTCAACACCCATCTCTGACATACAAACCCTAAAGACAGTAGCAAAGCAACATTACAATTCCAAAGGACTGGGTAAGTAAGATGTCAGATGTGCTCAAGGGAATCAGTGGTTTCAATGAGTAACTTCCTACAGTTCAACATTATTCTTCCCTTACAGAGAGAAATGAAAAACTGATGGGCTTAATTAAAGAAAAACAAAAGGATATTATATTGTTGTTAAAGGATCAATTCTTTTTCTTAATTAGAATGATGATTAATAAGCTGAGAATTTGATTTCTGAACGTGCCAGTTTGAGTAATGCATTGTTTTCTTGTAGTATTCCCATTAAGGGAAGCTCTGAAGACAGAAGGAGACAGTGCTCTCTCATCTCTGCACTCTGTGGCACAAAATGATGTTTGCTGTGTCCCAACAAGATGACACTGCTCTCTGTCCTCACCCAAGTCAACTCCAGTCATAAATGTTTCACCGGACGGTTGCGTGTACACTATGAAATCTGCGAGGCTTCCTACAGGGAAGGTACAAATTAAAAAAGAATCAATACTTTTATTTTTGCTATTCTCTAAACCTGCTTTTAAGCCTGGGGATGGAGATGCTGTGCAGGCCAGGCTCAGAGGGGAAATGTGGGCTGGAACCACAGCCCCAAGCTCCATCTTAGTGATGTCATCGGCACACATTCTTTCTTCTTCCCAGGATAATTTTTCATCCTATTTTTCTCTGTGTCTATACTAGTTTATCGTCTACAGAAAGCTCCTTCTACTCCTTATTTTGTTTATACAACAGAATATAAAGGCTGTTGTTCCTATTTTCTCCTTGTTCCTTTATTTTTCTTAAGTTTACTGGAAGTCAAAGTTCCTTGAAAGGGTATTTGAGTCTTCTTTGCCTCTGATTCCCAGGTGCTTCAGTGCATGAGGGGCACCTAGCAAAATGTGGACGCCAGATGCTCTTCTGGAAGTGCGAATGGCATCAGTGTTGGCAGATGTGGGTGACATCAATCATTCCCTACGACCCCAAACACTCTTCTGGCCAAAGCCAAAAATACAGTGGTTAGTGATCAACAAGCGTGTATCATGAAAGGCACAAGCGGATCTGCACACGGAGCAGAACTCTCGCTTCCACGCACATCACATCAGGCTCCCTCCAACCTTCCCAGGCAAGAACCCCTGGGACCATTATACTCCATGTCCTTTCAACAACAAACAGTGAATTCTAGAGAAAATGACTTTCACTGAAAAAGGTATCCCACGATTCACTGTTTTCTCTCCTGCTACAAATTCTCTCATTATACTCTGGTGTGTGTGTGGGGGGGGCGGGAGAGGTAACACCAAAAACCATTTAAACATTGTGGTTTAGTTAAGAATACAGTATTAAAACAAATTACAATTTCTTCTCCTTATACTTTTTTGCTATATATTCTAGTTCATATAACTAAGCTGAACACAAGCATTACCTACATGTGCTTATAAGAAATAGGCTTTCAAATCCTTGAAGACTGAGCACAGCAATATCCACTGTGTCTCCTTTCATTAAGTCTGTGCAATGCATAAGATAGGGAAGAAGAAATACTAGGACTTTTTTGTTTTTCACTGACGTCTATGACGACATTGCACTATCTGTAACGAACTGTTCCTTTGGAATCAGCTCCTTGTGTCACAGCGACCTGGCAAACTCGAATGCTTTCACTATCACTGGAATCCTTGCAATCTTGCCTTGGCTGTGACCCATTCACTTTTGCCCCAACTTCCCAGAGATGCCTTGTTCAGCACCTAATATGTAAGGGAGGGATTGTCATGGTTCTTATCTCTGACACAGGAGTAGGAAGCTATGCTACAGTGGAAACCTAAGTCTGTCCTGTTGTATTAATAAACTTCTATAAAGCTATATACAATTGTATATATTAGTGACTATGAACATACACTTAGAAATATAAATACTAAATATGCCCACAAGTACAGACATCCATTCTTTACAGATTTGGTTTTCAACTGCAATTACTTGACTCATCTTAGAAAAAGACTTTACAAATGATATAAATATAAGTTATTTGTATACAGATAACAGAAGGTTGAAAAATTAATTTCAAAATTGTCCCTAATTATGCTCAAATTCATTCTTCTTGATGCATGGCATATGGGAAATAAGCTTTACATTTGTGAATGAGTTAATAAATGTGTGTACACATACACACCTGAGAATATATATTTGTGAATGCTTTCTTACAGTAACACATACATGAAACATCATATGCACACAATCTCCTACATTCCCCTTTCATTACACAGTACACATCTCCTGTTAAGTGAAATTCACATGCTAACAAAACTTGGAAGTAAAGGCTGAAACATAGGTGCTTACATCTTTGCTACAATTTCCAGTTCAATACTACTGCAACAATTATCCAAATATTCCTACCTGTAAGCTACAATATTAAAATGAATGTTAAGGGTCACATTTCAATATGTACCTATTATGAACATTTCAAAATAAAGCACACACTTCAAATCAGAGGAGGAACCAAAACAGACCTAGCAGCATGCCAATTCAACAAGCTAAAACTATTTGCCATCAAATATAAACACTTATGCTAGCATAAGGGTTAAGTTTTGTAATTTAGTTCCTTTTAAGTAGGATATGATTACCCAAATACACCAACTACTAGAAGGGAAAGTTAAAAAGGAAGAAATAGAAAACAGAGAAGAAACCTGGGGATGGATGCTCCTGGCAATGAAAGTCATTTTCAAAGACCATAACTCAACTGCTATACTCAGGCACTGACTAAATAAGACTTTTCATCCTATGTGAAAAAGGATGTCAATTTTTTGAGGGATAAACTTTAGAATAAAAATATATTACATGAACTATAAAGAAGAGCCAAGCCACAACACATAATTTAGACATCTGACCTAAAAGAAATACTATATATGAATCTTTAAAATTGTTAGTGAATAAATGTTCAAATCATTTTTGGAGGGTTAAGAAGACAGGAAAAATACATCATTTTCATTTTAAACACAAATCCTACGACTGACATTGTGTTTGTCTTGATGAGTTGAAAGTAGTAAAAGACTCCTAGAAGAAAAATTCATATAGAGCCCTCTTATAAAGGGGTTCCGAGAATGTTGTTATATATTTATTATATAGCTTTAAATAATTTCTCAGAAAAGTGTTGGGTTTTATACTAGTCAAAAAGTTTACTTTGCCCTATCTCTGGTGAGCAGATGGTCTGGTATTAATGTAAATCACTGATTTAATTTTTAGCTTCCTCGATTTTGTCCCTCACCTATCTAGGAGATGATTTCTCTGGTGATAACTAACACATCATGCTAATGAGAGAATCTAATGCACAATAGAAAAATGTCACTACTAATAATATTTGCATGAAGTTAAATAAAGCAACTGTAAGAGAATGTCAGACAGTTGTTCTTTAATAAGACACAGTTTCACAATGAAATTATGTTGTTAATTTTGTTACATCATTGGGTGAATCCTAAATTACTACATAATGATGCACAGAGTCATTTATAATTCTAACTTAGTATTTCACTCTGCTCTGAAGAGGCCTTACTATATTTTTATTTGAAACAGGTTAAGTATACCTCCACAATAATATAAGGCATAAACACCTCTGCTAATACATGAAAAGTGCACTATCACCATTTACCTGCACAGTGTCATTTCTTAAAAAGATTTCAAATAGATCATAGCTTTTCTTAGGAGCTTTTATTTGCTATTTTCTCAAATATACAAGTAAGTATAAATATATGTAGAAAAATCACCTTTTAAAACCTGATTTTAAGAAAAAAATTCCCAAACAAGCTCCTTTCTCCACTTCCACCACCCACCCCTTTTCTTTTCAACAATATCTTATCAATCTATACTGAGCAAAATAAGGTTTGGGGCTATAGGAGATAAGGAAAAACAGGAAATGGTTTTGGGCATTATTGATTTGTGACTGATCAAACTGAATCCAGAACTCTCAGTTACAAAGTCAACAGTTAACACCTTTCAAGGTCCTCAAATATCTGTCTACAAGAAAACCTTCTTTTTCTAAAAAAAATTATACTTCAATGTCAGAGAAAAATAATATAAGATAGGGGAATGAAGTCAAGAAGCCATATCTAAAGCCTTAAGGTGAACATATTTAATTCTACCTAGTCTTCACACCATTAAATCATTTGTCAATATTAGATAGAAGGTGGGATTTACATGTAAGGACATCTAAGTTCATTCAGGTGAGACACAAGGTAAAGACTATCCCAGCCCACCTTCCTAGCTTACCTTTAGAAGACCCAGACCTAGATCATTAAACTTCAGTGTTCATCAGACATCCCCAAGCATACATTTTCTGTAGCTAAACACCATACATGGTTATCTCTCTACAGCTTGGTCTTGACACATCTTACCCTGGCTCTACTTGTCCAATGCTTAACAAATTAGTCAACAAAATATTAGTTTTATGCTAATATAGAATGTGAAAAACTGTATCTAATAGATTTTATTCATTTCCTGAGTTAAATTTTTAGTTAGGAATTAATCATCTAAAAGACCCTTTTTGTCCTAAAAATTAGATACACAGAATTCTGTATACCTGATTAAATTGGAAAAACTTTTATCTTTAGCAAAAACTGGCATAATGTGGGTATTGAAACTATTATGTCTCAAAACTGTTGGCTTTAAGAGATAGCATTTCAGGAAGTCTGACACACACACACACACACACACACACACACACACACACACACACACTGAACCAGCACTGATGAACTAGCATAAGGAAAATAAACACATTAAACATGCACAGCACAGACTTTCATATTTACACAGAGTTTGAATTTAAGCTTACACAATCTTAAAAGAGAAAGAAAAGCACAAACACACATGTAAATTCATATCCCCTGTTATATGAATTCCAAAATACAGACAAGGTAATATTTAGTAACCATGGAAATAAATGGAAGGCTATGTATCACGAACTACATTAAAACAACAACAAAAATTAATAAAAACTACAATAAAATTGGTAATCACAATACTTTTTAAAATTTTGGTTTTCTTCCTTTGTTGTAAGATTCTATTTATAGGCAACATTAAGCAAAAATGTCTTCCCTATATATTTATTCCCCTCACACAGTTACTGATGTTAACTATACACATACATTCATACAGGTTCACACAAAACAGATCTTTGTATCCCCCACTAACAGCTGCACAGAAAACATCATGGTAGGCTGCTCAAACAAGCCCCTCTATGAGAAATTTAAACTATTTTCATGTAATTTGCTTTTATTTTTTAATCTTAAATGTTTTTCATCACGTAAAGTCTCCTTGGATGCAAATTTACTTGGAAATGGGCTAGTGC
Source organism: Mesocricetus auratus (assembly GCF_017639785.1). Taxonomy (NCBI): domain Eukaryota; kingdom Metazoa; phylum Chordata; class Mammalia; order Rodentia; family Cricetidae; genus Mesocricetus; species Mesocricetus auratus. The sequence goes on along the minus strand of NW_024429197.1, from coordinate 53,736,227 downwards.
CAAAGAAGCAATCTAACACCATCTATGTGGTTCAATAGCCATTTATCAATTGATCATTATCTCTGTTTTAACTCTTCTTTCACTGAGGGGAAAATCTAAAGCAATCTAACCTTTCAAAATATGCATGTGCATACACACTCCACTAACTCAAGGAAAACCCTGATGGTGATATCTAAATTTAAGAACGGGGAACAAGTTATTAGGTTCTAAGGTTAATGAAAACACAAGAGCGACCCAGACAGAGAAGTGCTTCAGAAAAACACCTCGTCAAGCAAAGCACTCAGCAATGACAAGGAGCATCTCTGTTAGACAAGGAACCAACTTTTCATGCAAAGGAATGGGACTGTACATGAAGAGGGGCTTACTGGGTTTATGTTGATTGCATTCAAATCTCAGCTTACTGTATCAGCAGTTATCAGGGTCC